>NC_133819.1:109691298-110010187 GCF_047830755.1 Zonotrichia albicollis
CTCCAGCAATTCTAGAAAAAAATCCCTTCCTTCAGTTTAGACTTTAGCAGACTGAAACAGATGTTTTGTTCAAGTTTTCTCCCTGTCAAACTTCTGGACAAACCTAAAATTGTTGATGAAAGAGAGAATCTACTTCGTTTTTCTCAACTGCAATACTGCTAACATATGTTAGTTTGCTCCCATTTTGCATCTAGAAAAACTCAGGCCTTTGGAAACCAGAACTAGTCTGATAGTCCAAATCCACAGTCAACAGGGAAACAGAAACCTCACATTCTATAACAGGGATGTAAGTGAAGCAAGCTGAATGATTTTTTGTTTTTCTGCTTGTTTATGAAGGGATCTGTTATCACTGGAGACACTTTGGTTGCCTTTTTAATAACAGGTGGTTAAAGAGATGACAACTTTAAAGTGTTAGAAGGACATTTTATCAGAAGTTTCATCTTATGAAATTAGTCCATCTCACCGCCCACCTCTCTCCTCAAACCCCACTAACCCTCTCTCCCCTCCAACTTGATTGCAATATTGACATTATTAGCTCTTCACTAAGTTCTAACAGCTTTAAGAAAATACTTCAACCATTACTAGTTCAAACCTTATATTCCTGAAACATGCAATCCCAGTGAAAAATGCTAAATGTCAAAATCAGGTAACCAAGCCTTATGAATTACCAGAAATGTATGCAGAAGGCTCTAAAACCCCTCAAAGCACTTCTTAATGAACATCCACACAGTATGCCAAAGCACAGTTCAAGTACCTCCACCTGAATAGAAGAAACATCCAGAATAGAAGAAAGGCCATTTTACATTCCCCAGTAACCACTGAAACACAGGATAATGCAGCCTTCAAAAATCTCCTCCTTAAACAACTTCCTCTTGGGCAAGGCAGCTATTCACTGAACAGCACCTGAGTAATAATCCCTCATAGAGCAGTGACTGGTTACAGCAGGAGATGTTTTAAACATCTTTATTTTTGTCATCCTCATTAGTTGTTCTGAATTAGAAGATTTACTTAAGTTCTTGGAAAAAACCCTAAAAGTAAAAAATGTTTACAGTCACTGGTAACTGCCTTATATGAATGTATCCTGGAACGTTATGATGCAGAACTGCAAACAACAGAACGAAACAACAATGAACTAAAACTACAAAATGCTATGCAGAGACAGGATGGACATTTTTGAGAAAGGAACACTCAGAAAATATTTTAATACATTATATCTGAATTGAGCTCTCCACTACCACAGCCTAGTGCCTGGAATGTGACTGACATTAATTAATGATTTATGACTCTGGCTTCTCTGCTGTCTCGGAGCTCTTGGTTTATTTCCTGGCTGGTCATGAGACTGTGTGTGATACACTTCTAGGGGTGACTTGGGTTTTCACCTTCTGCAGAAGGAAAGCTTTGCCTAGCCACCAACACAGGACCGGACACATTAATAATGTAATAAAACCACTAAACCTGTTTCTCATTTTCAAGGGATGCACCCTTTGCAAAGAAATATGGAAGTTCAGCTCTATCCCCATACAAGAAATAATAAACCTAACTGTCACCAGATCACTTTGACTTAATTTGATGGTGAGACCTGTAAGTGTCTTCCACTGAACACAATCAGCTGCAGTGGTTTAGGTGCATATAAAGCAAGAGTAGCAGAAATTTGAATTTTACCTGCCCCTTTTAGAGGATGGAGCATTAGTATAAACTCAGTTTTTTTTATTTTCTGAAGAGAACAGAACTAATAATGACTCTGAAATACCTATGGATAAAACACGTGTTCTGCTTTGCCTTTTTGTCCCAGAGGCAATTACTGTCTACTCCAATAGAGAAATGAGATGGGGAAGTAAGGAAAGAAATATTTTACTCCTGCATGTTCCCACTGAAATCTTGAAGAAAAAAAAAAAGAAAAATAAAAAAAAAAGAAATGAAAACCAATCCTGCTATATATTCTACCCCCAAACCCACCAAAATCACCCTAAAAGGCTATCAGAAATTTTCACATAAAATATTACTTGACTTCTGCAAAATACTACAACCTCCCCTAAATCTTACATTTCCTGAAACTATGAGACTTCAAAAAAAACAAAGATAGAGAACTGATTAGATGTAGGCTGCAGGTGGGAGGATAGTTAAAATGCCTACACCAACAGTTGCTCTTTGTCACTTGCTTTTAGATTACTTTCTGCCATACTGATTTTCCCATTTGTTTTTATTATAGATGCATCTGGAGTACTACAAGTTAATAATTTTTAAGATATCAAAGAAGCTAGCTTATCTTTTTCATAATAAGAAAGGTGAAAGTGAAGCTCCAGCTGCAGATACAATGCAGTAACAGGCAGAGGTTCTAGATATGATAAAATAAAACAAAACAATTTTGTAATGGAATTATGAAAATACTACTTTTCACATCACGAGATAAAGATTCACCAAGGAATGACAGTAATTCCTCCAAAGGAGCACTGTATGAGTCACTTATTCAAAAAAGTGAAGCTAATGTCTTAGTAAGCAAACACAATCCCTGAAATAACTACCTTTTAATTATAGTACTGTATATTCATGGGGAATATCATAGCAACCTTTATTTCATTCATTATGTTTGAAATTTCAGAACATAAAACATGTTCTATTCTTAATGCAATGCAAAATGAAGGTTAAAAACTGAGAGTAAATGATCTCATTAACACTCAGGGTGGTGAAAAAGAAAATCGAATCACATGGATTTATAAAGTTCATGGAGTAGGTAAGGACCATTATCATGTTTACAAGGTAAAAAGACCAAGCATAGAAGACTAATGTTATCTCAAAATGCGGGCATACAGAAAGTTATGACAATATGAAAAGGAACCCCAAAACCCAGACACAAAAATTCAGAAGGATTACCTAATTTTGCTTTTATCTATGACACATAAATGCTCACACATTTATGAAAGGGACACAGCTACCCTTTCATAAAAGAACAATTTCTGTTCAGAATTTAGATCCTGCACACATACAATAAACCATTCATCTTTTCTTTTTAATGCGATTAACAGCGTTAAATGCTACGATTTTCTCTATGTAAATACGTAAAAAATATGACAAAAAGCAAGCTATTGATTAATGTAAAAAAAACTGATGTAGGAAGGACAATGAAGACTCCTCAGCAGTAAACGACTTAGAATAATAGTAAAATCACTGCATTGAAATTCTAGTGCTGAAAAGATCTGAGGGCTAGATTATCCTACATGTTCAAAACAGCTCATCTGCAATACTTTAAAAGCATACCACCCACTTGCTCAGACAACTTGCTTCAGCAGGACTACCTGCATGAGCAAGTATTGCTAAAATTCAGAAAACATTATAGAAATGAACTCAAAGGAGAGAATCATCTTGTGCAATGAGATATATTCCAATAGCAATTAGATTAAAAAAAAAAAAAAAGTATCACAGTTATCAGGCTGACATATGCTGCACATATCCCAGTCAAGCTCCCACCACCTTGATGTAAGTCACACAAATGGCCTGAGATATGTGACAAAAATGATTTAGTGATGGTTATGGGTTGTGATGGGCTGTGTGATGGGCTGTGTGTCTGCAACTACGCTGCAAACACATGCTAAAGTGCTCCAACACTCATTCAGCAGCAGGTTTGGGTTCTCTGGAACTGAGACTGGTGTTACAAGTTTACAGCACATTGTATCAGGAAAAAATATTCACCATTTGCACCTCACACCTCCCCATTTGCTGAACAACGACAAGCTACGGATCATGAGGTTCATTAATAGTCAAGAGAGGCACTCACTCCAGTTTCCTAATTTGAACTTTCTGTTTCAGAATGTAACAAACTATACTGTCCCCCATCCGCAGGAGTTTGAGATTCAGATATAATTTTAGGAAAAACAAAACAAAATACCAGGGTTTAACGAACAAAACAAAGCAAAACAAAACCAAACCAAAACAAACAAACCAACACCAAAAAAACCCCCATCCCCAACACTTTTCCCCTTCCCAAACCAGTCATATTGACTTCTGCAGAATGATGCTGACTCAAACCCTCTCATGGCCCATCTCCTCTAAGTCAGGTAGCTCAACTGTTGAAAGTAGAAAATAGTAAACAGAATCCTGAGAAGAATCCAAAGCTTTCTATCTGGAATAATTCTGCTTTTTCTCATTCCTCCCTTATCCCCAACTTCTGCTGGTACATTCATTGTTCAGAAAACCCAGATAGTTGCTGCCTGGAACAACAGGAGTGCTGTAAACATTTTGGAGCCTGTTTTTCAGCCTGTTTTTTCTAGGTGAAAAAAGTCCAAAACACTTCCAGTGTTGACAATGCTCTTTGGAGGCGAGCAGGCTGACTTCAGTTATGACCCACAGATCAAAAGCTTTTCTGGCTTACAGAATTAATAGCATTTTTCTCAGCTGCTGTGGAGATCACACGACCCTGTGTACATCATGCCAGGGTAGAAGACAACTATGAATCATTCAAGATCCTCAATTTTCTTGACAAGCATTCAGTCTGTCAGACTGAACAAAGCAGGCCAAGATGGCCTCAGATGGGATTAACAGAAGACCTTCATGAAGGACTAAACTGCTCTTTTATTACAGATTTCACTTCATAATTCCTTGGAATTGCTGGCACAGGAGAAAAAAAAAAAACAAACACACCAACAAAATGAAAGGAATTCCAACTTGTTTCTGGCAGTTGCTGTGACTCAGAGGAATTAGCTGCAATTTGAACTCATGTAATTTCTTACCGGAGACATCACTCTGATAGAATGTACAGAGAGTTTGAAAGGAACCTGCTGAACATGTTTTAGGAGTTTCTGGGTCTGCCATAACAGCTAAGAACCCCAACTTGCATAGTTTCAATACAAATAAATTAAACCTCTCAAATAAATAAATATTTTAAGATAAAAAAACCTCCAAAATTTAATTTGTTTCAGGATACGGAGAGACCTAAGTTCTATCACTTACCTTCAAGCCCTAACAGTCTCATCTTCAAATAACCTAAACATCTGGGAAATATCAGGCCACACAAGGTAAATATTCAAGCTGTCCTTCTAGAGAAGCATGTGATTTCAAAAAGTAATTTGCTGGCTATCAATAAAAGTAACTTTACCTTTTATGAAAATGTCTGAAGCTTTTAAAATACTGTTTTCACTGAGATGCACATGAGTTTTTAAAATTCCCTTTTATTTCACCACATGAGATGCACCCTGGGCAGGATGGCTGTCTGTTTGAGTCACCTTGTCTACTGCCTTCTACTGAAGCTGCTTGTTTAATCAGTCCTCAGGATTTTAGGTATGGTGCACCATAAAAAAAGTTAATATTGACACAGAGCACTTTCCTGTAATTTGCTGATGACTTATGGATCCAAGATTGACACAAAGCAATTTTTCTTGATTTTAATAGAACAGTGCAGTTTTACCCTGTGAGGCCTCATTCTGAAAATACATTTTTGATGTTACTCCCATACTTTTTCAGAACACTCACTTTGAAACGTGAATACTTTCATTAACATTGACAAAAACACAAAGATCTTCCTAGCCAGTATCTTTTGCCCACAATGCTGCACGCAGCTTTGCTTATGCAGTATTTTGCTAAGCCATGGTTTGCAAAAATGAGATTACTGCTTGCAGGGAACTTGTTGGGGACATTCAAAAAGCTCTGCATTCTAGGTTCTGAAATCTCACATAAATGTGTGCAAAACCAAATAAACCCCAATGAAATATCATTCTCCCTCTTTCCTCTGGGCACAGAAAATGAGGGGGGGCAGGAGGGAAACAAGAAAAAACAAATCTAAGAATTATTACCATCTAGTTAAGCACAGGAAGAATTTAGATTTTAAAAAATGTCTGACCAAAATAAAGTCAAATAATCTCCCTGAAAAGCAAAACAGAACATATTTACATTGTCCATTGAAGACAAGAAAAAAAAGATGAGAAGTTTGTGCTCTCTCTTCATCCATTCTGCATAGGAACAACTTCCTAGCTTTTAAGCTATGGGAGAACCTACCCCCACTTTGCCACCAGGGGTATAAAACTGGCTACACTAGAAATGGTCACAAAAGCTTGTTACACTTTGTACAAGCTGTTCTTTTCTGGACATGTTTTCTACATTTGGAATGTATAAGTGTGTTTTAGACCCCCAGAGACTGGCCTACTGTCAATGGATCAAAAAGGGGACCTGTGTATCTTGAACAAAGTGGCTGCAGTGAAGATAACTAAATCGCAGTAGTGGTTTTAAAGTTCATCTTTAGAAAGTAAGAAGGGGGTTTGTGACTAAAAATCATTCAGTCTTTTGTAAAGCCCTTAAAATTCTCTAGGTTTAGATGCTTTCGATGTCCACTGTGAGAGGAAACAGTCCTAATTTCACATTCCTCCCTGTTTTCCTGCCAGTGCACCTGCTGGCAGCTCTCCTTTCTCTGTGCACAGTACGCTCATTTGCTGCGATTACGGACGCTTCACATCGCGCCAATCTCTGCGGCACTCACGGGATGTCTCGCTCCCTCCTGCCACGCCACCCTGACTGCACCTCTCACAAAGACAGCACTGCCACATGGAGAGGAGCACAGCACAACAAGGGCAGAGGAGAGACTTCAGAACCATTCCTGTTTTGCTCTCATTGTACACGGTTACTGTGGTTAATGTTTCTGATCTGCAGCACAATCCCACCCAAAGCTACCCTACCATCACCTATGGCTTCCCAATGCACCATACTCAGTGAACCTAACTCACTTCTGTCCTGAGGGTTGTGTGGACAGTAATTAAAAATTAAAGATCCATGACAATTGCTGAACAGATCCCCCAGAGAATTCGGGATGAACAGGAGCTGGGAATATGTGAACTGAAAAATTACTTCTCACAGGACTGAGGTTTCCTAATTTTAAGACTGCAACTTTTCTGTACAACAACAGATGCATGAACAGGATGCAGTTCTTGTACTGAAACTATGTACAAATATCTGGAATACATGCATAGACTCAAAGGGCTGTTTTCACTTTATTTAACGTAAGCATTTTTCCAAAACTGCATAAACTGAAGTTTCCTTTGAAAACTGCCTAAGAAGAACATTATGCAGAAAAGCCAGGAAGTAGGAACAGTACTTGGGGAAATGCAGGAAGCATGGAAATTACTAAGGGGAACACAAATTTCAGATAAACAAACAAATGAGCAGAAGGAAACTACAGAAGTCTGTAGCAGTGAAGGGAGACACTTTTCAGATAACTCAAGTGCCAGATGACTGAGACTGGGGATGTGTGGAAGAATTGCACTTAATTTTTCAAGGCTTTTAACTGGAAAATTTCTTAGACTCTATTATATGCACTGTTCTCTTTGTAATTACTACACTCACTTCTACCATTGATAATGTGCATAAATCTGCTGTTTGTCATGTTCATAACGCACTTAATAAACGTCCTCTAAAGGAAGGAAATCACACTGCTTGAAAATCCACTAACTTGGAGAGAGAGGGGGGAAAAGACACTATTCTTAGCATATACAGATCACTCCTAGCCCTCTGACATATCAGCAGTGGTTCAACCAGAGGTGACATGAGAGTAAATGCACATGGCACCTGCCTGGGAAAGCATTTGAATAAAAACAGATGTGCCCTGACAGCTACTTGAAACCTAAATGCTTTCCAAGCCTGAAATCCCAGTGGTGGCAAATCTGTCAATAGCCAACATTACTATTTATCTAGAAAGGCATTCACCCACCACCAAGAAAGGGTTGTATTTGGTTTAGATGATATTAGGCACCCTGCACTCGTGTTGCTGTACAAGTTCCCAGACAGGGAGCGAGGAAAGTTTACAGACAGCAATGACAGTAAATGTTAACTTTCATTTAAATATAACAGCCTTAGCTGGAATCTGGTCAGAAGGCTTCTACCACAAGAGGACAAGATACTGCTTTTACATCTTATCCTAATGGCAAGCAATTGGTATATCTGTAATGGCAAAAAAAAAAAAAAAAAAAAAAAGATAAAGCAATGTTTTATTTAAAGTTATTGCCTTCAGTACTTAATGTAAAAATTAGCTACCTACTGGAGTGTTTCAATGTAAACAAAACAAAGTGCAGAGAGAAGTGTAAATCTACACATAAAACCCATTAACCTTTCCTCACCTGATCTTCTTCTCCACCCCCTTCTTCATCGTATTTCAGAATGTTGTCCCTCACATCATCTTCAGGATCAATCAAGAGCTGCTTTGCCTGACGCTCTTTATCACGGCGTTTCATCCATACCACAAACATTAAAACTAAAACTGTAATGCAAAAATGGAAGAGATAAAACCACACCTTAGTTCTGAACTACAGCCATAAAAACTGTAGAAATTTAATGTGAAGATTTAAAAGAAGAAAACAAAAAAAGCAATGAAGTTGGATTTGACTGCTCTGGGGGTTTTTAAAATTAATAATTTGACAAAAGGCAGCTTAAGTAAGAGATGATTCAGATCAGACCACTATAGACAATTCGGTTTAGAAATCGATCAATCACATATTCAAAGTTGTAAGTAACTAATCCATTCCACATCTGCAAAATAAACTTCCCATGAAAAGAATTAAGAAAGACTGTGCTTCATAAACCACTATATTCAGAAAGAAATCTTCCTTCAATAAGGCTCTGTTAGTTTCATACCTAGCATTTTAAAAATTTATCCTATCAAGAAAGTAAATGCACTGCGTGCTTGTGTAGAATCATGTGCTTATCCAGGCTCTTTTTTTTTTAATTACTCCTTTCCATAATTTTCTATGTTCTAGATGGGTGCATAGTGCACTATGACCAGGCTAATCTCTCCCTTGTGTTCCACCACAATAGGCAATCAGTTAACTATAATGTGTAGGAGAGCTAGCTAATCTAATTATCTAATTTACTACACTGGACAGACAATCATGATTTTTAGTCACTTCCCTTACTCACACAAAATAAAATACTAGTACAGCTTTATGCAGTATTTAAACATACACATCATTGCAACACCTGCCTTTCTCATCAGGCCTTACACAAAGGGCTCTGATGCATTACTTTCCAACAGTAATTCCTACTTGCATTAATCTGAAGCACAGCAGTAGTAACTAACATCAGAGCACTCCTTAAAAGCATTTTTACCCGCTATGGATGGCACCAAATTGTACAGTACTGGCAGCACAAGACAGATTAGAAGCCTGGGGACTAATCACATCTTCAACCTGGCCACTCAGTGATGTAACACCACAAGTGTCCATGAGTATCCATGGAAAATCTCTTCCGCAAACCCAATGCAGGGCTTTGAGTGCCAAACAGGTGCTAGCTGTACTCTGTCCAACTCTAAATCCTGTACTATCAGGAAGTTTTTATACTTGTCCAAAACACAGAAACATGCAGCAACAATTCCTGGATCTAAGCCTTTAATAACTCCCCTGTGTTTGTCAAGGTACCTGATACTAAAATAAGTAATATTGTACTTGCAAAACAAGAGTAAAGGAGTTAAAAATAAGAGAGCTATCTACTCACTGAGCAAGATGATGATACAAAGCAGAATTGCAATGATGGCACCAGTGCCCAGCCCAGCACCAACAATCCGGTCAACATCTGTGCAGTCTCCATTTAAGTCACACTGGCAAACCTTCACCTTCAGCAAGGAAGTGCTGGATGCATGTGGATTTCCAGAATCTGTAATTACTATGGGCACGTCGTAGATGCCGGCCTCCAGGAACCGGATTCTTAAGGAGAGCTGGGCGTGATCGCCTGTGAGTGAAAATAAGGTGCTGGTTAAAAAGTAGTATATTGCTCACATGGGATTAAAATAGTATTGGCAAAAATAGCTCATGTTTCAGCTCAGTGTTAACTTCTTACTCAAACTGCTACGTGATACTCAGGGTAACAGACTTCCTGACTGCTGTGACCATCTTTTCTTTCTTAAAATTTCTTTTCCTCTGGGAACTTAAACTAATTTCTTTTCCTCTGGGAACTTAAACTAAGGTGATTTCTTGTTCCTATCAACCAAACTCATGTACGTTGTGAAATAATACCACAGAGAAGATATTTGCAGAAGTTTCTTTAGAACTATGAAGATTTCCACAATGTTAATTACCACTAATTCGAACAATGGTCCAATTCCTCTTAATACTAGCAGGTGTGTCAGGCAGCTCAAAGGCAAACGGGCCTGCATTCGGATCTATGTCAGGGTCTACAGCAGTGATGTTAATAGCATTAGGCTGCAGTGTTTCACAAGTTGTGGCTTCTTTTGGATGCACTTGGGGGGCATTATCATTGATGTCCAGCAGGTATATCTGAAGTGTGCCAGTTCCACTCATTGGGGGTATTCCTAAAAGAAAACAAAATAGCATTAAGCCTGTTTCCAGTTGCAAAGCTATTTAAACGAAGCTGTAGCAACACACTTACATGTTTACCTCAGTTTTGGGATTCTTATACAAAACCAATCTAACACTGTCACTGGCCCTGCTAACACAATAATTCTTATGTAGTCTGCACTCAGAAAAATGGCCCTACTCAGCAAAATTCAGCAAATAACTGCAGATCCATAGATCACAGACTCACCCACTTCACTGACCAGACAGACAGTAAATCTCCAGAGATGGTCCACATCAAAGGCTTCAAAGAAGGTGCAAAATTGGGATGTTTTGTCCTCTGGAAAAATTATTTCCTAACTTTGAAGGCTTAAGATCACTCTTTACCATAACTGTGCTATTTAAATTCTTTCTAATACTGAGTTTCATCATGCTATTTCTGGACATTCCTGCCATCCATATTGAATGTGTGATGCTTCTATAAATCTTGCTGGAATCACACACTGATGTGATCATTTGGCACTGAATTTTTCAGTATAGCTAGCAATGGTTCTCATTCCACCTCCCATAATCTTCCAGTTCCATTTATGTCTTTTCTCCAGAACAGAGCCAAAGTATAGAAACAGTTGATAAAGCTTCCAGTTCAGAAATTTTTACCATGTCTATTTTCCAGGGCAAATAGCCACAGGGTTTCAGTTTTCCCTTATAATGTGAGAATGTCCCTAACCGTGCCTGTCCATCTTCCTGCTATCAGCTATGAACAGTACAGCCCTCCAGCTGAAATCAAAGGACTCATTTCTGAGCAGTGTTAATTGTCATTAACAAACTGACAACAAAAAGATACTCTTCCCTCTGCACTGCTGCAGCCTGAATGTGGGAAAATACAAAGCCCCTCCAATGACACATTACTCCCCATAAAGCCCACTCATGCTGTGCATTCACTCAACCTACCACACACCCATGCAGGGCTTTTTCAATTTGCTGTCAACTCAACTAATGTAACCAAGACAGTGTTTCTCTATAAACTCAGAGAATTATTCTTCAGCCATTTCCCAAGTAGCTGGGAAATTATACATGGTCTGATAGTAATACAGATTTCCAACGGGATGTATTCTAAGCATATCCTGTTTTCTGCCCCAGTAAAACTGAATGCCATTCAATCACAATGATGAAAAGCTTTTTGAAAAAAATGCACAATATTGATACATACCATTATCAGAAGCAAGAAATGTCGCATTATACATATTGTTTTGCACATATATTGACTCTCTGTCCAAAACAGCTGTAGTAGTTATTTGTCCATTAACAGGGTCAATTTTCAGCCAGTTTGCAGGATCTGAAAGTTTTGAGTACCTGTGTATTTAATCATAAGTTACGTTATTTATCTACCAACATAAATACTGACAACAAAGACAGTATTAGTACTTTAATTTGTATTCTGAACATGTTTTTGGAATTTGAAGATAGTATTTTATTTTCCATAATAAATTTCCATTTATCAAGCATTGACAGTAAATTTCTTGGAAATACATATTAAAACCAGTCCTGCATTTCAATTCAAGTGCCTTGCCCTATAAGTTATCATGTAACTGGAGGAAATCATATAATGACCATAAACTATATAACATTAATACTCAGACTCAATTAAAGTATTCAGTCAGGATCCTACTTGGTTTTTCTACACCTACAGAGCTAGTCATACTAATTTTCATATTGTCAGAGTGCTGAGAGCAGGAGAGAAGTAAAAATGGATAGTGTTAGTTGCACCAACTTATATTGTTCTAGCACTTCAGTATTACTTCATTTTCAGATGCCCTGGTTTTACTGCATGTTTTTCATCTTAATTTGAAAGAGAAGTGTCTTTCAAAACCATTCTTCTATCTGATAAATTTTGTCTTTGACATTAATCAGGTGCAAGCTCTCTTAATGTTGAAGTCCTCATACTGTCACTTCTATGATGGTTATGCCCAGAAATGAGCAAAGTATTACAGACAGCTAACCAAAAATCAAGAGAATATAAAATTGCAATCATCTTGATTTTGGAAGGAAAGACAGAACATAAGTTCTGGAGTTTCTTCTACATGAGCTAAAAAAAAAAAAAGCTGGAACAGGTGAGTCCTGATCCATGGGTGGTCACAGCCTTAGCTTTGCAAATAATGCCCATTTCTTACATGAGGTACGCTCATGTAGAAAAGTTTTAGGCATAAGAAAAATTATGATCAAATTATGATCATAGCTGTCCATACAAGAATTCACAGACAGACCACACCCCCACTTTGCATTACTGGAGATAAAATGAAAAGAAAACCCTTCAGATTTCATCAACAATCCGATTTTGTTGCCATGTGAAAATTACTGGTGAATTTTAATTGCAAATGATCTTAGTTCACAGAAGCACGTGTCTGCCCTGACTGAATTTGCTGGGATAGAACATATACTTTACCACAGATGCATAACTGCATTCTATCTTGGTGGAATGGGACTTAGGATGAGGAAATGACCCAGTTTACACACCTGGTCAGTTCACCTTCTCTACAGCCAAAAATCCCTTTGGAGAGAGGGATTTTTGAGCACAAAACTCACACAACATGTTGGGTAGCTGTGTGCTAGAGTATATTCAGTCATTTCACAAGTCACCTCTTTGCTCCCCACCCATTCCATAACACAGACATTGCAAAGTGCTTATAGAGACCTTAGGGAGGTTTGCTGCATGTAACGATCCGGGTCCTGAGCAGTAAAAGTTGTCAACATGCTCCCAGCCATCAGCCCTTCTTCCTGACGCACGAGCTTGGGGTTTGGAACAAAATATGGGGGCTCATTCACATCAATGACCGTAATGGACACGGTTGCTGTTGACTGAGGAGGATGCTGAATCCCCTTAGCCAAAGGCACTTGATTTTCCGCAGCTACGGTAAGTACAAACATCCTGTTGGTCTCGAAGTCAATAGGCTGGGAAGAGCAAAGAGCAGGAAGTGTTAATGTTCACTCACAGTAGCAATGGACACACAGTAACATTTTAAATTTAAAGCACATTTTTGAAGATTACTTGTACTTTTCTGAAAAATGAGCAGAGTCTGAAGAGAGCACAATACCATCACCTCAACACAAGCCCACGAACTGGGGGTTTTGCTTAGCAGCATGTGGCGGTTTCAGTTCTGCACACAGCAGCAGCAGTTTTGAAGTCAGAAGAGCTAGAAACCTTTAGAAATCATTCTGGGATTTAACCTACTCTGGTACTGCCATTAGAGACAAATGAAGAAACGAATAGTTTAATCACAAAATGATGAAGAAGCTCCCAGCTTTGTGCCAGCACTCACATGTGCCTCCTGATGATCTCTCCTGGGGACAGAAAGCTGCCTCTTTCTGTTAGAAAGAAGGATGGAAGTTTCCTTCAAACAAGCTCATGACTATAGCTATTCCATGGATCAGAGATTCTCATGTCCTCAACATCCCACTAGAAAGACTCCTGGTTATCCCAGTCAGCCTGGTTTCTGATATACCTACAGCTTCCATCTTCCCAGTGAAGACAACCTTCCGTTTGGAGAGTTCCTCACTGAGCCAGAATTCCAACTTAAGAAGAAATAAAAACAGTGTGAATCTAAAGTTCCTCTGACATGCTGCACAGGGTTGAGGCATTCCTGGAGACAGGATTTCCCTTTGTACTATGCACTGTACTACTCACACAGATCCCAGATTGGAAGAAAACCCTGTACCTTACTGGGGCAGTTGGCATGTGACAGTATGAAGGAGGTGACAAGAGACAATCTAATCTTCATTGCAGGTTGACAGATCAAGTCATTGCACTGCCAATAAAAACTGTAGGCAGGTTTCCAACTCTTCCCATGTCTGGGCACTTAAAGGAGTGCTAAAAAGCACAGACAGTCACATAATTCTTCCTGGAAGACTGCAATGCAACAATTGGTACCTCTGGGGAAGAGCAGTTATAAACCAGAGACAGTTCTTAAAAAAACCCACTGTTAATTACTATTAATGCTGCATGTAGGTTGTATCTTTTTGTCATCTAAATACTGGGAGGATTAAAATCAAACAAAATGAAATTAAATAAAATGAAACAAAACGAAATCAAACAAAACAGAACAAAAAAAAAAAAGAAAAGGACAAGTGAATTTTTTAATTTCCAAATGGGATTACTGGCATTGCAGATTTGACTTTGAAATGGATCAGCCAAAACCAGAGCAGGCCAACTCAGAGATGAGACATTTAATCAGTGGGTCATGAGGAAAGGTGGCTACTGCCTGGCAGGTTTAATTATAGAATCACATTGTTATTATCACTTGAAATAAGTCATCCCTCAACACAGAGCTGTGTTGGCTAGAGAATGAAGATAGACAGGTTATTCCATAAAAGGTATTTAAATGAGGTTTTAAAAATAGCCAGTCTTTAAATGTCTCTTGTAGAAGTACCCTCCCACCTATTATTTTTTCCTCTCTGATTGTGCTTTGACTGCCTGTATCTCTTCCTTAATGGAACATCTTGACATAAAATGTGCAGACGACATGCATGACTACTAATTGAGGAGGTAGGAAATTGTTTAGACTAGCAAAAAATACTAAGCAGACACTTTTTCACAGAGTAATTTCTAACTTTTAGCAAATAAAGATTCAAGATTTCTAACTTCTAACAGCCTAGCCTGATTTTTAAAACTGAGCAGGAGGAATACTATTGATAGCATAAGCAAGGTAACAACTGAAGAGATAGACCTGATTCCAAAAGAAGGCGAGCATCCATTTAATTCCAGATTCATGCTGGCCTCAGGAATTCACATTTCCCACATTTTGGTGTTCTCCCACCTCCCCCATCGCTGCTGAAGTCTCTGAAAGGCAGGCAGGCCTTACCTTTACGACAGTGACCAGCCCGTCGTTGCTGTTGGGGTCGGTGAGGATGGTGAAGCGGCCGGTGGGGTCCCCCCCGGTCATGCGGTACATGGCGTTCCAGGCCGGCGTGTGCGGCTGGTCCTTATCTGTCACCGTCAGGTTCGCCACGATCACATCCACCCTGTTCTCCGGCACCTCCCCGTAGAACTGCAGAAACCATGGAAACACTCCACCTCAGCTGGGGGAGCATGCATGGGCCACACCAGGCTGAACACTCATCAAAGTGGGGCAGCCCACCTCTCTTCACTGGAGCTCTGATAATTTATCTAAAGAAGTTTACCTGAGACCACCCAGAGAACCAATGGCTTGATTCCCTTGTCAGCTTTTGCCTTTTGGTCAAAAGCAGAACACAGCATGTAAGGGATATATATTCTGCACATATTTTGATTCTGCCTGCCAGTATGGTATTTAATAAGTAATAAATATTTACTGTCTGTGAATATAATGAGAGAAACATAGAAGGGTTATAAATATGCACATCCTTCAGTAACTCCTATCCTGTACTTACAGTCATGGCAGTGAACTCTGGAGGATTGTCATTGACATCTGTCACAGCGATGACAGCAGTTGCTGTGTTTGAAAGACCATATGTTGGGTTTCCTTCCATGTCCGTAGCTTGAATTATTAATGTATATTGTTGTACTTTCTAAAACACAAAATGACAACATAAGTTTTAGACAAAACTAACATTACCATAGGACAGCAGGTGTTCCCAAAAATTGCACTCTGCTAAGCAACGGAGCCTATCACACTGTTTATTCTAGTTAGCATCACCCAAAATGACAGGAGCAAGCGAAGTTTGTGCCACAGGGATACAGCAGCAGGTTGCTTATATTGAACTACTGCTTGAAAGACCATCAAGGTTAGGACAGGCTGACTGCTTCCGACTCTAATAAATCAAACCACTTTAGACAGTTAATGCATGATCACAGGTTTAACAATGCTTTTCAAACGGCGCAAAGAGAGCCAGAGTGCATTTTATACTAAAACAGGGAAAGTCCTCAAAAGCATTTGAGAGCGCTGAGCCAAGGTAGGTTTGTCGGCCAAACGGCCACAAGTGCCAAGGTTTTGTTTCAGCCAAGACTGAGTATAAAACTGCTGCAGCAACTTCTTGTGATCTCTATGGAAACCAAAGACGTTGAGGCCAACAGAGACGAGTAAGGGCACTGGAGAAAGGGGGAGGGAAGAAACAAATGGGCTATTTCC
This sequence comes from Zonotrichia albicollis, assembly GCF_047830755.1. Lineage (NCBI taxonomy): Eukaryota > Metazoa > Chordata > Aves > Passeriformes > Passerellidae > Zonotrichia > Zonotrichia albicollis. Next base: position 109,707,659 of record NC_133819.1, read on the forward strand.
ATAAATGTTAAACACCCTGGCTGAGTATGGCAGCCATGGGCCCCTCTCCCCCCACTGCTGCTAACGGCCCTTGAGCCGGGCACTCGCTCCCCCCTCACAGCTGGAGTGGGGCCACCAGGGTCCCTAAGCACCCAAAGTGCCAGGTGGAGACCTGACCTCAGCCTGGTGAGCTGCTTAAAACAACTTAGACAAGGTTCTATTAAAAAAAAAAAACAAAACATAAAGATGTTTTCTGTATAAAGTTGCTGAAAAGTTTATTAGTTTATTTTAACTCATTCCTTTCAAATATTGCGCATGCTCTTTCATTCTTCCAGCTCATTGTCCTTCCTTGCAGGGAAGTGTTACTATCCAGTTCTTCCCAAAAGAAAGGACACAAACACAAGGAGCTGCTATTACTTTGAAACAGCGCTTTCACAAACAGTTTGCTATTACTGGTGAAAACCTTTTGGCAAAATAAAAATAATTCAAAAAGAGCCTATTTTTATGTTTTGGGCTTTTTTTTTCCACTTGGTACACTATTTTCTTCCACTGTCTAAAGAGTGGGGTATATGACAGATTACTTCTCATGGAAACAATTTATAGAATCATGAAACATGCTGAGTTGGAACGGACCCATCAGGATCAGAGAGTCTAACTCCTGACCCTGAGCAGGACACCCCTACAATCACATCATTTATGAAAAGGAATTACAGGTATTGATACAAAAAAATAAGCAAGGGCAGGCAATTCTACTGGTAGTATTTAGCTTTCTTTCAAACTTTGGCCAGACAGTAAGACAGACATGAGAGGTTTAACGGTTTGCACATTTCCAAGCAGCAACAATGAGTCATGGAATAGAAAGTTTTAAAAATAAGCTCTATGGATCTTTATCTCCCACTGAAGATAACTGTTTATGCTCATGCCCTCTTTCACACAGGAACCCTTACAAGACACCCCAAATGTGAATTGCTACATATGCATCCCACAATTCCTTAAAAAAGCAAGAGTAGTTAGTATTAAGTCTACAGAAGTGCAGTATACAGGTTTAATAATGCATAAATATATATACATAGATGTACAGGAATTCTGACTTGGAAAATATACTTGCAAACTGACCTTCAATAGGCTTTAAACATCTTAAAGATTTCCTTCATGACAGCAATAAGAGTAGAAGTCATGAGGGAATCAAAGAAATGCTTTTACCACTTTCATCCAGGAAAAAAAAAATCATACTTTACTTACTGTGAAGCAATAAAATCTAAAGCAGTATTGAAGCAAATCTCACTGCCATATGATTCTATGTTATTGAAACAGCAGGTGCTTCTGATTCATCTGGGTCTTAATACATTGATCCCAAGAAGCAAAATTTCATTAAGGAAAACTCCATTACTATTACAAAGAGACTCAGCTTCCTTATAGTCATCTTACTTAATTCCAACAGAACCAGCACACTAAAAACTTCCCCAGAAAGTGCCCCAAAAGACAGCAAATCAGTGTTTTCGTTTGCCTCCTTGGGTTTTTTTCCCCTCTTCCCAGCAGTCACATAAAGCAGATCAACTGCTGAGAGGGAAATTTCAGAAATCAACAAGCACACAACTTTCCAGGCATGGGGAAATTGGGGGAGGTGGTCTCTTTTTACTGTGGCTTGAGAAGCAGCCAGGAATAAGCCATGGAGCATGTGTCAGCAGCCTGCACAGAGACTTAGCAGCAACACATCTAAAAGCAAACTGGCAGCTCCAAGAAAGAACGCAGACCTCATCAGTTCACATCTTTCCACTTCAACACAGGCCAAATAAAAGAGCCCTTCACTGAATTAACCTCACGTGAGGCAGGAATGTCAGTGTGTAAATTCAAGTACCCTGCCTGCCTTCTTCAGCACTTCCAGCAGCAAGGCAGATGTTTTAATGCTGAAGTGAATTCCACAGCAATAACGGAAGAAATAAGAGCAGCTGGATCTCATGAAACAGCATCTTTTGAGATAACAAATGAAAGATTTCTTCTGCCTTAAGCTGAGTTTCCTTACCTAAGCAAATCTCCTCCTGTGCATGTTAGCACAGATAATGCATTGCGCATGTTAATCTAAAATACCAGCAGATGAGGAATGCTATCAGAGGAACCACTTTTTTTTTTTTTTTTAATGCCTACAACACTTATGCTCCCATAAAAAATGTGCCACATTATTTAAGAATTTAAAATTCTGCCTAGCAGTTTATGATTTTAATTAGAGCTTTATCAGGAGAGACAAGACTTATAGAAAAGAGTGGAAAGGCAGAAGTGGGCAGAGCAGCTGGGGTACAAGGACAACAAGGCACTCCCCGGCCCACTGTCAGAAGGTGATTCAGCTTTGGCTCTCTAGACTCCCAGTCATTTTAATTTAATTGACTTCCACAAAATGACTCAGGAAATGGAGGAAGCAAAGCTTGGGAAGGAAACCATTTTATTTCATATTAGTCTAATTTAATATTTGAATGATTTAACGTTAATCATTAATATCCAACATGTTCAAGAAATGTTTATATATACCCATCTGGGTGTCAGCAGAGTGATCCATCAGGAAAACTGATGGTGAATGACAAGGCTTTTCCAACTGTTAATGTGAGGCTCTAAGCTCCACAGGCAGCTGGTTTCTTCCGAGTTAAATCCCTCCAGTATAGCTAGTCACCAAGTGATAAAACCTCAAGAATTATCGCTATGTCCTTCTGAAAGTTCATCTGTCAAAGATGACCAGGGGAATTTAAAAACAAGGGCAAAGCTGCCCATCATTCTTTTAATTTAATAGGGCAATACTGTAAAGTTCAGGGTTTTCCTTTGCTCAAATCCCTTCTCTTCAAAACTAACTTAAATAGAATGAATGTTAATAAAACCTCAAAAATTAATTGCAATATCTAACAGTCTGTTTAGCTTTTCAAATCTTCTGATTGCCCCTTTCAAACTGAAATGCATCAGAATATTAATAGCAAACACAGAACTTTAGAAAGCATTTTTATTCTCCATTTTAAATAACTATAAACAAGCAGCTAAAAGATGAACAGCAAACCCAGTACTTCGGATTTAATGAGCTAAAATGAGGTTAGTAATACAGAAGTTGAAACAAGATGTATTCAGAAGAGGTTTGTTAGGATTTTATAGCTTGTTTATAAAATAACGCTTATCTCTTGTGAAGTTTTCAAGTGGTTTAAAAGCACAGTTAGTGTGACAGATTTGGAGTTGGGAGGGAAATATTTTTATTCCCAACCTCACAGATGGGTGAATCAGAGCAGAGGATCTGGCACGCTCCTTCTCCAGTGGTGGGCACAGTGAAGAACTGTCTAGACAGGATGCACCTTGCAGATTATTTCTTTTTGCTACTATTATTATTGCATTGCTCTGCCTTAGTGTGTATCTGTTAGATGTATCTGTTTCTTAAGAGCAAACAGGCTTATCGGATAAGATCCTTTCCATGACCCCAGAGAGCCAAGAGTAACTACATGTATGGAACAAAGAGGTCCAAGTTTCATCTCTAATGTAATTTTCTCTCCTCTGAGCTTTTGTACTCTGAGACTAGGAAAACAATTGGTGTCAACAGGGTGAACAGGAGTAAGATAAGACTGAGGAGGGGGAGAAATATATCACAGCATCATGAAATTGTATGAACTAGAAGTGACCTTAAAGATCATATAGTTGCAGACAACCAGCCCTGGGTAGGGACATCTCCAACTACACCAGGTTGCTCAGAATGCCATCCAACCTGGCCTTGAATACTTCCAGGAATGGGGAATACACAACTTCTCTAGGCAACTTGTTCCTTCATCTTACCACCCTCACAGTAAAGAATTTCTTCCTTTTATCTGACCTAAATGCACCTGCTTTCAGTTTATAGTCACCCCCCTTCGTCCTATCTCTATATGCCCTTACTAAAAACCCCTCTCCAGGCTCTCCTCTAGGCCCCATTTGGGTTCTGGAAGGAAGCAATAAGGTCTCCCCAAAGCCTTCTGTTCTCCAGGCTAAACAGCCCCAGCTCTCTCAGCCTATCTACATAAGAGAGGGGCTCCAACCTACTGATGATCTTTATATCCCTCCTCTGGACTTGCTCCAGGCAGGTTCACTTATTTCCTGTGCTGAGAACCCCAGATCCGGATGCAGCACTCCAGGTGGGTTCTCAGAGGAGCAGAACAGAGGAGGAGATTATTGCCCTTGACCTGCTGGCCATGCTGCTTCTGCTGCAGCCCTGGGTATGACAGCCTGCAGGTGCGCATTGTCAGCTCACGTCCAGCTCCTCACTCACCCTCTCATCCACCCACCACCCTGAGCCATAATCTTTGCAATATTAAGTTCAACCCAGCCCACAGGATTACGACCTGCCTTACCTCTCTGTCAAGCCCAGCTGCAACAGTGATAATGTCACCAGTTTCGTTGTTGATTGTAAACATGTTTGGAGAGGGGCTGCTCGGGGCCTGGGACAAGATTCTGTATCTCAGCATCCCGTTCTGGGCATTGGGATCATCAGCATCGATGGCAGTAACAGTCATCACGTAGGTCCCTAGCAGCAGGACAAATAATTGATATTATATAAACAGTTTATACTCAGATTATACAAGATCACTTTACAAGCAGTGGTCAAAGCACATGTTTCTTTTGGTAAAATCTGCACATTCTTTCTTTACTTAAAACAAACTGGCTAAAATCAAGACTCACCAACAGAGTAATTAAAATACATAAGAGGAGATAAAAATACTCTATGTTTATAAAAGACTAGATTTGCTTATAACTGAAGAAGCTACATAAACAATGAAACTCTACAGTTCTGCCACAAATAACATTTCTGTAACAAAAGAACATTTCATGTTTAGATACTTATGTTATTAATTGGGCCAAAGGAAATATACTTATTGTTCAGAATTGGTGAACATACTGATAGTGATGGAAAATCAATATAAATAATACTCTTTCAAAAGTCTTTGAGATAGATCTCAAATGCCAAGTAAACACTGCAAAGTTAGAAAACACATTTCTGGTGCTAACCTTTCATTTTGCACTTCTGACAAATTAAGGAAGTGGTTTCAGCCATAGTGCAAACTTTAGTCTGAGCTGATTAGAATTTTAATGAGATCTGAACAACACTTAGGTTTTCTCAAGAATTCAAATGACACTGATTTCAAATCCCAGTATTTGCAAAGCCTCTGGGAATCAGAACTAGAACTGTATCTAGTGACATTCCAGAAGTCTCTTATACCCTGACCTGTCAACTAAATGAACATCAATGTCCATCATAAAAATAAATGTAAGAACTGTGATGTTATAATTAGGATTTTGAAAACCATAAACCAGAAGTCATATACTTAAAGCCTCCCCTGGTTTTAGTTCATGCACATAGCAATTTTGCCTTTTGGAAATGAATCCCCACATGCTAAAAAGTGCATTAAAAATAGGGTGAAATAAGGAGACAGAGGATCTGAGATTTTGCTCATCACACTAAAGACACCTTTCAAAGTATTACAAGGTCTGAAGGCACTCCCTTCATCACACCTTCAAAATGACACTGTAAGCATGATACTTCGAAATAATACCTCTGCCTCCCAAAAGCCCGCATCTTACCTGGCTTTGATCCTTCAGGGACTGTCCCATTCCAAACCTGGTGTAAGAATTCAGGTCTATTGTCATTCATGTCAATGACATTAATAACAATGTCAATAGGATTTTCCACCTGGTTTCCATTTACATCCACTGCATGTGCTCTCAGCTGCAAAAATATCATTAAAAGTATTAAAATTTTCACAACATACAGGTGCAAATAGATATAATAATAGTGACAGGAAATTTCAGGCCAGACATTTTTAGCTCAGTGTATTTTCTTATCTGCCACTGCTCCCTCATATCTACCTTTTAAATTCCCAAGCGGCTAATGGAACTGATGTTCAGACTTCCAAACTATTCTAATTTAAATTCCCAAGCTGCTAATGGAACTGATGTTCAGACTTCCAAACTATTCTAAGTTGCAGACTTCCTTCTTTGATTTGATGAAAATTATTTTAGATCGTGCAATTTTGATCACTACTAATGCTTTTGTCATATAGAATTCTGGTTTTAATAATGGCTATTAGAAAACATTCCCTAAAAAGGTGGAGATTTAAATGGAAATCTGTGTATTTAGACCAGAGCATGGCCATTGCTAGGGAAAGGAGCAACTTTCTCCTATAGCAGTCCTGCTGATGCCCATCGTGTATATACATACACATACGTATCTTATGGCTACAAAGCTACTAGAAAGCAGCAAGATGGCATTATTGACTCACCACTCTGGTAATGACTCATATTCCTAAATCAGTAAACCCTGAATTGCCAATGTCAAATTCTTAGTTAAAATCTTATGGATGCTAGAGCTGTTGTTTGAGAGCCTTTCACCCACACTTCCCCCCCAGATGCTTCCTGCTGTGTCCTCTGTTTAGGAGCAGCACCCAAAGATCTCCCCAGAACACAAGGCAAGGAGTGTTTTAATCCCCAACTTGCTGGAAAACTCTCTCCAGGAGCTGGGTGATTTCAGCATGGCTTCCCAAAAGCACAGGAAACTTTACATCACAGCCTGCTCTCCCCGTCCTCCTTGCAACTTTCCTTTTCCACTGGTACTGGAATCTGTGGTCTACTTTTTCAATTTCTTTAGAGCAAAGAACATCATTTTCATAAGCTGACAGGCCTAATTTACAATTCTATTAAAATGCTTAGATTTGGCCCTAAAATAAAAATTGGTATGTTATTCTTCCCATCCATTTCTCAAATCACAGCTGCTGCTGCAATTCCAATAGCAGTCACATCCTAATTTAAGTTGCTGAATTAAAAATAAACTTCTGGAAAGTATACAGTTCAGTGGAGACTGTGATCAATGGCCTGTACTTGAAATATAAGCCACAGTACCCATATTTCCATATTTTAAAATTACTTTACCTAAATACATTTAATCACTGTTTACGTATGTTAATGTATTTAAGCTGCTTAAATATAGTAAGAGTTAGCCTTATTAAGTACAATAAATACAAATCTGCTACAAACTCCTCAAATCATATCTCATACAAAACTAAATGCTGGCTGCTCAAGTCATGTTTGAAGCAGATGTTCATCTTCAATTTGATAATCTGATTTGTGGTAAATTAAACTCTTACATGAAAAGAAGCAATCTGCTCCCGGTCTAAAGGCTTTGTGACAGACAGCTGTCCTGAGATGGGGTTGATGATGAAGATGCCTGTGGGAGGCTGGTCAGCTCCTGGGCCAGTCACACTGTACCGCAGAGAAAGGCTTTTATCACGATCAGACCTGATCTGTGTGTCAAAAAAAAGATAAAGTTTACATTAGCTACAAACAAGCTCAGGATGGGACTGCTGCTGAGACAAGCAGCAGCTCTATTTATCTTCTCCTTGCTCCTTAAGATGTATTTGCAAGAATAATCATTCTGGAAATGGTATGGAGTTGGTGTAAAGTCTGAAGTTCTTAACAGCACTCTTCATTAAAAAGTGGTCAAAGGATATTCAGAAATGTAAAATTATTCCTGTTTATCCCTCAAAATAAAAATTATTTGTGTTAAACAAAAACAAGCAAATACTTTAAGCAGAATTGTTTAGATCTTAGAGAAAACATTTAGTATCATAAAATTACACGTGAAATTAAAAGCCTGGTTTGTGTTTTCACTTTTCTCCTACACCTTCTCAGCTCAAAGCTACAGGCTCTCTTCCATGACAAGCCAGCCCTTTAGAAACTTGCTGTTTTTGCTTAAACATCGAACTTGTTTCATATTCCAAGGAAACAACTGAAGGGCAGTGCATCTGTGAGGAGCAGCTGAATCACCAGCGCACACATCAAACAGAACAGAGTGAAGCTGTGTCCTATCAACTTGGGCTAATGTTCTGCCAAGTTCCAACAAATTGATCATGACCAGCCAGTACTGTCGTTGGAAGCCAGCCCAGAGGAGGCTGGATCCTGCTGTGGCTCCTTGCAGTGGCCACTTCTGGGCAGCAGAATCCTGTGGAAGAGCTGCTGTCCTCACCCCATCAGATACAATTTCCTTTGGTCTCCTGCTGCACTCTGCTTCCTGCTCACTCCCACACCATTTCCCAGGCAGAGAACTCTAGTACAGGAGACTGGAAAACTCACGAACCAGCAGAGATACCCCTTAACACACTTACCACCCAAAACAAGGTGTCATCTTCCACCAGTAGAGATGCAAAGGAACAAGTTAAACGCCAGGAAATTAGATGCATCCTAGCATGCAATGCAGAGGCAGCAACAAGAAACCAACCCAAAAGACTCTGATAAATGTCTGGATGATGAACAAGACATCATTTACACAAAACCTCTTCAAGAGCTCTCTGAGGGATACTGAAACCACACTTCTATTAACTTCCTTACCCTAACTAATTCCTGAGGAAAAGGTCCTTTGGAATTTTCTGGTAGGTTGATTGGAGGAATAACCCAGTCTCTCTTCTGCCTCTTCAGAGGGCTGCTGTGCTTGTATTGTTGCCATGGAAATATGATTTCTTCAATTTTCCTTTGGTCCTTTCCCAGGTACAAGATAAAATTAAGCACATGTTAGAAGGAGAATTACTAGCAGACATTATAAAGTAACTCAGGTACAATTACATAATTGACTGAAAGACTGTCCTTTCTCTGTGTTCATCGAACTGTTTTATTTGCATTCACAGTGCAGTTTGAAAATAACCAATATCATTTACAATTTCACTGCCAAACTTTAAGAACCCCTTTTTTCCCCTTATTTAACTAGGAAGGGAAAGGGAATTATAAGCCATTTATAACATGGCACTACTGTGTAAACTATCTGACACTTTCTGAGAAGTAGTTAATATTTTGCAGAATTTAATAGTATGCCTTTATGTATTTCTCATTAGCTAGAGCTTCAGTTCAGGTAATGTGCTACTGCACTCTAAATTTAGATCTGGGTGTGCTATAATGCAATTTGAGTTCCAAGAGAAGTTTAATACATACTGGTAAGGAATGTCTCAAATATTTATGACCCTATTAAATCCCATAGAATTAATGCTGTAATTATTTTAAACCTATGTCAGCCATGATGGATGCAGTAGATGACCCACTTTACACACTGGGCATTAATCTCTGCTGGGTGTCAACATTCCCTTCCTATTCCCTTCTATATCTGCAGTCATTTCATCCTTTGGATGACAGCACACACAGCTAGCTTGCTTAAGGTTGGGAACAGGGTGACAAAAACATCTTCCAAATCTTTTAAAAGAAGAACTTTATTTTAATCTAGGCAACTACATTGAAGAGTATGAACAGACACCAAATGAAGGCCAGATTCTACTCCTCTACATTCTGTTGATGGTAAGGACACCAGAATAGTGTGTGTGGAATAAACAGGGCATGCACTAGCACATCTAAGCATCTGCTCTTTTACAGTGCTTCCATGAACAAAATGACAGTATTTCCATTGTTAAAATCATGCCTTAGCAAATTTAACACAATCACCAAGTAAGCAAACAAATGAGGATTATACAGCAGTGGTCTCCAGTGTGTTCTCAGGAAAAATGTATTGCATAACCACATTACCTACTTTTAACATGATGCTTAAATCTTAAATGTGTACCTATTATAGGTACGTTAATCTATGAATAAATTTTGTTCTTTATCTGTAAACTAAGCACTTCTCCTTCACTAAGGAGAAGGCAAGAAACAGCAGGCAACAGGTCATATGACAGAAAAAGGTAAACAACCTAATATGCTTTTCTAAAGTAAATACATTGCTAATTGCACATTGCTAGGTTTGATTTTTGTTACAGTACATGGTTTATCGTATGGCAGCTTCCAGCAGAGGGAGACTATCTTCCTTACCAAGGAGTGCTGGAATCATGAATAATTTACAGTCTCCAATTTGATTATGACGGGACAAGACAAAGCCAATATTCCATGCCAGAAGTGCTTTCCTACTTACTGCTGTAAATCTACAGTTCCCATCTAATAAATGTGACTGATGCATTCTATCACAGATTTGTTTATTTTGCAGTTATATTTAACTGCTTGAATAAATACTATAATACTTTCAAGCAATTTAAAATAAAGAAATGGCTGTGTGAGACTTAAATTCAGGTATAAATCTCAAGCTATACAAACAAAAAGCTCAAACACAAAGAATCCGATAGAGTTAAATAGGCATGCCTTTTCATGCCTTAGCAAAACTACAGAATAAAAGATGATCACAGTTCCTTCTAAAGCTCCAGCTTTGCATGCACTAGGTGTCCATTAATAAGCTGGTTCATGGAGAGGTGCATGACGGGCAAATTTAAACCCCTGTTTTGATGCCTCTTTGTGGAGATACATTTATACAGGCTGCATTGAGCTCTTGTTTTACCTTTTCTGAAGCCCCTGTGGAGGCTGGTTCAGGGGTTAGCTTCACCCTCATTTGCCATTCTTGCTGGGTTTCTTTGTCTTGAGCAGACACGACAAACTCCGTGGGCTCCGCTGAAAGCTGAAAGCTTCGCTCTGCATAGACCACACCATCCTCACCTACTCTGAAATCTTCTGGCTCACTGCTACCAAAGTGTATTTTTTTGTTTCCATCACAGCTTCGAAACCTCACTGTAAAACAGACATAAAATGACACACACAAAAAAAAAAAAAAATTAAAATGCGGCCCACTTGAACTTACTGTGACACCAAATGCACGAAGAACAAACTCAAAAGCAGAGATGCTTGTTGCTGCTACTATCACATGCAGTTACAAGGCAGAACTTGTACTTCACCAGTCAGTCCATAACAATGATATTCTTCTGTGGACTGCTAGGCTGAGATTTTAACCCTAGACAGGAACAGCCTCCTGCCTACAAATTTACCTCACCACCAGCAAGAAAACCAACTCCTTCCATGTCCTATGGTACACTTCAGTCAGTTGCTAGTTGGGTTTGCATCTCAAGCTTCCCAAAGATCCAGTCAAGCTAAGTCATTAAAATGCTCAAAAAATTTCATTACACTGTAACCATAACTGCAAACACAATTGTGTTTCCAGCACGCTCTCTCTGCCAGTGGGGGTAAGGCAGAAACCCTGAAATATTTTAAAAATATTAAATTATGCACCCACATCAGCCTGTGATTCAGCTGTGCCATCTCAGGAAGATTTCTTATGAGCTCTGGGACTGAGTTTCCATGTCCCTCATTGACAAGATGGAGGAGTCAGTAAATGCCTCACAGAGAAAACGTAAGTTAACGACCTTGAGATTTTCTTTTGGTTTGGGTTTTTGTGTTTGCTTGTTTGGGGTTTTGGGTTGTTTTTGTTTTTTTTTGTTAAAGCTATGTTCTGTACCACACATGTCCCTTTATCTACTCAGGGATTACCTATTCTTGTTGAATTCCCTCCTCTCTCCTTCCTTTTGTTGTGTCTGAAAGACACACACTGGAACAATAAGTCAGTAAAATCAAATGTAAAGGTAATGATGTGTTGTCCACAAAACAGAACTGCTAACAAGTTACTGCCTTCTCTACCCAATTCTTTTCACCATCAGTTATCTTCTGGGTTACTGCAAATAATAGTAAACAAAAAAATGAAAGTGTGCTTTTATAACCAATGATCACTCTTTAATGTTTCCAAAGCATTATGAAATATTTTGGTTGCATGGGCAATAGAAGTGCAAAATACCATTATTAAGGTTGTGCTGAAATCCACATAGTGAAGATGAAGATGAAATGAGGCTTTATGCCTCATTTCAGCTATTGCACTTTTTATATTGTGCTAAACCATGCAAAAACTATTTAGCTTCAAAACCTAAAGGTCCCTCTCAAGAAAAATCACTACTAAATGTCATGCATCATATGCTTTCTTCTGTAATGCACTGTTTTCAGGAAGGTACTAAGAAGAATCATACTTTTTTGTATTTGAACTTCAAGGACCAGGCTGATGTTCAGATGACAGACTAAATTTCTTTCCTTATTGCACCCTTCCAGTTATCCAGAATCCCCCATTTGCCCTCTCCTGACAGAAAAGAGTCCATTTAGAGTATTTTTAAAGAGTCCAAAAGAGTATTTTATAAGAGTCCATCAGATAAAAAAGGAGACAAAGCACAGCACTACTCTAAATAAATGATGCAGCATCAACCTTCTTAACTGTAATCTTGCTGAACTGAGCAGGGAATACTGCTCTTTCCAGAGAGATCCATGAGTTTGAAGGTCCTTTCCTGTGAAAAGACAGCCTCCCCTTGGGGAGAAGAGCATGCCATGTCCACAAAGCACTGATCCTGAAAGAACAAATCTCCCTGGGTAAAAGGCTGAAGCCTCACCAGCAGGGCTGCTCCTGTGATCATCCTTGGAGAGGTTGCCTCTGGTCTTCCTCACAAGCCAAGAGAGTGGTTTTCTAAAACTCTAGTAAATACTCAGCCTCTAGTGTAAGCTTTCATATATTTAAGAATTCCTATGGATCCTCAAGTCCATCCTACCTGCTTTATCAGGTTCAATGACTTCCTTCCCTATAATCTACAGGCTACAGATCTGCAGAATTTGGAGATGTCAGATCCTCTGTTTTGCAGGTAACAAGGGAGGAGAACAATGGCAGGCAGAAGTTCCAGTTCCCAGATGTTAACCATTCCACTGACCCCCTGATTTTTCCAACATGGGCCTTGCAGCCTGAGTCAGCTCACTGCAACACGAGGTTGAAATGCTGCAGCCAAATGAGAACATGCATGACTCTAAGCCAAGAATATAAAGCTAATACTTAAAGCAACTACTCCAGTATGTAGAAATTATCACCGTCCTAATTCTGTAATTCTTGCCCAGCACAGAAATAAAAAGATGTCCAAGAACAGTTTACTGCAAAGTCACTACATTTAACAGTAAAAGAATTTAATGCCTAATTAACGGACTATTAAATAGTGCTATTTGTACTTGGTTACAGAGGCACAAGTACAGACCCCAAGCATGGAGGAAGCTGGGCATCCTTAAAATGCCACCACTGTTCCCAAACAAACCTCCCAGAAACAGTTCACATAAGTAAAAAAAAAAAAAAAAAACAAAAAAAACCAAAAAAACACCAGCCAGCAACATAACCCATAGCTCTGTGCCTCTGCTAACCTCTCATCTCATCTCAGCTACAACTGCTCTCAAAATCTGCTTTTCAAAAACATGTCTTGACCAAAAGGACAAACAGTTCTAGAGCCAGCTCTATCTCTGGTTCTTCTCAGACTTACTTCTGAAAAGCACAAGAATGGGAAAGAGAATGAAGATTAATCTAAACTTTGATCATTACTGTTTCTCAAAAAGGTGAAAGCTAAAATGAATATTAGTCATTATGGTCTGAAAGACCAAGATACCACAACAATATTTTATAAAAATATTTCCTAACTATTGCACAGTAACAGAATATATATTCCTATTTTAGATATTCAAATTCATAAAGAAGATTTCTTTTCCCCCATCTCCTTACATACAGACTCCAGCAGCACAAAAATAAAACAAAAAAAAACCACCCTGCTAGCCACTTCATTGATATTCTTCCCCCAGGCGACTGTATTATGAAATTCAATGAAAATCCCTTCCTCTGACAGTATCCTGGTAAAAACATATAAAATTGTCAATGTGAGAATTATTCTCCCTTTGCAAGGAGCACACATTAACGAATTATAGTCAAGTATAACCATCTATAATTAAATTCCCTTGACAGAGTACAGGTTGTGCAGTAGCTACTCTCCCCCCAAACACATGGCTATCAGTCTTGTAAATTCGATTTAGATCACTTTGCTTCATTTTTCAGTGTTCAACTAGTATGAACAAAGAGTGATTTCTGACAGTAGGTTTTCAGGCAAAGACTTTTTTTTTTTTTTGCAAAAATGCTACAGGAAATATTTTTTTTTGTTTTACTGTGAATAATAACTGCTTATGCAACCATGTTCTTTCCTAAAAATCACAGGAAAGGGAGGCATACTTTCCACAAATCACTTTATGTTGACAGATCAATCAGATTTTTTTTCTACTTAAAAAAAAGATTAACTAGATATCATCTGTAGAATCTTAGTTATTTAATATTCAATAGAAAGAGTAATCAAGTATCTGATTTTATTGCTTTTTCATAACACTCTGCATAAATGATCAGATAAGAGTAACATAATCTGTAAAAATAACTCATGGATTTTTGAGTATCCTGTGCATCTTCTGAAAGTATTTGCTTTTTAGAAGTATATTATTTGAAAGCCCTGGGAAGTATTCAATCAAACTCAAAGATAACTGTTTCAATTTTAGAGAATACTTTTGGTCATATAAAAGTGGTAATATGCAACATGGGAGTAAATGCACTCAGTTCTCAGGCTCACAATAGGGTTTTGCACAAGGGTTTACAAATGTAGGGTCTTTAAACAGAAGAAAAATTGTATTTAGTATTAGCTTATGACTATTATTAAATATTATACCCTAAGACAAAAGACCATTAATTTCCTAATTTGAGTCTTTTCTTGTCTTAAAAACAAGGCAAGTATATTCTATTAAGTAAAGAATAGAAGAGGACCTCTGAGACTACAACATTGTAAAATGAAAGTCTACAGCTCCATGATATTAAAGGAAGCTTTCAGTTTAACACTCTTTCATGGAAGTAATTACAACATGTGCATACAGGTGTAGTGTACAAAACATTAAGAAGTAGACATGCAAATTCATTTAAAGTGCACTAGAGATCACCACCACTCACTCCTGCTCAGGTCTAATGAGATGAATGATTCATAGTATCTATAAAATACAGCTGCTCATGTTGGTTTGCACTCTTTGCCAACCGGCTTCTGCTCTTTTTGTCCTAGGAAAATAATATCAGAATTGCTTGATCCAAACAAGGACTGAGCAAAAAAACTGCTGTTCATAATATAGCCCACTGTAAAATATTTCATGAACATATATATTCATGTGCAACATAGAATATTAATACAGAATTTTCATTACTCATTTTGATCGTGAGACTGAGTTTGCCATCTGGATTTTCTGCACTTAGAAAACAATTCAATTCACATCCACATAACATCCACATGCATACAAGCACGTTAGTGTGTTTCCTTCTGTAAATTTGTTGGAATGCTACTCCTCTTGAATGCTCTTCTCAATGCCTAAGCAGCAACCTCAAGGCAAAGGCTCATTTAGCAGACCTCATGGAAAGTTGCAACAAATGCCAAGTGCTTATAACACGTACTTCAGCTATACAGTTAAGAGCGAGCATCATAAAACAGAAAACCTATAGCTATTTAATCCACTTGGGATCGTTTTTGCAACAGACAAAATAAACAGAATAAGAAAGTATCTTAGGTACAACTACCTACTAGATACCACTTTTACCTTTGACAGATGGAGAAACTATATGGAAAAATTCTGCTTGAACTGTCTAGCCATCTGCATATTAAATATCTGAACACTCTCCAAGAACACTGTGTATTAAACAAGTCTTTACTTCTCAGAGAGAGTAGCAGGAGAAAACTACAAGAGAAACCCCATATAATGCCCCCCCCCCCCACTTTATAAATTAGTAATTTATTCATACTGGTTACTTCTGTATCTGTAAGATGATCTGTTAGTCCTACTGGCACAGTGCACATGCTCATATTTCAGTTCATGGCTTGTTGGAGTGGCATGTGTAATGCCCATGAGACATCCTTTACTATAATTATAGATGACCTTCAAAAGAACTGGGTTTTTGACATCCTGGCAAACTGTTATAATCACAAAGAACTAAAATACATTCTAACTTGCCTTTTCCATCACCACCCTTAAATTTAGTCTGGTTTTAGAACTTCCTGAAACCATCTTGAAATCTTATTAAACATTATTTAATATCTGATTTTCTGATATATGGGTTGTCTACATCAGCCAGAAAAATGTTGTTTGCATCTGCAAACTGAGAGTATTAGCTACGGAAATTACTGAGTCAAAATAAAGATGAAATATAATCAGGTTATTTTAGGCAATGGCATTTCCCTACCTGTATTGTAATTCCATTTGTCATTATATCCTTTAGAGATATTTCCATACACCAGCATTGTTTCTAAATTTCTTCTAGTCTTTTTTCCTAATCCCTTTTTCTTCTCTGCTTTTACATTTATGACCTGTAGTTTATCCCATACTCCAGACCATCCAACAATCTCAAAGCACCACTCATTTTGAGCCTTGCTGGAGTAACCGAGCCGTGACACTTGAAAAGAAAGCTGGCTGTCAAAAGACAGCTACTTACCAAAGCCTGCTAATTCAATAATTGCTTTTGAAGACCTGTGCCTTGTGCTGAGCCCTGTGTTCTGCCACCCCAGCCCACCTGGAGTAGAGGGCTGCTTCAGCAGGTCATGCAAGCCCAACTGGAGTTTTGCCACTTACTGAGGGCCAAATACAGCCCATTTGCTTCTAAATCCTATTTACACTTGTCTTCAACATCTCTACAGTCTGGTTCCATAGGCAAGTCTGGTTATGAGGCTCTCAAGCAGTGAACAAATGTCAAATCAGGTGGTTTCAACTGAGGTGAAACAGGATGTATGCATTCAAGCTATTTACCAACCTTAGTTGTTTCATGATCTGACTAATAGCAGCTCAACTTCCCACTTTTCCACGCTGAACTGTTTGCTAATTGTCTATTCAGTTAGGAAAACAATAATTAAAAGGAAAGGTGATTTGCAAGAATTAGGTTTAATTAATACTGTACACTTTTTTCATTAATTGAAAGCAGTTTGAGTGATCTGCAGCAAGCATTAGGTAAAACCTAGTACTGATATATGACTTTACTCTGGAGAAACAGTATGTTAAGTAGTCTACTGTTCAAAAACCCTAATTTTTTATAAAAGTTGTATGTTATGCTGGTAAAAGTAATTTGTACTGGTTACCACAACTATGACTCAGTGCAATTCTCTCTCCTGCCCCAGTCCTGAGACTGCTAGTTCTAAATAGATAAATATGTAAGTTTCCTAAAATAACATACTTCCAAAGCAATCTGGCAGTCTACATGACAGAAGAACACTGGACATAAATCTCCCTCTCCCTATTTCTGCAACATATTCTTTTTCATTCCTAATTTGCACAATTACTGTGAAAGTTTTTCTTTTAAAGTCTTTTGGTTGTAAGGTACAACTGGGAAATATTAAAGCTCCTTCCTACATTCATGAGGCCTTATGAACCCTAATGCCTCCTTATGAGCCCTAATAATTCAAACATTAAGGTCTATTTTCAAACTATTTTCTTTCACAGGTAGCTATCACCAGACTGCCTAATTCTTGCATTCACAGGGAAAGACTCACACAGTTCTTTAATAAAATGCCATCGAGTTTCCAGTTCCCATAATCCTCTTTGTTTACAGAACAAAGTCGTAACAGGCATGCCAGAATGAAAATGGGGATAATGTTCTTTCTATTCGATAGAAATCCTCTGCAGCTTTTCAGTACAGGAATACCAGCCATCAGCAAAACACAGGACTGGTATCTCAAACAGAGTCCAAATTATATCTGATTCACTGACCCTTTTCAGTCTTTGCCTCTACCACTCACTGGCACAAAGATCTGTGCTTTTCACATCCCTTTTGTCTTTATTTTAGAAAAAGTAAAATGTAGAAAAAGAGAATAATCATCTTCAAGAAGGAAAGTACTTGTATTTCGACAACTGCTTTTGTTTTAAAACACAAAAAGGTTTCTTTCCATTTTCTTCCATTCTGTATTACGGCAGTTTCACTATAGATGAGCCTATAGGCCCCTGCAGAGTTGTGCACCAGCTTTTTTCTAAATGATGCTAGCTGAAAGAAAACTCAGTAATAAATGTCATTTCTGTACTCTGGAGTATGCAATGCACCTTTAATACTTTCCCAAGCAAACCATTCTACACAGTAATAAAAAGAAGGATTAAACACTAATCTCTTATACCCATAATGCATCAACCGACTACACCTGCTAAAATCCAATTTGGTAATTAAAAAATGTATCTACAGAACAGTCAAACCAGGAGACTAAAGGGAAAGTACTGTCTCTGCAGATAGCTAGCAGAAAATGGTTTCAAAATTGAGGCACTTAACACAAACCTATTTTTACCTCTATTCGTTTTTATGTGACCTTAAGCAGCGTAAGAAACAAATACCTACAATTACAGTGCAGCAATTAAAGGGCAGTTTTTGTGCTACAGTAATGACTTAAATATCTAGTAAAAAACTGGATAAGCTGCTTTTCCTTTTATTCTATCTTTAGAAAATGCCAAAAAAGTTAGCTCTTTTTTTTCCCCTTTTCTCTCACTAGCAATAAGGAAAGTAAGAACAGAGAATAGATGCTTTTATATGTTCTCTATGCTAACTGTTCTTGGCCTGAAGTCCTTTTAGGCTTCAGGTTTCAGGGTTTTTTTTTTCCTCCTCTCTCAGGGTTTTTTTAGCTCTCCTCTCTTTCTTCTTCATTGTTCCTTCTCCCTGCCTTTCCAGGTGTTCTGTTTTCCAGTTTAAAGAACCTTACTTTATTCCCTGATGCTCCCATTTTTCCTGTCCCCTCTTTCACCTGTGCTCCTGACAGAGGTGCTGAGGCATCAGAGCATTGCTAATTTCAGGCTGCAGCTCAGGCTTGGAGCACACCTAGGCAGAAAGATCATGGGAGGCTGTCTTTACAAAAATAAACCAATTAACTAACAAACTAAATATCCAGGCACCCACAGTTTCTGTAAAAAGCCAGAACTTGCTGAAATATCAAATGGGTGCCTACTTACAAATGAGCTGATAATCTATTTTATAAATTTAATCAGTCAGCAGCTTTGAACAGTGGCTTAAGCCTCCGCACTAAAAGGGGTTTAGGAACAACAGAACATAGGAGAGAAGCATATATCACTTTTAGACAATGTGTCACTTCTTACTGTGAAAAGAAATACAACACTGTGAAAAGAAATACAACAAAATAAAATTAGGGATTTTTTCTAATTAAATTACAGGACTGCTCAGGCAGAAGTGAGTGTTGTACTTGAAATGCATTGCATCAAACAAAAATTCCCAGCACTGACAAATTGGCAGCACTCCTCTCAACAATCCATTAAAAAAAAACAAGTCTTGAAGCAGATGTGGGAACGCTTACCATTTTGTATTCTGCTGCACACCCCAGGATACCACCTGTTTCTAGAGATCACATCTGGCAGTCCCTCCCATGCGGCTATGGATGCTTCAAGGGGAAAGGGGACGACCCTCCCTAAACCCTCCTTTCAGCTTCACAAACCAGCACACATTTGAATGCAATGACCCTCCACAAACACCAATACAGATTTTCCTCTGCTTCCTTCCTTCCTCTGTCTGGTCTGCCCAACACTGGTGGCTTTTGTCACTCTCCCACATGTCACTCCTCTGGGCATACTATGGTCTAATTTTCCAAAGCTGCAATTATTCTTTATGGCTTTTAAAAGGTCCTTAGTCATACTCTAGTTACTGTGACAGCTCTGTGCACTGCTTCTTTGCTAAAAGATGAAAGCTGTTATCCTCTGGGGGGAACCTGGAGAACCTCTCAGCCACAGGACATGGACACAACTGCAGCAGCATCCCCACAGCAAAGAGCTTGTCTGCATTTTGCTGTGCATGCCTGATCTCAAAGCAGAACCCCCCTGTAACACAGGGATGCTCATTTCCTTAGCAAATGGATAATGCTGAAAAAATACCCTGCTTGAACACTGTGCTTTTGTATTAAACAAGGGGAAGAAATCTGCCAGTTGCCAAAGGGGGTGGAAGAGACAGCAGACACAGCCCAGCAGTATTTACACTGATGTGGTTAGATAGCAATAAAAACCATAAATCCCACGGATTATAGTATCACTGGATCATGTCCAGTAGGCCTCAGGCAGAAAACTAGTTGGCTTAATAGTATCTAGTCAGACCTCAGGTTTTCATCATTATTATTCTTAAACAGAGATATCTGACCTTAAAATTCTGAAAAAGCTTTTGGTGACTGGTGCAGGCTAGAACAGAGTATTTCCCAGCCAGGCCACAGTAGTGCTGCCCATAACAGAGCAGAGGACTCAAAAAGTTGCATGTCCATCTGTGGAGGGATAGAATGTAAGAAAATAAAGATAGTGCAGAAGGTAATCTCACACCTGAGGAGTTGCAGCTGCACTAATCACCAAAGATTAGGCTGCCCTTAACAGGCCACAGCTGTGTCCAATGAGGATGAGTGCTATCAAAGAGTGGGTTAGCTGGGTGAGGAGAGAGTTGGGAGTTTTTTTGGCTGTGCTGCGAAGAAGGAGGAGTCAATGCTGTTATGAGCTGCCTATGAGAACTCACCAAGAAGCTATGGAACTTTTGCAATAAGATGTCAGCATCTATCATATTATGAGGGAGTACCTGTGGGTGAAAGTAACCCCTAAATGGGTATTCACTCCCTCTGTGTGCTGCTTTCAACATTTAAAATAACTAAGGTGACATGCTAATTAACTGATTACCATTAAAGAGGGGGAAATACCAAGGGAACTATCAAGAAGATGCCTGATTTCACATATTTTAAGATTATTATTTAGGTTGTTCACAGATCTTGTTATAGCATCTCTCTGAATATGCCTCACATTCCCCCTCAATCCAATGTATCTGTGCAGATGCCTTAAAAATAAATGAAGAATCACTAGTATTAGAATTAGATTCAATTAGAAATATGTAGGAAATTACTTGACACTGCTGACTATGGAAGCTCACTTAAAACACTGCAACATCATAGGGAAATCTTAATGTTGTCATCAGTCCATGAAAGGGAGCAAACAGTAATTAGTACAAACATTATGAATTTTTTCCTCAAGAGCTAAAATGAGTCCAATGATCAGAAAAAAGTCCAGTGCTGGAATACTTTCTAGCAACTGGCACTTGGTGAATACTCTCGAACAATTAATTATTTTTAACATCTTGGTTGACCACCTAAACAAGATTCTCAATGAGATGAAAACTACCCATCCTTGCAAAGTCACCAAGTATCAAAAGCAAAAACAAAAGAGGAGGAGAAACTTTGACTTTTTCTGTCTATGCTGCAGAGTGAGGACCTCAGACTTGAGTCTTTTTAAATTATTTTTTTGTTTCATGTAAGGCCCACCTGATGTAGGTAAATTAGACAAACACTGGCTGCAAGCAGAAGTAGCACTGTTGCTTCATGTTTGACTACACCATACAATGCAAACTCATTAGAATGACCAACATGAGGTTGCTTGTGTACGTGTGACACAGTGTAAGTCAAAATTTATGTGATGCTACTTTCCTTCAAGATTTTTTACTGTTTTTTGAATATCTTGTCTAGGCATTACAAAATTACGAGGCTCAGATAATCCCCTCAAATTCAGACTGACAGTAATAGAATTGACAGAAATAAAAGAAGCGTTACACCAGGAAAAAAAAAATTAAAAAAACATTTTCTTAGCAAAATGCAGACAAGCATGACAGCAGCACAACATGGTACCAGGATTAATATAGGAAGGGCAAAAAGAAAATAAATCCTTGCATACAATTTGCAGACAAATGAGAGAAATACAGACAGACTTCATTCAAGAGGGAACTTTCCGTACTGCAAAATTAAGACATACTGCAAGATTCTTTGCCAAAGCAATGCTGTGCAAATTTATGCAATTTATTCCAGGTGGAAAGAGAAGAGACAGACCTGGCTGAACAGACTCTTGTTTTACAATCATGATTCAGTCTAGTCACAGAAGAACAGAGAAGAAAAAGAGTGGATCTTCTGATATATTTGAAGATACTCTTTCTATGATAAATGCAGCTTTTTTCTTTTTTTTTTTTTGGTGTGTCTAGACTTTCCTGTGGGCCTTGTGAGCACAAAACACAAGACACTTGACATTCAAATTGTGTTAGATTGGAATAATGCCTGAAAATAGCAGGGGCTTGACTGATTGAACTAGAACTGAAAATTCTACTTTTAGCAAAGTCTAAGGATGAGAGCAGGGTATTACCTTTCTGAACCCCTTTGCTGGATTGAACAGTTACATGAGCTTTGATATCAAAGATTACAGTTATAAATATCTCAATGAAAACCCCACATGTGATAATGGCTCCTAGAGGGAATCATTAGGATTCATTTCTGGATGTGGCAATTAACCTATTACTGTCTCAGTCAAGACTATTTTGCTGAGAAGCACTGAGCAGTTGCACTCTATGCAGTCTTAATTTTTCAATTATTAGTCACAACATTCTAAGTTTCTTAGCAAAGATTACACAGCAACAACCTCCAAATGCCCAGACTGCATCCCAAGTGTCTGGGGATTATTTCTACAGCAACTGGTATAACAGGACTGCTCCCTGTCTGGGAGTCCTGGGTACAAGGTGAAAATTGGATAACTTCTAACATTTACATGAATCAAACATAATACAAACACCTGAACAATGAAAACACTCAGCAACTTGCAGACTCAATCCATCACAAAAATAGAACTAAATCTTCCTTTAGAAACCCAAGCACTGTGTTATTCCAATAGAAGGCACTTCTTGCTTTGCTTACCAGAATACTAAATATTCATTTCCAAAAGGAATCTGAATGGAAAAGCCCCATTGTAATAAACATTTTAACATTTCAATGGCTATTTCAACTGCCATCTGTATTCTTCTCAATTTT
This sequence comes from Zonotrichia albicollis, assembly GCF_047830755.1. Classification (NCBI taxonomy): domain Eukaryota; kingdom Metazoa; phylum Chordata; class Aves; order Passeriformes; family Passerellidae; genus Zonotrichia; species Zonotrichia albicollis. The sequence goes on from NC_133819.1 coordinate 109,730,167, forward strand.
CCTCAAATGTTTGAATTCCTCAAAAAGACACCTGTGGCATTCAGTCATGAGAACAAGCATCTCTTTTCACTTCCTCTTCCCAAAAAACAATGCCAGTTTGCGAAGGGAATAAAGAAAGCCATGCTATGCTTGCTGTATACTTCAGAAAATACTATCCAGTGTGTTCTACAGTAATGACTGCTGATCCAGAGCAGTTCTCCTTAGGATAAGCATTACCATGAACATCTTGTGCAAAAATCACTGAAATGCTGTGCTTTGATGGCTAATACAAGCAGATTCATGATCTATCTGAAAGACTGTTAAAGTTACTCACGGCAAAATTCTTTTCTTTCTCGGTGCATGATGCACAGTTCCTCTCTAATACTACACTCCAGATGTGTCTTTGTGTGCACGTGAATATGCTTTTGGTCCATAAATGCAATAGTGTCACCAACAGGGAGAACACAAAGTCACTCAGTGGAACAGCATACTGAGTTTCTGTTGAAACAAAACTGCAGAGCATGAAATAGCAACCTGTCATCAGATGTTGTGAGTCTGAAGTTCGTGAGTAGCAGATAAAAAACTGCTCTCTCCTCTCACCTCTGTCTTAGGGAACTGACAGTCATCTGCATGCAGGTGTGGCCAGTCTGCATCCATAGGCAAGGACTGGAGTCTCTGCAGCGATATTTAGGATCTATTTCACTAAGATCTGGGGCTGTGCTCTAGGAAGTTAAAAAAAAAAGTAAAAAAAAACCCCACTAAAACAAAAACCCATCCTGAAAACCACAAACTAATCTATCACAAAAAGCTACAAAACAAACCGTCCCCTCGCACATGCTCACTTTGAAAATAACAAAAAATAGCCCCCAAAGCTAAATGCATTCTATTAATTTCAAGAAATTTTAGCATGTATTCTCCGCTAGTTTGTATTTTCTATTAAAAGGTGTACATTGTAACTGGAACATAGATCCATGTTCATATCACCCTACCCCATTTTATAGTAAAGGTGAGGAATTCAGTTACCCTCAGGAGGAGGCTCCCAAGGAATACATCCTGAGAGCCTGAAAACACAGGCTCAGTAGTTGTCCAAAAGACACCACCCAGAACACGTGGAACCACATTTTCAGCTTTGTCTGGACAGGCTGCTCAGAGCCTTTGCACTGAAGACCTTCCTGCCAGTGGAGATTCTACGTGGCTGGTGCAACACTCTGATAAGGTAATCAGACAGCTTAGCAAGCAATACAATCAATTTGATCTGCCCATCTCAGCTGAGCACTTGGAGTCCAGAACAACTCTTATTAAGTTAGGCAATGCCTGCAGTAAATGAGTGATGTGCTATTTTGATTTGCCTCTCAGGGCTCAAGATCATGGTATCTAAAGCTCACCTTCCCATGAGAAATGGATTTCTGCAAACTAAAAGCAGCCTCTCCCACAGCAGGAGGAAGCAGCAAGTGAAACGGAACAGATCTGACCTTACAATAAACATCTGAGCTACATTTTAAAATACTGGCACTGAAATGTTATTACTTTGCTTTGATATGCTGCCAAGGGAAAGCAAAGAGCCACTGAAAATTGAACTTCATTTTGAGGTCCAGTCCATTTTTCAATAATCCTTGTGGTACTGTGTACATAACTTAAGGACATTACAAAAAGCAACATACTATGATGTCATAAAATAATAACATTGATGTGAAGTTCTTAACAGATTCATGCTTAGTAGTGTCATAAATCAAAACAATATCAAGGAACATACACATGATGCCACAAATGAAATACATACGGTACCCTGGGTATGGGGAAAGGCATTTGGGGAAAATTAATCAGATTTCTGGTTCATAAGCACACAACATGGCTGCTGTTCCTTATGAGAAGTTAAAAATTTGTAAAGTTCACTACAGTACGGATTTTTTTTTGTTTTATAAATGCAGAGATGTCATTTTTAATGTACATCTGTTGGCATTTTGTACATTATAGTCATAACTTACAGATTTTCAAAACAAATGGTATAACCAATCTACATGGTTTTACCTTAATTCTTTTATTGCTATATGTCTCCAATATACAATTCAAATTTTTCTTTGAGGACCAAGGTAACAGAACCTGAGATGTGAAATTTTAGTCGTTGAGCTGTGATTTATCTGTGCTACTCTCAACAAGCCCCCATGATAAAAATCAGTAATTGCATTCAGTTCTGTCTTCAAATCACATTCAACTGACTCATGTCTCTCTACGCTACACAACTCTGGTTTTACAGTAGTTTACCTTCAGATCCAGCAGATTTCTGCACTTTCACCAAGTATTGCAATGTCAACTTGTTATGGTATTAATCAATATCCTTAATACAGCTTGACTCCACCATTCTTTTCTCAGCCTACCTTCTTACACATGACACAACCCTATTCTCTGCCTTTACATTTTTCAACTACATGTCTTTGAGAGGTGTTTGCCATAAAACGTGTCCATGTTTTTCAGGGCAGTACTACTGACATGTAGGTGTTTGTTCTATCATTCTCCCAAATGGGGAAGACGGAAAGAGAATAGGAAAAGTCTCTAAAGGTAGAAGACTCAATGGTCTTCCCAAAATCTTGATGCAGGGTGGCAGAGCCAAGACAAACAGAAATGTCTTAGACAAAAACATCTTCCTCACCTGAGAAAACTTAACTCAAAGTATTTTACGGGACAACAACATTGGACACATCACTTCTTTCCACTATTCGATCAAATGCATTTTCCCCATCAAAACTAGAAATGCTGTTATCTAATGATGGATGAAGAACAAACAAAATTCATGCTGTGTTTACAAAAAAAAAATTAGTAAATAGTATTAAATTAATTCTAAAAAGCAGGCAAGATCTAAGTTCAGAAACTTTCCACAAAGGAATCAGAAATCAGCACCAAGGTCTGTTAAAAAATTATTTAAAAGTCATACTGAAGTAATTAAAAAATGCATGAGGGAACACAACATTACTCTCAAAACACTCTCCTGAAGATCTGTCACCACTTAAACTACGTAATGAAATCTCTGTTGTTTTATTTAGAAAAAAATAAATTAATATGATCTGTGTCAATGTTTCCTCTCTTGTCAAAGAGAAACGTTCCTTCTTTGTACTTTCATCAGGTCAAAAGCACAGGTAAGCTTTTGATTTTCATTTATCTGAAGGAAAAACTAGATGTTTAAGATCAAAAAAGATATCTAATTTCTCTAGATAAAAATGGACATGGTGCATCTTTTCATAAGAATGCCTTCTCAGTCATGCAGCACATTTTATTTTTTAAATATTTGCTAATATTTGATACTTTTCTTCACTATGGTCAACCTGCAAAAGGCTGAGATTTGAGAGTTCTCTTATTAGGTAAAAAAAGCTGGCTTTGTCCTTTCCATTTTTCATCTGAGTCCGAAAAACATTTAGAAGGCCTGGTCAACAAACATATTTATAACTTTGAATTAGACAAATGGCTCATCAGAACTAAACACAATTTTGATACTGCTTAATGCTGTGTTTTTAATTATCACTGTTTCCCAAAATTAAATTTAACAAGTTTTTAAGAGGTGTATTTAGGTTTCCTGATATAGTACTTTACTACATTTACTGGACCAAATCTGCACTTCTCATCTGCTCATAAACATCATGCACATATAATAATGGTATATAGTAAAGGACTATTTCCTTTTCTTACAATATGTAATACATTAAAATAAAAAACACCCAAACTTTTTAAGGGCTTCATATGCAGCTACTATGAAACATGACCTAAGGTAAATAAAACCATCCAGTAAAGGAGGCAGGGAATGAGCTTATCCCTGCCCCTGTGAATGCTGCTTTGCTGGGTAGCCCCAAGGAACATAACTCCCTGGCCAAACAGGAGGAGTTTCCCTGCAGATGGAGGTGGAGGTAAGAGGTGAGGAGGATCCACTGCTTCTGGTGGTACAGCTGAGCCGGGCTGTTTCACACTGAAAGCACCACCTGAGCCTACATACACAAGCAGTTTCTGCTCCTCCTGTGATTGATACAAACCTCTGTCTTCCCATTTAGAGAAGGCATCTCAGCCTCTGCTCGGATGAGGAATTTACGCTGTGACCCACAATCATGGAGCTCAGGAATGTGATGCCACACGCCACCCAAACGCTGCAGAGCCCTGAGTTCCGCAGTGACGCTGCTGCAGGCACAGCTGTGCCATGCAGGCGGGACACGGGGTCATGCAGGGCACCAAAATATTACGGGCAGCAAATTGTTTAGTGACTATTCTGTTTACTGTGCAAGTGGCTTTTGAGTAGGAGGGGTGGCAATTCTTCCAGCTTGCCCTGGGCAGTGAAAGCTACAAAAATGTTTGTACTTGATGGGTGTCCAGGGAAACCGGCAGTCTTAGGTCTGTTTCTTTATCAAGTTGACCAAATTCTGTGCTTCATGCGGCACTTTATTTTTTTTTCTCTCTTTCCTCCCTCTTCAATTATTCCACATAACACTTCCAGCAAGAGTGGTAAGCAAGCCAGTTCAAAAGCAAACAGAAAGCAGGCAAACAAATTCCTCCAAAACCACTTAGCAAGCTGTTTTGGCAAAGGTTTACAAATGGAGCAAGAATCTGCCCTTGCCTTCACAGCAAACCACAATGCCACAGAGATTCCTCATGAGAAAAATCTCTCTCAGGCTAAAGATTTTCATGGCAAGTTTAAGGAAGCAATATATGGCTGAAAAATAGTTTTATTTACAGCAAGGCAGAAGTTAAATGACAGAGCCCACTACAGGCATTACTGATGATAAAAATAGAAGCATGATTTGTGAAGTTTATTTGTGGGCCATTGTGTGGCTTATGCTGTACCATTAGTACATGTAAAATAAGAGATTATAACACAGCTGGTGACAACAGGGAATAATTTCAAACTAACCTGAAATAAGGAGTTATCTTCCCCCCCCCCCCCCAACTTTATCTAGGAAAAGGTGCATTTTGTAAATTATTACATTCATAGAAGAAGGTGACTTCAGCTAATACCGATCCACTTAGAGAGAAACAATCCACCTTTCAAATGAAAACATTAAACATGAAACACTGAAATGATCAAAAATTTAACAGATTATGAATTGTGATTATTAAATGCAACTTGGAACAGTAACTCAGAGGAAGGTGAGTTGACTTACAAAGTATTTTGATAGCACAGTAGATTAAAACTAATTATAGTTTCAAGTTCTTCATTATTACATAACTCAATTCCCACCCACATCAGTGAATTTACTGAAAACATTACACATGCATGAAACAAATTATTTATGGTGCAAATGAACAACTAAAGGATGGCAGCCACATTATTACTGAATGTGAATTCAGCGAATTCAAGCAAGACCTGAGAAGCCTGAACCAACCAGCCACAGCCTGTTAATCTAGTAAGACCAATCATACCAACCTTAAGTTCTTGCAAGTTTTTATAAAATTTAAGTCTCCACAAAAATATTTTAAAACTCACATGTCCTCCCACCCTCTCCAATTTTTAGGTATTATATACTCTACTGCTCAGTTAGAACTCTTAACGGTGTCTACTGGAAATGTAATTTCATGCTGTTTTGAAAAAAAACCTCCAAAAACAAGAAAAACCCCCACACAAACCAAAACAACAACAACAAAAAAACCACCTCAAAGGTTGAAAGCATTAAGCAATCTTGGTATGATTTATTCTCGCTTTGAATGGGGCAAGAAAGGAAAAATTGAACAGACTGCTACAGAAAAACGCATGAATCTTCACTTGTGATTTCATATGAAAGTTGAACAAAAAGCCTTTCTGAACATGCATCTCAAATTGATAATAAATAAATAAATAAATAAATAAATAAAATCTCAACAACCAATGGCCAGCTTTTACAGAGTAGTCACTGTACTTGCAAAGTGCTAAAGGTAAACAAGCAGATCCTAGAAAACTCTCGGTACCACATTGGTATTGGTTTGGTGGGGTTTGGTCTGCAGAAGAACTGCAAGACTGCATCCTAGGGAAATGAAAAGTAGCTCTAACACATTTTCTAATGTCTGGAATTTTACCACCCAATGGAGGATTTGCTCCTGTGGCTTTTCCTAAAATTTCTGACGACTAACAGAAAAATGGGAGGAGGAGGTTGTGTGTGTGTGGCAATCAAGGTTGCCAAAGCATGAAGAGCATCCCAGTCTCCTCCTCCTTTATACAATATCCTCTCGCCTCTCAATATAACTGCTCTGCTGAGACCTGGTAAAAAACCCAGGGGAAATGTTTCTCCACACAGTGCTGAGGGGGACACATGACTGGTCTCACCAACTGCATGCAGGCAAGGGAGAATGCTTCTGCCAAGTTAGACACGGCCCTGGTCACGGCCCTGGTCACAGGCACCACAGCTTGCTCTCATTCATTCTATTTCAGACTATACCTCCACCAATGCTGTCTTATTCATACAGTCTTTTCTTACTGTCTACAGTCAAGTCTTTGGTTATCCTTTTCAAGTACACCAATACAGTGCTTGCAGAAATCTATTTTATCTCTAAGATGCTGGATTCAGACATACAAATAAATAATAGCCTGCAACAAACACTATTAAAGATGATGCATCCATTTAAAGATTTCCCAATATATATACATGCTATCTATCTAGATTTTTATCTCCATATTTTTACAGTACATTGTCTATATATTTTTTACAGTACATTGAGGCTGCCAAGAAAACAGAATTGCCACTACTCAGGCTGGAATTTGCTATCAGAGAATTTTATTTCTTTTTCTTTTGTCTAAGCATGTGGGTCTCAGACATTCTGGAAGGTGACAGCAACAGTTGGCTGCTCTAAGAGTTAAGCATATGCTTAACCATGCTAACTACCTTGACAAAGCCCATGGCAGGGAAGGGGAGGTGTTCTTGACTGTGGCAGCTGTAAACCACAAATAATTACATTATCTGTAACTACTCTTCACTTCAGCTGGAAGAAACATGCCTTGGATTCTGCTTCTCCTAGACAACTGTAAGGAAACTGAACAATGGTAATTCCCAAAGCCCCTGACCTCATGGAACCGTATTCCATTAACCAGTTTTCACTAAGCAAGTGGCAGAGAAGTACATTACACAGAAAGGGACACAGAGGCCACAGATCTGGGGCAGCTGAACACTGGGAAAGGATTGTGATGATGTTGCTCAGAGAACACATACCGTGAGCAAGCACTCACCTCCTCCCCACAAGGGTGCGGGTTTGCAAATCTGCAAACTGACAAGACAACTAAACAGAAATCAGAAAACCAGGTATTTTGACTCTCTCAACTTAAATTTGAAACCAGTAATCATTCAAGGAAGCGGCACACATGGGCAACAAAAGAGCCGGCAGAACGCAAGACTCAGTACATCTCTATTCAGTGGCAGGAAGGCATCTATTATCAGATGCAGAATGGACCCGAAATGCAAAGAAAGCCAGCATTGTTGCATGCCTTACTGGGAACATCCTAGCTGCTCCATACAACTATTCAAAGAAACATGAGCTGGGACAACCCCACAACAGTACCTTTAAAATCAGTATGTGATAAAACCAGAGCTTAATTCTTGCACTAAAACTGAAACCAAAGCAAGCACATAAAGTAACTTGGGCACTACCCAGAAAACACATGGATAAAAACTGGCTGGAGGCTGGCCCTCACAGCCGATCTCGGCAAGCTCGCTATAGAGCAGCAGTGAAAGATGCAGTCAGCCTTTTAGACATGGTTGTCTTGGAGACACCAGAACACACTGTATTGATGACAAAGGAAACAAAAAGCTGGATGCACTTTCTAAGGCTTTTAGTCTGCTCTCTTTCATGTGGAGTTTACGGAGGAGGGCCTCCCTGGGATGGGTATGCGGGGAATGCTGGCAGCAGGACCAGTTTATTGAGGTCGAAATCTGCACTTGCTTAGGAGTTTCATGCAGCCTCAGAGTACCCTTTATCCCAGGAAACAGGAGCCTTCCACATGGAAACTCTAGCAAATGAGACTCACATTTGCTCACTTTGAAGGTTTAGCCCTGCACAAGCATCAAACCCTTCCACCTAAGGGTCTTTAGCAGAACTAAAGCAAGCAGTCTCTCCTGGCTTGTGCAAGGGCCCTGGAGCTGCTCTGGGGGCTCTCTCCAATTATTCAAGTGGTCTTCTGCTAGGCTCCTTCCAAACTTTGAAGCAGAAATCCAGCAAAGTACCTTGAGGTAACTAGGAGAGAAATGGCTAGTGACATTTAGGCTGTAACTGTGAAAACTCCAAGTTCTATCTCAGTGTAACTGAGGTAAGCATGGGAAAGAATTTTGACAGAAGTTTATTTTTTAAAGAGACCATGAGCAGTGAATGCTTCTTATCCAATTACCGAATAAATCTTGTAAGGCTGAAATGTAACTCCCATACTAGACTGTCAGATTCTAGCTTTGTAAGAAGGTAGCACTTGGTCAGTATATTGCACTGTAGTATGTACAGTGAATTCTGTTCATCATGTACAAGAATCTTCTGAATTTGTAATACTTTTCACTGATAATGCAATTTAGACTACATTAGAGGATGCCATGACAATAATAGTAAATACTGGCTTTAGGTAGAGAGCCACAGGCATCTATCAAGCCTTGAATTAAGCTCTGTATCATTGAGGTCTAGCTGGAGAGTGTGACTATTTAGCTGATAGTGCAATATTTGCTGCCAGGGGTCTGCCTCCCTCTCTCCACATCTTACCCTCCTGCAGGACAAGGATGATACTGACTTCTTACCTGCAAATAGAGTGCAGGGGCTGTAACTCCTTCTCCCAAGAAGAGATGGAAGGTCTCACCCTGCCACAGGCCACCTGCTTGCATCAAAGTTTATAAATTTCCTGATTTCATAGCCTGCTGAGTTTTATATGCCCACTTTCAAATTCTGTGAGTACACTGAAAATTGTGCATGATTTATCAGCATTTTGTTCTGACAGCAGGATGGGTGAAGCAGGAAAAAATTGGTAGTTTTCCACATCATAACCTCCTCTTCTTTCATGCTGCTCCTCTCTACTGTCTGCATGGAGGATTGAAGAGGAGGGAAGCAGTGAGGCTACCCAGACAAGTGATAACTCTTTGCCTTTCCAGTCTCTTCAGAAGAGCTATAAAATAGATAGGAAATAGGCACCTGACAAAGGAATATTGACATAATCAGCACCACCACCATCTTAGAGGTTCTCTCAATGTCTTTATGTAAAACTGTGTATCTGTAGCAGATAATTGCTACCCTCTCATATGTCTGACTGACAACAGCAGAAAACCTAGGTCAAATGATGCAAAAGACACTCAACCTGATGGGAGCAATTGCTACTGGTGTATTTCCACATCACAGGTGCCTATGAAATGAAGTAGTGCTAAAACAACCAACTCCGTTAATTCTGGCTCATTTGTTTTGTCACTAAATGCAAAACAGTGCACTGAATTAACTGAACTGCTGACAGCAGCTGTGGTTTTTTGGGACCGCTGAAAATCAAACTATTTATAATACCACAATATGGATTTTTGAAACTCATTTCAGGCATTACATAGCTAGGGCATATCCAGACCAGGACAAACATCAAGACAGAACACCTCTCATCTGGAGAGCCTGTTCCTTGGCGCAGCTACTTCATGTACCTGAGGCATCTGTGACAGTACAATTCAGTATGATTTGTGAGGAAAAATTAATTTTACTCAGTTAGTAAAATTAAAACCCTTCCTGCCACAGAGAGGTCCTCCAATATGATACAGATGAATTTTGCACTTACGGAATCATGTCTTCTTCTGTGAAGTTTGTAGGAACTAAGAAGTCAAGCTGCACTATCATCATCTCGGACATTGACGCCAACAATAAGGACTAGGCTAAAAAACACCAACCATGTGATTTTGATGATGATGAGCAAAGCAGAACTAATACACAATATCCTTTCTCCATCTACTTCTATTTTTAAAGTAAGTGAAATATTGCATGAGATTAATGAACGATCATATCCATTTTGTGACGTCACACTAGAGACACATTCTTACAGGCAGGAAAAACAACCAGAGGATGAACAAAGAAGGCACTGGTGTATGCTTTTGCACCAAAATCACTTTTCAGGTTGGATGCCTATCTGCAGCCTACCTCATTCTGTATGCTGCCTGGCACTGGGGCACAAGATGTTTTTACATGACGAATCCATGGGCATTTAGTAAAACAGTTAGGCAATGACCACAATATATGTTTGTGGTAAGGAAATTTCTAGCTAGAAGAATTTTTTCCCTAGATCCTAGTCAAAAACCTCAAAACCACAAAAAAAAATCTCCTCTTGACTCCCAGACCAAAAAAGAAATAAAAAATTACAAGTTCTAATTCTATTTTTCAGGCAAACTGTAATTAAGATCTACCATATTTATTTACAGGCAAGTGAAATTGAATAGATAATATGCTTTTACTGATAGCTGAATTGTACCATTATGGACATGCCATACTGGATGTTTACTAAAATTATTTCACCATAACAAATCTGGGAAACAGTAAATTAGAAGTTTGTTCTTCAAAGCACATTCCTTTCTTCCCCAGCTCAAAATCACTGCAGTTCAGTTTACCAGGACTTTTTTAAGGGCAGGGCTTTATGTAGTTTATGTACAAAGACCACTGAATTTCAGAGTTATCACTGACCTGCCTATTATGTCCTTACACAACAAAACCAAAAAGCAACAAGAAGGAACACAGCTGTAAAACCAGAACCTAGAATATTTTCTTCTTTTTTCTGTCATAAAAGACTGTGAAACTCTGTGAACCTATTCACATTTGGACAATAAATCTCTGTATGTTTTCTGTATTTGCAATAATCAGCCAATAGATCAAGTTTTCACAAGATCAATGACCACAATAAATACTTGCAAACTAACATACTGAAACTTTTATTACTAAGTAGAACAGGTTTTCTAATTTTTTCACAGCAGAAGCTACTTTCTTCCATTACTCTGTTTTATGAGAATTCTGTTCTTTATTTAGACTTGAGCACTAAAGGCTGCATGGTTTATGGATACAATTATAACCACAAGTCTGTTTCCAATTTTCTAAAGCCAAACCTTCATTGTAACAGATAAAGTCAGAATTACAGGAACAAAGCATGATCACGGAAGAATGACATTTGTAATGTAAACACACAAAATATTACACTACACAATCAAAAAACATATTTTGCAGCCTTAGCCAATACAAAACAGCATGAGGGCAGCTGTACGACTTGCCTGACTGGAAAAGAAAGCCTGAACCACTAAAATAATTTGTATTATTACAAATACTCATATGCTTTGAACTGGACATATGTATAAATCCTGTGAAGATGCAGTCCTGGACAGTCCATATACACATCTCAGTATATTTTCATAGCAGCTGAAAAACTGAGGTTTTACACTCCTGCTGCTAACACCACTTTCATAGCTCTAGCTGGTATTTACATCCATGCTATTCCTATGGTGGAGAATGGCAGGATAAAAAATTTGGTAGGAGACACTTAAGAAGGCATCTATGACTGATTGTTTTATTTAGTCATCTGCTTCCAAAGGAGCAAAATCACTTCAAACCCATCAGAGTAGGCTCTTAATACTATACTTGAACATTACTTCCTCTAGCTCATTTTCCCCTTACTTTTTAAAATCTGTGCATTATATCCCTTCCCTCTTTTCTTCAGCTAAATCCCTTCTCTATTGTGCAGATGCAGAAAGAAATGCAAAACAAGCCTGTATTCCTGCTGTGGGATTGTGTCACCAAAGCAGAGAGAAGTTCACTAGAATTATATACTGCCAGCTGTGTTCTACTCCCACTGATACTCACAGACATCTTACTGTACAGAAAGGAACAGAGGGGCAAAGCTCCAGCATATAGCAAATATGTATGGGGAGGAAAAAAACAAAATGGGAATCCTGGTGTATAATAAATATTACGGATGCTGACTGTGTGCCTAACAGATTGCTAAGCAGAAGCAATAGGAATTCCAGTTCTATAATCAACAGTCTTCCAATTTGATTCCAAATTATAGGTGTGTATAACTCATGAAGTTGGGGGTAAATCAGTGCTTAAACTCAGTGATGTCAAATAAACTATACATTAACAATTAAATGTTTCTCCCTCCCTCTAAATGCAACATTCATAACACAAAGCCTGAAAAGTTCCTTTTCAGGTGAAATCACAACTCAATACACTTCAAAGGAGAGATTTTTAGTTGCCTGTGAAGTTATTCAAGAGACTCAGAACCACTTCAGTTCTCATAGGAAAATCATTCAATTTTCTGATGGCTGGGAATTATTTCAACATCCAAGACTTCAAAATATAGAGGTTATTGCTACACTTATTCAAAAGTGGTCACATTCCAGCCTTAGAAATTCTTAGATAGAGAGTCAAAATCTGCTAATAACACTGCATTAACAACTTTAATTTTTCAAAGACTATATCTGTAATTGGTATTACAAGTTCAATTTCCATTTTGAGAACAGAAAAATAAGAGACAGAGAATTGACACTTTCTGTATTAACTTGCTGCATTACAAATGTTTTCTTTGGACTTTCTCCAAAGACAAGGACTACATACACAAGAGAACCTCACATATATTGTAAAAGAACCATCAGCTAGTGTATTTTCGGAATTTCAGCTTACCCTTAACAAGACTGATTATTGTTAGGGGATACAGAAAAATGCAGAATGTATTCAGAATGTAAACTAACAGGTTTTCCTGTATCATAGGACATTTGTATTGTTTATACACACATGGATGCCCTACACACACATACTATTAAATATATATGGATTCATAACAATGCCTTAGGACACTGAGTGCTATTTATCTCTGCCCTAAGTTAACTGTGAGTTTAAGTCCTTGACATGGGGATGCTGCTGATGTGGTATTCATATAATGGTTTGTCTTCAGGGGATCCTCAGAAGCAGACTTCCAGAAATTATCTGGCATGTTTTTACCCCATTTTCTACTCAATTTATCAAATAAATGTAAACATTTTAAAGAGAAGAACAACTAGCTGAAGATGATGGAATTTCTTTCTTGCAACTGTAGCAAATTCAAATGTGTCTCAAAATCTGGACACTTTCTGTACTCAACTGAAAGACAAATTGCTTTGCTAAAGGGTTAAGACAAACTGGGAAACCTGCCATCTAAAAATAACTCCCTCTTCACTGGAGCAGCCAGAGCCCAGACAACACAGACTAGAGGATTAACAATGAATGATAAGTTTTAGATGAAGAAGTATCTTTCATTTGGCCAACTCGTGTCGTTTCTAAAAAGGACACGAGACTTGTGGCAGACAAAGCCTTTTTTGTTTTAAAATCTTTCCAATGTTATTCTCAGCTGGGCAAGTATTCTTATTTTGGAGCCAAAGAAAGGCGCACATACAAAGTCAAAAGATTTGCCCTGGGCTACGTGCGAACCACCAGCAAACAAAGATCAAAGATCAAGTGGTTCTAGATGTACATTTGGAGTGGGCTCCTTTCCCAGCTTACATCACCTTCTCCTGATACTTCTGGAGACCTTGCACTGAACAAAGAGAGACTTGTGAAAATCCCTTAAATTAATTTTTTGCAGGGTATATTTAAATGATAAAAGTATTTTGGCGTCATCTACCCAGCAAACATACTCACTGCTGATGATAAATGGTATCACTTGAAGAGACAAGAAAATTCCATAACTCACGAATACTGTCTATTTTTTAAAAATGTCTAATCCATCTATACAAGTATTTCCACAAAGTCAAAGAACAGCCACCCATCTACAAAGAGGAAGAATGCTTGTTTTGGTTGCACTTGTGGTTGTTTGTTGTTTGGGGCTTTTTTGATAAAAATTTAATATGCTATACTGAAACAGATTTGTTCTAAATAAGATTAACTGACTAAAACAAGGGCCTGTTTTTAGGCAGTGTTTCTGAAAAGGAGAGAGAGAGTGTCAGAACATATCAGAAGTGGTTTATAAATAAATATATCCAGAGGGAAAAATTACTGAAGTATTTGTTTACAGTTCTGAGGCTGAGACTGCCTACAGGTAAATAGTCTAGATGAGAATTAGCATCTGAGGGTGACCAGTCTTTCAAAAGTCTCTGATCTGATATAATCTTTTCACTGAGCTATAAATAGATATTTGTGTACTTGCCCCTTGGGGACTCAGACACCAGACCTGACCTCGAATGGATACCAGCTGGCCTGGCAAAGGCTCTACCCTGGATGTGGAACAGCCCTGATGACACAGCCAGGGTGGGTCACAATTAGCACGGCCACTTGACGAGGAGCAATCAATGCCTTCTCCAGTTTGCGTTGCAGTTGGCAGGCACAAACAAGAAGCTTCCCATAAATTGTTCAGCAGTGCCCAACGGAGCAGGAAGAATCCAGAGGGAAGCTTTAATAGGCCATTGAAGAAAACTGTGATGAGCCAAGTATGAAACAGCAATAGAAATAACAGTGGAAGACTGAAAAACAAGGGTGCAAGACCTAATATGAAAAGATGTGCCAGATGGAAGCAGACAGGAACTAACACTGGAAAGAAGAGATTACAATGCAATTCTTAGAATAATGAATCAGATAAAAAACGTAAGCTTCCTCTTGTCATTAGCCTGTGATGCATTTAGTTTCACTGCATACACAGGGATGCTGCTTTGCTGTTTGACTGCGCTCCCTGTCTGGCTCTCAGCAGCTGTCAGCAAACTGTGCCACCAGCTCCTGCTGCTGTCCCAACAAATCACCCAACAAACCCACACCCAAATTTGAAGATGCTCAAATAGACACAGACTGATGATTACTTTACCTTCTCCTCTGCTTCCCACAACTTGTGGAAGATACACCTTTCAAATATAAGTCTGAAATTTAAGGACTGGACATTGTGTCACTAAGCACTGCACACACCTCCCCAAGGAGCACTGGCGGCACTTCATGGAGGCTCTGCTTCTCTCTTGGTACAACCTCATAGTGCTGCAGTGGCAGGGAAGCTATTAAGACTAAAGCACAGTGAACAAACATCAGTTAGAAGATGGTGTGAAGTTTCTAATTCGTATGTTTACAGAAAAAAAGGAACTAGTGATTACAAAAGGAAGTCAATAGGGAAGAGATGCCAATAAGGCTGGTTGGATTTTTTTTTCCACTGAAAGCACACAGTTTCTCTTAAAATGTCCAAGTGGCCAAAAAAAATTCTGTGAATTTAAGCAACTGTAACAAGGCACTCCCCAATCAGGACCCATCCAAGTTTAAAATCAAAGAATTGTTTAGTTTAGAAAAGACCTTTCGGATCATTGCGTCCAACCATTAACATGACTCTGTCAAATGCACCACTAAACCATGTCCCTAGGTGCCGTATCTACATGTCTTTTAAACACCTCCGGGGATGGTGACTCAACCACTACCCTGGGCAGCCTGTTCCAATGCTTGACAACAATTTCAGCAAAGAATTTTTTTTAAAAATCCAATTAAAACCTCCTCTGGCACCACTTGAGGCTAAAAAGTACCAGCTGCTCAGTACTAGCTAACAAAAAGACATGATCTTGCACTCATAGTCTTAAATAAAGACATTGCTTTCTTTAGAGAATGAGGATTTATTATCTTTAAAAATTTCTGAGATTTGAGGTAAGGTGAGCACACAGACCCAAGGGAGCAAAATTATCTGGAAGCTGAGCCCTTCAGAGAAGCTGGTGGAAGAAATCACACACACTCTAGAAGAATATCTAACTGCAGAAGATCTATTGCTTGGAAGGTGGTCCATCCAAACATGTATGAGAGAAGTGTCCCTGATATTTGTGCTTTGAGACTAGGAAAAAAGTCTTTAACATACAAGATTTCTTTATAAAATTCATTTAATCTAATAATGTTTTTTAATTATTTGATTCAACCTCTTCGGAAGTCATTATTTTACTTACCAACAGGAAGGAGAAAAACAAGTACCAGGACACAGGAATACCAGGCTGGCAGAGAGAAATCTCATAACTACAGTCTTTAACTAAGCTTATGCAAGACTTCAACTAAGTTTATGCATTTCACTGTATTAAAATCAGATGATGCAGAAGGTAGGACATGAAGGACATATAGGTTGTTCCAGCAAGACTACTAGTCCTCTGCTAGAGGATTTGGTTCTCTAATTATTTATATAGTTTATAGGAGTTGGTTTATTAAGCATTTCACTAAATGGTCTGCATGGTAAACTGACTGAGCAGAAAGAATCAGCACAAAATTCTATCCTGCCTCATACAAGAATCACATCAAAAACATCTATAAGGCTATTTTCAGCTGGCAGTATTGCAGTGAGAAAAATAAAGTGGTTCTTATCTGTAGACAGCATTCTTACAATCTGAATACATGACACATTTAACACTGGTCATGCAAAAATTGTCTAAAATAAATACCCTCTATTCCTTGTGCATTCTGAAATGACCTTCAGTGGTAACAGTTATGCCCTTCCAGCTGCATGGGCGAACATGGTATCTTCCATCCTGTCACTAACAGATTGTCACTCTGACAATGATTTACAGTGACCACAGTTAATGAGTAAGATTGCATAGTGAAGAACACAATGTTTCTCCCTATCAACTTGCTGAAGTAACTGAAAAGGCTAAAATGGGATTTACAAGCCAAACAGTTTTAGATAAGAACAAAACAATTCACTTTGTTCAAAGAAAACACTTTGTTTGCTTTTCTAGGACACCTCACAAGTTTAGGTTTTAGAAGTCTACAACAGCATAGCTGTAAGAGTCACTATGAGCACTCACAGAAACAAATACGCCTGCAGATAAGTATGGGCCTGAGGGTCACACTGGCCTCTGGAATATTAATGTTTGTGAAACTGTTTGTCTTTTTTAGCTTGTAACTTCAAAGGTAGTTCAAGGGTTAGAAAATGAGTACCAATTAAAAACAAACTCAAAAAGAATTACGGGGAGTGGAGCGGGTCATAGTTTTTCTTTACCAACAGCCTTTACAGAAATGCAACATTTGTGCTTCCTGCATTTCAAAGTGTGATATTCCAACTTGCAAACTCTTCCAATGTATTCTGTAATACACTAGGTGTCAGTTGCCGAAACTGACCATTTCATTATAGGTTTTAAACTCTATACTATTTTCTATACCAGAAAGGCCTGAAATTACATTTTGTTATCTACATACAAATCCATCTGTGTCCTCCCCCTGCCTGCCCCTTGCTCCTTGCCGTGTTGGCTTCTGACTGGTGCTGAGCAACCTGCTGTTTTTAGCCTTTATTAATACTTCAATGGCTTTCTGAGGAACAAAGAAAGCCTAATCATCAGGAGGCAAGACCACAAATCCCAGCTTCTCTACACATAACCAGCCTGGTTACTTACCAGCATTATTATCACAAGAACAGAAAACTGTTCTTAGAGAAACAGCGTAAAAGTTACAGGCAGATTTACTGCTCAGCTCTAAAAGGTATTCATGGAACAGTTGGACAGATAACAATGCAGGAACAAAAAATTATTCACTCTGTTAAATCTTACAGCGGTGAGCCTGCCCTGTCATTAAGTCCCTACTGCTAACTTTTCCTCATTAGCTACTAACATTGAAAGAGAAATGAAATTATGCTTAAGTACTTCTATTTCTATCAGTCTGTCAAAAAGTCGGCTACTCTATTGTGGATGTTATGTTAATATGTTACTTCTGAATTTAACTCTAGAGAGGGGAACAAAACTATAACTACTGTTGAGTCAGATGCTTTTTTAATGCTACCACTGGACAAAACCATAGTGAAGAGGAAAGAATGTGGCTATTGCTATTTACTATAAAAGTGGACAATAAACAGTTCCATGTTAACACTATGGAAAACAATCCTTTCATCTCTGAATTTGAATCAACCAACTGCAAAATGTTTTTTAGAAATCCCTTTTAGTGGAATAAATCATCTTTTAAGTAATACATTTTTCAAATGGTTCATTTTGCAAGCAATGGAATAAAACTCACCAAATCTAATTTAAGAATTATTAGCTTCAAAACAAATTATTACCTCTTCTTGAACAGAGACACATGTAAATTCATTTATCTCCTTAATGCTTCTACAATTCTGCTTCAAACACAAAATTTCTGGGACAGAGTACGCTAGACAATATGTAATAGGCATAATATTTTTAGCCTGTCCACAATAAAGAGATGATAAATACTATGTGAAGTCCATGGCTATGCCCAGGACCATGAGAAGTCAGGGAATACTTTGGATGTCCCTTTGAACTTTTAAGAATTAAAGGCTAATCGCCTTTTTAAAACGGAGATTGCTTAAAGCTTTCCACAGAAGATAAAACCTTTACTAGATGAACTACATCTGTTCATCACATCATTCAGAGTCAGCCACACCAGTCATCCTGGAATGAAACACAACAAATCTGGGAGGAGGCTAAAAAGTGATTATTCTGACTTCAGTCCTTGCACACACTGTTCAGCGTGAGCTCGTGAGCTCAATGGGAGCTTGTGCTCAACCACCCTTTCCCAGCCCAAGCCCCCATCTAATTGCAATTTCTGCATCCTCTGGTCCTGCAGAACTCCCCCTTACCTTCCCTTGTGTTAAGGCACTGAAGACAGTAATTTACGTCTAATTAACGGAACTGAGTCATAACGAGCTTCTTTCTTTTACGAGACTTGAATGTTAAATGTCCGAAATAACCAATGAAACCCTGCTTTTAGTCCCGCTCCGTGTGTTAAGTTCCTGCAGCACAAAGCTGTTATTCAGGCCTTGCTTTGCATACAGTCGGAGGGTCGGGGGTTATTCACACTGACAAATTTTTAAGATGGCACACACAGAGCCACCAGCTTCAATATTTCAGCTATGCAGCCATGCTGAAACAGGCTTATCCTTAGGGACCCGCTGATTTTCCCCTCCAGCTTTGGGAGGGTATCCTTTTCTCCCTGACTGAATCTGACAGTGCCCTTTAGGAGGGATCAATTTCCACGCCACAGGGACAAAAGGCGCGATGAAAGTTGGAAGGCAGGCGCACAAAGAGCTGCACATCTGCCCAAAGAACAGCATGATAAAGCAGTTCTGCTGCTCATCCAAGATGAACCACCAAGATGTCATGAGGTAAACCAAGGCTATCAAAGAAACCAACTATGTAGGAACAAAAGCATGCACGATAACATAAGAAACTGAGCTGCTCACTCCATGAAAGCAGCAAGTGCTGCCGATCCAGTGAACTGAACCATAATAACACAAAAAACCAAAACGTATAAAGATACCAACATTTCAAAAAGACAAGGCAACCATCTCAAAAGACAAGGCAAGTTCTTCTATCATATTTTCACCATCATGTTTTAGAAGTTATATGGACAGTGATGACCATGCACAGAGTATGCAAATACTGATTTGTTACTACAGCTGAAAGACAAGAAAACAACCTAAGAAGGAGCAGGTAGATCAACAACCTACAGTCTCACACAACTTTGTTCTTCCAAGTCCATATAAGACACCATAACTTTGGAAGTGTGGTCAAAAGGACGCTTACACTTGCACATCCACTCAATTACAAATGGATCCATGAAAGAAGTTGTCTCTATTCTACTTCATAGTCTTGGGCCTTCCTGCTTAGTTTTACAGAAAATTACAAATACAGACTCTTTTGTGGGCTACTAGGTACAATAAAGATTGAGAATTATCTCTGTATTAAAACAATTCTATATGCTTGTTGTAACATTAGATTTAAAAACTTTTTTCCAGACTAACTTTAAGATAAGAATTTTTAATGTTCAAGTGATGTCAAGTGATACATAAATAGTTTTAAATCTACCTACACATTTTTATCAGTAGCTCACCTAAAGTGTGAAGTAGTGAAAACAAAATCGTGGACTAAAGTTACTAATATTGAAATCCAGTTTGTACGAAAACTTTCACAGATTAACTTTTGTGTCAGTATTGTCACCTTACCCTTATATATGGAAGTATATACACTTCCATATATACTGGTGCCACTAACTTCAAACTCAGCCTCTCTAAAAATGTCATGAACAACAGCTTAAACTGGCATGGCATTTAGTTTTCAGATGTTCTGACTTACCTCCCCAGTCCCTCTACATCACTCTTTTTGCACAAACTTGTGCTAGTAAGACAAAATCCCAAGCTCATAGTCTTTATACTATAAAATTAATGCAATTATGATTTACTGCATAAACTTTTAGGGTTTTTTGGTTTTAACAGATTGAATATATTAAGCAAAACCTACACAGGTTTTTTCTTCTCATGTCAGTCAAAATAACTGAGGTACATTAAGTTAATAATCTAGTTACTTGGTAAAAATATTTAATTTGCTTAAGAGAAGAAAAGGTGATTATTTTTCAATTGGATAAAAGCACCATTTGTTAAAACTGAACATTAAGAGCGCTTTTAATTTTACAGCCATGTGAAATGAAAAAACAATGTACGTTTAAAGAATCATGCTTGTCAAACATTCATTTTGTTAATGTTCTATTCTATTCTTCCATGTTAATGGCTTAGGAAATGTACTTTTCAAAGAAATTTAACATATATAGAAAACAATTTAAGCATATCCCAGTATATTAAAACTAATCTTTATTGAATAAATACTGGTAATGAGGTAAGTTAGTAAATTCAATTGCATTCAGAAGCAATACAAGTTTCCAATCAATTAAAGATATGATTTATCAACCATGAGTATCTTTGTAAAACTACTGCAGTCTCTTTAACCACCAAAAGCAAGAGATGAAGTTTTCCTTTTCCCCACATTATTTTTCTTTATACATAAATATAGAAAAAAAGACAACATATCAAGAAACACATATAATGAGTTTGTCAAGGATCCCATTCCTCTTTTCTCAATCTGCTCCTCTTTTCCAGTTCTGCTCCTTTCAAACTGAGTCAAATGGATTTGCAAAGGTTTATTATCATCAACCTTTATCATTTGCATGTAAAATGCATTTTTACTGGAGAAGTACACAGGGCAGATAAAAAGACAAGGGGGAGGGAAACTGCTAATAAAAACATACACCAAACATGAAATATTGTTTCCAGAATTGCTCTCCCCCACTATGAGCACACAGTTATAATCCAGAAATGGAAATCTGCTGATGACACCACTCTGCTTGCTAACAGCAAAAGGTTCAGGCTAAAGTATACCATGTTTTCTCAGAAATTCCCAGTGCACTGTTGTCCGGAAGAGATATTTTTGAAATAGTATACACAGTATTTCTACAAAAAAGCACAGTGGAAGGTGCATGACAGATTGCATGACTCTATACCTGAAGGAAAAAATAAGTTTGACCAACAAAGCTACACATAATTTACTACTTCAATATTTGCAAAGAACTTTAGTAATTACAAATTTGATTTAAAATTTATTTCATCCACATTATTTTCTGCTCTATAATTCAATGTTTTTATGCATTATTCATATAAGTAAACTGAATTATGAAGAAAACCCTGACAGACTGACAGCGTGTCAATGGATGGCATTACTGTGCTAAACTCAGATTGTTTCAATGCATGCTGTACTAGACCAGTACAATCTTACCTTTCCTTCACTATGACAACTGAATATAAAAGCCTGCATACTCATGTAGCTAAAAGTTCAACTGTGTATAAGAAGAATCTACTCCTAAAATTTAAGAGTTGTGATGAATAAAATTTTAATGGTAGACAAACATGCCACACAGGATTCATTTCTGCAATTTAAATCTCAAGTCTCTTTATTTATGTAGCAATGTAGTCTACTATTTAACAGACTAGCAAAGCAGAGCTTGCAAATCTGTTGAAAATTTTATTTTGAAACAGGGATAAAAATGGATGGAACACTGTTAAAAAAATTGTGTGTTTTGTTTTGTTTACAGATGTCTTCAAATGGGAAGTCC
The DNA here is from genome assembly GCF_047830755.1 of Zonotrichia albicollis. NCBI lineage: Eukaryota > Metazoa > Chordata > Aves > Passeriformes > Passerellidae > Zonotrichia > Zonotrichia albicollis. The sequence goes on from NC_133819.1 coordinate 109,751,917, forward strand.
TTCTGCTGGCTCTTCCAAACACCAAGTTCTTAATTCTCAGTTACTGGGTCCACCTTGTTAGAAACTCTATTCTTACCTCAAATATAAAAACCCTTTTGTTCCTATACTTAGCAAATGACCAATAGGAACAATAACAGCAACAAAAATTCAGGCTGGAGAGAACTAGTTTTAGGCCTCATCTCTACAAAAGGGTCTTTTTAATTGCTCAGTCAGATTCCTTTCTTTTGCATTTGCTCCCCAATGCAGCTGCACCAAAGCCAAACTCACAAAATAATGGATGCAGCATTTTACAGCAGAGCAAAATGTGTGCTACCACAGCATTACATGAGGACAGGAGTTTCAATTTAAAATCAGTGTTGTTTACCACATCCTTAAGTCTTTGCTTTATAAGGCTTCTCTTTAGGAAACAAAATGAATTACAAATAGATCAAATTAAGTGTTTTACAAAGGCATCAGTGGGGCCATTTTGCCTTTTTTTTTTTTTTTTTTTTGTGGTATTAGTTTATCTTTACGTAATATGGTTTCATCAGAAAATGTGAAAATGCTCTGAAGATCAAAACTGTGGCCAATGCATTTTTCCATGTCTGAGAAAAGGGAAAGATGTACTTTTCCTGTAAAGAGCAAGAGGCGTCATGCAGGTGTTTACAGTCATACTAAGTAAAGAGCCAAGATTCAACAGCTGGATACCAGATCCATCTTTTAAACATTACCTCTCCTTTCAATCATAGTTGAATTGTAATAAAGTTTTTGCAAAGAAGTTTACCATCATGATAATATTAAAATAAGAATTAAATAAATACAAACATTTTTGCCAGTATCAAACCCAAAAACTGCTTTTAGGGTGCTCATCCAGGCATTTATTAGGGAGATATTGTTGACCACTGAAACATCCAATCTTCTCTGCTTTCTAAGAGATCCCAACTTAAAATTGGAAAAATCTGAAACGTAACACTAAACACATTTAAAAATACATTTTTTCAACACTTTGGGACATGCTGAAACACAGACTGTTTTGTTCCTTTGTGAAATTTCTGGATAATTATACTAACAGAGACATGCAAAACCTCTTTTCAGAAAGGGAGTGTGTTGTTGCCTCCAGAGCAGAATTCACATCACAGTACACATTTGATGAGTACAGGACTCAATTGAGTAACGTTTCCACAGTACTGCAGAGCACAGTATAAATCTGGGGTCACAATTAAAGTGTCCCATAGCTCCAAAACCAGCTAAAATTCCTCATGTGACCAAGTACAGCGCCGGTATGTCCTGAAGAGACTGTGAGGGCAAGAAACATTGTGTTTATGACTGAGGCAGAGAAATATACTGCATAATACATGGCTCTCTCTGGTGCTCATTTCAGAAGAAAAAACATGCAGGCAAATAAAGGCAGTATTTCATTTTGGCCAAAATTAAGCATGACTTCCGCCAGCATGGGAACAAGAACAGAACACAATAAACTAATTCTAAAAGTGCACTGCTGTTTTATAGCAAAAAAAAAAAAAAAAGTAGTATCCCAGGAAGGTTCTTCTCCAGCTTAAGTATTATTTGATTAGGGTTTTTTTAAAGCATAACAGAGTCTTTATTACATTAGGTAAGCGACTGTCTCACTATAGGGTGGGCCAGTTGTGTTTAATGGAATTTAGTCTTTGTAACACAGAAACTACTCCAAACTTCTGCTGAAGGTTTTTATTTTTGTAGTTCTTCAGTTCTCTTCCCTCTGTGCAGAGCTAGTGGGATGTGCCCATGCTTGCTAAAAAATAATAAAGAAAAGCTCTTGTCTTGGAAATATTGAACTTAAACTTCCAGAGGAACTATTCTCATTCACATGGTCCACACTTACCAGGGTTGGTTTTTTTTTTTGCCTCATATAATATAAATTACTTCTCTAAGCATTGATTCTTCAAGATATGAAAAATTATAAACATGCCAAGATTTATAAATGACATAGTTTTAAATATCACCAGTTATCATTTTACTATAAGGGACTGTTCTACTCTCCAGGTGAGAGTAGATACAATACGATATTAATGACTTAAAAGAGGAAATAATCATGCTGTAGAAAGCCAGAACATGGCAAATAAACTGTGCATAAAAAAATATTTCCCATGCAAAGAAAATGGGTATGCTTGCAAAAAAACCTTTGCTATTCTGAATAGTCTTTGTTAAACAGCATTTTTTCAGTAATAAATAAATATCCAGCATCTAACATCTTATCAAGTCTGTTTCAAGCATAGGGAAAAATGTTTTGGATAAACTGTGGTATCTGGTGATTTACATTAAAAAAACTCACCGCAATAAATCTTTAAAGATGAAGAAAACATTTAGAATTGTACTTCCAACAGGGTTGTAAAGTATTACTTCACTCACTGAAGCTGGTAAGAGGGCAAACTACCAGTCAGTGATTATATGTTCCCATATTCTAACTGCAAGTCACAAAAAAGGAAACACAGGATTTCGAAGGGGCACTAATTCCAGAAAGGAAGCTAAAAATTCAAAAAGAATACACACAATGACAACTTTTTCACTTGTTTTTTTCTCCTTCACAGTCCAAAAGTCAGTTTTCAGAGGAGGGAAAAAATGGGCATGAAGATATCTGAAAAGAGTCAGGGACACACAAAAACAAGCAGCTGTTGGATTTTTTGTTCCCCTTTATGAGGAGGCCTAAAACATTTTCCACTGGACATGTACCTCTCCAACAACCTTCAGTTTCCTGGTAAGAGAGCTTCTTAACACATCTACAGGAGACCTCTCAAAACATAAAAACAAGAAGCAAAAATCACAGTAATTTAATAGCTATCCTCATTGCAACTGAGATATAGAACTGATAAAAGGCATCTGGCTGTAGAAACAAGGAAGTCGTGGTTGCTCAATAACTCTGCTCAACCAGAAAAAAACCAAACCTGGGACTGTGAGATTTAACCTATCAAATAACAATTCTGGAGGGCAATAATCCTTTTATTTGCTTCAGTCTGGAAATCTGTCTTTCCTCAATGGTGCTTACAGGCACTCACAGTGGGAACAATGAAACTCAAACCACATATTTCTTAGAGGGCTGCTGTTAAATTTGGAATAGCATATATAATTTGGGGGAAAGAAGAAAAATAAATTATCCTTGCTTGCAGTGATTTCTTGCAGACATCTGCCAGATGGGACAATTCCCCAGACTGATCTGCTTTCCAATTCTGTTTCAGATACCCAGCTTTCCTAAATAATTTTAATTGTCTGACATAAAATGTCTGGCAGTAAATCGCATATATTTCTTCTATAACTTGGTGTACAAATTTTACCAGTTCTCAATGAAATATGAGTTGTTATTATTTACATATTTGTAAAAACTTCTTTCTTTCATTCTGTCTGTCAACTGCTCCTTGAAGTTTGTTTTAAAAACACCTTTCAAACATACAAAATGACTATTGGTTACCAACCAGGTCAAGAAAATAGAGCTACAAAAGGACTACAAATCTACCACCTCTCTGATAACTGGACTAATGGCTAAGTTGCTATGTTTCTTTACATCAATTTCCTCTCCATCAAAAGAAAAAAACAACCAAACAAAACCTTACATTTACTGCAACCAAAGGATGCAGGCGCTACTTTTTAAGTCAATGCAATACTAAAGATGACTTTCCTCTTCTAATGACATAAAATAAGAAAAAATAACATACAGCCACATCATTCAGAAAGACCGGAGGTAGGAAAATTAGGGACTATTAGCCATATTTTATTATCCTCCCTAACAGTAATCCAAATCTGTTGTCTCTCCAAGTCTAAAAAAGAGAAGGATAAAGACAAACCAAAAGGAAGTTCAACAACTAACAGCAGCAGCAGCCTGGCAAGAGCAACTAATACTGGATGATTAAAGAGCTGAACATAATGGATCACGTATCTCAGTGAAGCAACAACTGAGGGAGGCATGATGATATCCCCTGCAAAGTATTTGAAGGACACATAATGCGGAGGAGGATGAGGAATTCTGTAAGGCTGCATGACCCGTGAGGGTGCCAAGAGTGCACCAGCCTGTGAAGATAGGAACAATGGAAGCACAATATCAGCAAGAGTCTTTAATAAGAATCACTTAACATGCAGTCATGTTTGAAAGAGTAACACTTCCCCTGACTCTGGTAGCTTCCTAAACCTTGCACCACTTCCAGAAAAAAACCAGCCTTTCATGTCGGAACAGCTCTTGGCTCTTTGCAACCTACATGACAGAAGCCAGTCTGAGATGTTCACCTGCAGATTTGTTTTCTTCTCTGCAATCTTGGTGCTTTTCCACATGGGCTTTGATGGTAGGGCAGGAATTATAAAACATGGATTTAGAAAGCCTTATCCCCGGCAGTCCAGGGGTGTTGTCAGGCGTTTACTCCTAAATTTTGTCTTGAACCAGCACATTAGCCACACAAGAGGTGATTTCTTTTCAATTTTTTTTTTTAACAGAATCAATAATAGCAAAGTAAGAAATCCTTTAGAAAATCCTTCTAAAACATGAAAAACCCCAAACTCCTGAATAAAAAACACACAATAAACCCATGGAAAAAATAGCAAACACCCCACCTACTTCCCCAGAAGAATCTGGAGGCAATACTCTGACATTCTCTGGGGATGAAAAAACACCTAACCACAGACAAATATGTGAGAGGGATAAGACTATAATAATTTTTTGTTTTTTGTAAGTGGTGAATAAGAGTTACATCATCATCTGAAAAGTATCCATAAAAATGTTTTATGAATCACTTTCCAGAGATTCCACTGAACAGGGCAGAGACAAAACAGCAAGGCTGCTGAACCTGCGTATTCAGGCATGTGCCAAACAAGTGTAGGATAGAACAACGACAGAAAGGCTTAAATCCCAGAAGTTCCTGTACTCTTACTATGCAGGAATTTCCTCAGATCAGCTTTCTAACTAGCATCGGTTTCAAAAAACTATCAGAGGGAAAGAAAAAGATCAGGTTTTTGGCTATTTTTCGCTCATGAAAGCTCCACAGGATCAAGGATGAGGTATCTGCTAAGGTTCAAGGTTAGCAACATCAACACTCTGGGAGAGCAAATTTACATCTAGTCTTTGAAAGGGATTCTCAGCTACACTAAACTAGAGAGGGAGATACAAAAATAAATCTATTAAAAATAAGAGAAGTTACCTAATCACCCAGGAAAAAAAAAAAACAAATAAAACAACAAAACAGCCCCAAACAACAAATATACAAATGCGTTGTTGGATACACACTTCATAAGGATGAAGAAGACACCTTTGTGTATACAAAAGGAAAGGTGAAGAATGGTATTATAGCATCCTAGCTTAAAAAAACCTTTCTTGAACACATTTTGCATTGATTGCAAACTGCGAGCCAAATGCAAGAAGCCAATACACCTGTGGGAATGCTAAGCAAAATTATTTTTGGATGGTGATGGCATGGCTCACATAAGTACCAAGAAAAAACAGTTTCTTTTATTTATAAGTACACAGCACATCTTTTCCAGTATGGCCTCAACAGCTCCACTGGGCAAACCTGCCAGGACTAGAGCTGCAAAAATAAAGGCTTAGATGAATCCACACAACATTTAATATTGAAGATGATAAAGCAAAATGCACTTTAAACTTAGGTTCCAGACTGAAAATGCAAGACTAGCAGTTAGAGGGAACATAATTAAACTTGCACAGTAAGCATATTTGATGCACATCTCACTGCTGAACAATACACCAGGAAGCACAAAGCCATTTTTACAGACATGCTTTACAGAATACATGCACACAGGCATTGACTTTAGGGTGACATCAGAATGGAGCATCCTCTGTTGACTTTTTCTAATTTCTCTGTCTCAATCCCACATATACCACAGCTTTCAACGCAGTATATAGCCTCCTAACCAATAATGGCTTGTTTAAATATCCTAAAGAATGCTCTGGTAACACTGACCTTTGATGTTTGCTGCTTACAGTAATTATGTCTAGAAGGAGAAAACATCATTAATTTCCTCTAAATGTGATAGTTATCTCTTAATAGCTGTAAATAGAAATCAGGGCTCAAATAATGTCAGATTTATATGGTGATTTTTTTCTCAATAAAAAGAAATTATTTCTAAGGTCAATTTTATTTAAACAAGTAATGTAATCATTTTTGCCTGCCAGTTTTACCACAGGGTGCTGCCCCAAAGAGCTGCCCCCCCCCAGCCCTGCCATCATCCTGCTCTGACCATCCACTCTGATTTTTCCCTTAATTTAGGTACAGTTCACAGAATTTAAACTTTCTAAGCTTTCTAAGCTTTCTTCAAGTCTAACTTTAAGTCTTTATTCAATATAGCATCCCTTGGCTCCACACACCAGATAACACTTAATTTTACCCTATTTGAGGGATGGCACTCAGTACCTTGTGATCACCCCTCAGGACAACTAATGGCCCCTTTAACAACCAAGTTCTCAAACAAAACTCACATTATTTTACTTTTCCTTCTATTAAGTAATGTTTATTTGCAGCCTCCAGTACAAATGCAAAACTAGGAGAAAGATATGCACCCAGGTTATCTGATCCACAAATCCTAGACAGGCTGTCAAGTAAGATGCTTACTTACTGTCCTTTTAGACAGTGCCAAAATTACATTTCATCCTTTACTACCCTCCCTCCTCCCATAAACATACCTCTGGCAGAGGTTGTCAAGTAGAAGCATCTTAAATGGGCCATCTGCATGGAGTGAATTTCATCCACAAACCTCATTTACTGCTACTCAGTATTTGTATATTTTGTGCATAAATCTTCTACTATATAATTTATGCAGTCAGTTCAAAAGTACACAGAAGTCATTAGATGCAGCTGAACATTTAGTCTACTAAGATTTATGTTCTGGAACTCTGAGCAGCATCAGAAATGAGATTATCTGATTCGGAACAGAAAAGGGAAGAAAGTGTGGAGGAAGGGTCTTCAGGCAAATAGATCCTTGCTAACATTATGCATTTCAAGGATGCTTTTTGATTAAAAAAAAAAAAAAGAAAGTTATTGCAATGCCACACAGCATGGCATCTTGGCCACCTCCTTTATGGATACTAAGGCACTGCCTTACAACAATTAACCTCTCAAAATGTCATGGACACCAAGAAGTTTTAACCTAGGTCCAAAAAGCTGATGTAGATGAGGAAAGCATGATTTGGTGCCAAAATGACCACCATGGAATCCTAATAAAGTTTAATTAAAAAAAAAAAAATGAAAGCCAACAGCTTGTGAAAACAATGGTTTTGTAAACACAAACCATTAAAGAAATTCAACATTCTATCTTTTCTAAAGTTAATATAGCTGTGAAAAATAGTTTGTAAAAGAAACTCACCAAGAATATTTTTTTGTCATCAATTAGAAATTAGTTTTATGAAAATTATCTTATTGTATTAGAAATTGTGCTTGTTTGTAAATTTCTAATTCTTGAAATGAAAAACATACCACAGATAATTATATATATGATCAATGCATGTTTCCAAAATGGCATATAACCTATGTCTTTAGCCCACTTGCACAAAGGTCAGCATTTCTGTTTATAGATGTCTCATTCTGAGGCAATACTTTGGTGAAAAGGTTAAGTAAAAAATTTTCCGTGCATTTTGGCTGGTTAGCTTGCAAAGTAGAAAGAAGACCAAGACAAATTTAACAAATTCTGTAGCTATAGTGGTTTTCCTTCATTATCATTTTTGTAGTTACTGACAAGATTTATATTGAAAGAACTTCTTGTTTAAAGAATACATATTATTCTGCTGTTAATTAAATGCAATTATCCAGTTTTTTTTTTAATTGAAGCTATTTCAAAATTCTCTAGCACTGTTTCAGTCCACAAACAAAACAACAGCCCACAGTTGATGGGAAGGGGTCAGGGTGTTTGGGAATTAAAAAATATGAGAGGAGAGGGGTCTTGCTAGACAATTAATTAATAAAAATAATCCTATATATGTCCAATGAGCATGACAAATGGTGAAGAGATAAACCGACTCATTTTCTAACACTTTAGTTTTGGCATTTGACCAAGAGGTCCCTTCCTGGCAAGCAGCCCTGCAAGCTACTGACACTCAAAACATCTGTAAGTATAAACTTCTTCTGGACATTTATTCATTCCTAACATATGAGCTCATGAACTATTTTCCTAATTGAAGTCTGAGCGGATTTTTTTTCTTCTTTTTTTTTTTTTTTTTTTTTTTTTTTAAGAAAGTCAGAGGCAGAGTATTCAGCTAAACAGGTCCAGCTGCTGCAACAGCAGCAGCCGAAATTCAACTGCTCGTGCCTGGGGCTCTGCCAGTGCCAGGGCATCCAGGTGGGCTGGTGCTCAGGCCTTCACCACACAGTCGCTCCCCAACTCTTTTATCCCATTAGGAGAGATTTCAACAGCAAATCCAAACCCAGATTTTCTAAAAAATCAGGTTTGCATTGAGCACAAAGGTGACTGGACTTTTGTGCTTTGTTTGTTCTGTTAAGAATGTACAGCATTTATCTAAAAACTTTTCAAAACTTGTATTATCTTGGTCATGCTGGATATCTTTGGCATATAATCAACCAGTCAAGAGTGTCCTCCCACACCATGTCACCAGCTTAAAATGTAGGCTGACTTCAGTCTAGTCAGCCTTATCACTGTTGCAAAGTTAAAAGCGGGGACAGAATTTCCGTCTCTGTTTTTAAACTGATGCCACTTCTCCCCACCCTGTAATCTCACTTTAAGAATGAGCACAGCCATTTGAGCACTGCCATCTCATGGAATGGCATCCTACAAAGGAAAACCACAAACATCTAAGTAACTTGATAAATTACAGGGTTTATGAGAAAATGAGTTAACTTTGGTCTTGCACCACATCCCAAGAGAGCAGGAGAAAACTGTGGCATAACTTCTCATTATCCCTGCAGAACCGTTTGTGCCTCTCTGCTATGTAATTCCTGAACTTCTGGTCTTTCATTACACTCTCACAAATGCACATCAGGTCTTGTTAAGAATAATTTTAGTATTCAACAGAGCATTTACATATAAGTCTTGAGGAAGAACTTAAACCAATCCCTGCTCCGCTGCCCTTATGAGATGACCAGTTCTCAGCACACAAAGCTCACATGGGTTTGATATCCCAACTCCCAGTATTACACAGCTCACAGGGCTCAAAACATGGGAAGACTCTGCAAGAACAGAAAGGTCTATCTGCTCAGCGATCTAGTCAAAAGAAACAGCACTCAAATACATACCTTACACCTGCAATTTTTTTGGCATAAACTAGCAATAAATGGTAGCATTCAGTTTGCCACCTTCTGGATGTGCCACCACTTGAGCATATGCACAAGGAGGTTGGCAGCTGCTGTGTGACATTGGCAACCTGCTCAAACCTGTTTGACAAAGCTGAAGCAAAGGTGCATTTGAGGTACACACTTGAAAGATGAGACCTTTCTGGCTCAGCAGGTCAGTGATACCGAAGAGGACAACAGCAGGAACTGAGGCAAAAGCAGTGCTGGGGGTCTGCATTTAGGAAAGCAGGATGAAAACGTGCAGAGGGGTAGGGCTGGGTCCTGCTTTCAGTGAGGTATGGATATAGTGGAAGTATAGGGAAGACAGATTTGAGAGCCCTTCAAGTAACTCCAGAGCCTCTTGTTGCATGGAGCAAACTTAAGCCAAAAAGGTCAATTCTACGTGACACTACTCTGTAAGTAGTTCAAGCCTACGTGCAACCACTCTGAAAACAAATGAAGAGTGGAGCAAAATGACACAAAAGTTTGGGGCTATTTTTGTAACACTGTCATTAGTTCTTACAGAAAACAGCAGAGAATGTCTTCCAAGGTATGCCACGAAGCAAAACCATCTTTCTGAAGAAAATTCAGCTAACTAGTAAAAAGGATGGAATGAACTTTACATGGCATTTCAACAGCTCTGGCCTGTCAGAAGATTATAGACATCACAAAATATGCATACTGTGCAATGGTTAGACCACGGACAGCAAAAATGACAGCCTGCACTACCCAGGGCTTGTCATTGTCAGAGAGCTTTGCAAACAAAAAAAGCATCGCCACAAAGATCCCTCCTAACTAAATTCTGTCTGGAAAAATATGAAAGAACTTTAAATCCCTGACATGTTCCCCTCAACCTTCCTTCTTGACCACATCCCTGTTTAGACTTCAGATGGCAAAGTAAGCGTGCCAACTCAAGCCTCTTTGCTCTTGGGCAGTGTAAAAGTTGAGAGAAGAGCAATTTTGCTTTAATGCAATGAACATTAACTGCCTCATGTATTAACTCTGTATGAGACCTCTGAACCATACTTGCCAGTGGTTCACAAGTCTAGCAATGAGAAATGGAGAGCATTGCCTTCTTTTAGGGGATGGAACATCAAAGAAGGCTCTAGAGAATTAGCACTGTTCAGCTGGTATAAGAAACAACATTCTAAGGCCATCCACCCCCACCTTTCCAGGAAATATATTTGAACAGCAACCTGGATCCATAGAAGACAAAAAACCCTCAACAATCACAAAAAAATTCTGTTGTCAAAGTTCAACCCCACTGCCAGAATTCTCACAATTTCTAGTTTTAGTACATAAAAAGTAACAACTTAAGGGAGCTGTACCCTCAGTGTAATATTCTCCTTCCCCTAAATATTTTCTTTAGAGATATTAAAGAGATGTGTTAATTTACTAGTCAAAGGATCATTTTACATTATTTTACAAAGATGGACAAACAAATAGAAAACATTAGACTTTTACTCACACTGCTATGATTTTTAATTAAGGTTTTTAAATTTCTTTTAAGAGTTTTGTGTCACCTTTGCATGTTTTATTGTTCTATCTTACAGACTCTGGCAGTGGAGAAATAACTAAGTTCATCCAGCATGGCAGGATTTGACCCCAATTCTTCGACTCTTTTAGCTGTAAAGGATGCCCACAGAAACATGCTTAGCTACTCACTGCTATTAGAAGTATTCAGCATTTAAATCTGCACTGCTTGTTTCCCTTAATGTCTTAATTTTTGCTGAAAATTTCACTTTTACATCTTCACTTAATGCATGAAGCAATAATGACTACCAACTAATTTTAGATCTAGCAGAAAGTACAGCCAGAATCCATATGATGAAAGTTTATGGAACACTATGTGCCCTGCAGATAACTTAAATCACACCCACTACAGGCTCCTGGAGGCATGCAGCTCTTTGATTTTCCTATCTCTGCTTTGTGGCCAGAGACAAAGTCACTGGACCAAAATAAACCACAGACACTTTCTGCTATTACCATCCTGGGAGCTGCCTGGAGATGACCAGAGGAGCCTCCAGCATCTGACCTCCCTGCAGCTGTGGCAGGGCAGCATCTGGGAACGCAGCACACATTCTGCACACCCAGGTCCCATCACATCTGAAACGGAGCTGAGCCAGAGATAAGGGCCATCAGCTCACTGCCACACCTCTTAACTCATTTGCCCAAAATAGCCTCGGTATCTGTGGCATTCAAAGAGACTTTGATGCATGTGCAAGTTCTGCTCTCTCTCTGAACTCACTCATTAGATTATTTTTTTAAAGTTGCAGAAAATAAAGACAAAAATGTAAGAATGGAATCACAGAACAGACAGTACCTGGTAGCAACAAAAATCTTCATTCTCCAAAATCTAGCACTAGATTAATAAAGGCTGAAAAAAATAGAGGGGAAGAAAAGAAGAGGAAGAAGAAAGTAAAAGGTTAAACCACCATCCTCAGCTTTCCCCACAACGAAAATACTGCCAGCAAAAGATTAGCAGTTACCAAAATCTGTCTTCAATGAGTATTTCAACTCCAGCCTCTGCTAAGGAGAGGAGGATTTCCCCATCTTTCTCACTTATCTTTATAAAAGACTATTTCACTCAAATATGTAAGAAAACTTTATTGTGAGAGTTCTTTACACTGTCTCTTCTGGGCGAAACAGAGAGTTGCTCTTTGAAAAGACTTATTTTTCTTTAAAGGCTGTTCTACTTCAGATGGTCTCTGGAAGCTTATCCTATAACTAGACCCTTCTTAAATATAGCGATCATCTTTAATATTTACTTTTTATTCTTTTTTAAAACGCACTTTTAAAAAATGCATCCCAAGTCTCCCAAGACTTTGAAGATTGCTATTGTGCCTTCATTCCCACTGCAAGGGTGGAGCACAGCTCTGATCTCCTTGGACAGAGATTATCCTTGCTTGGTACTGGTGGTACACTGTGCATCAGAAAGCCCAGTGTCCTCCCTCCCCTGTGGCACAGAAATGCCACCATGCCCATGGGCGGGAAGCAAGGCCTCCCTCGTACATGTGGCTCCATTCAGAGCTGTCTGACCCCAAAGTTTTCCCACAATACACAAAAGGTTTCTAGATCAGCCCTTCAGACTCACAGGACAGGAGCTACCTTGACCAGTGATGCAAAGCCAAGCAGTATGACAAACAGTGATGACCTATGAGATTTAAGGAGAAAATATCTCAGTAAAGGCAACCTGGTGTACTCCAACTAGCCTTACACTCACTTTAGGTAGGTAATTTTTAATCCATGTGCTACTCTTCCTCTGTATGCAATGATGACATCGTTTTAGAAGCAAAGGATCACAATGGGAGATGAAAAACTGGACTAGGTGTCAATAACTGGTATTGCTTACCAGGCTTTCAAACAGCATGAAACAAAAGACAAAGGCTGCAGAACACATTACATAAAACCAGGGAGGAGTATTTTTGCTTGGCTATGTTTTGTTTTTTTTTTTTTTAATCAAAGGCTTTAGTAGATGGCAGAATTATTGCATTATTGAAAAGCCCATTCCAATATCAACATTTTTACTGGGAAGTTTTCATACTTAATTGCTCTGAACTATGAACACTGTCCTGCATTTTTTAAACCACTCTTGGCGTCCTGCTCTAAAAACCTGTTCCTCCAAGGTTGTGCCTCCTGCTTAAGTCAATGTCATACCGCTTTAAAAGTGCTTCCAAATACCCAAAACTACGGCTTTAGAAATTTAGAGAGACTTCAGCATAAGGACAGATGGAGATGGAGAAAGCACTCAGTAAATTCTCCAAGGGAGCAGGGTGGCTGAGAAAAGGGACAGACCCTTTTGGATAGTGCAGTCTTCCATCCAAACTCTCCTACAGGCAAGTCCTTTACCTCCAAATCACCTATAAACCTTTGGCATTTCTGGTGACACACGACAGGATGTGGGCTCTTGCTCCCTACAGCTTCAGTGACTGCAAAGTGAAAGGATTCCCAAAAAAAGTGTGATGTTCCCCGTAGTTCCAGGCAGTTCCTATACTTGAATCAGCTCACAAGACGTTGTCCAGCACCGCAGGGCACAATTCATCTCTGGTATTAACCACCAGTTTCTAGAAAGCAAAATGAACTTCAAGCTTTGAACACAGCTTTTGTATTGACAGTAAATGATTAAATTTCACTGTTTTCTGCTGCTTCCATAACGTAAAGGAGAAAAAAACAATTCACCTAATGAGAGTCTGAGCCTATATAATTTAATTACTATTGAGGTACTGCATTTACCATTTAAGAATAACAGATGCCCCTTGTTTTCACACCTACTGAAGTTTGACAGATGTACAAGAAAGTTACATAAATAACATCTATTACCATCTTAATGGCAAGTATGCAGGAATTACAGATTTCCATGTTTTATCATGTCACAGATTTCCTAAATTTGTAACTTGGAATAAAAAAAAAGCCCATAATGAAATTAATCAAATAATTTTCTATCTTCTTGTGATCTCCTCCTTCCTCACACAGAATACTTTCAGTAAAACTGATATGCACATTAACTATCACAAGCTATTTATTGATCTCTGCTTAATATGTGCACTGCTGCAAGAGTATTAAAATTGCTTCTTTTAAAATGTAATATTCATATTAAGTACCTTGCACAGCATTTCAGAAAAGCTGAACATTTCCAAGTTCCTAATACTCCTTAAAATTGCTCTATTTTTTCAGTATTACAGTCTACTTCTAAAGTTTTGCACTATGACAAGTATTCACCCATGCAAGGCAGGCAGTCATTGAATTCAGATGAGGAAGTTGTTCTATACCACATCTGTCTAAATACTGGAGATTTATTTTCACAATTTTCTCATAAGAGCACAAAATAGTTCAGATGTACAAGAAATAATAAAAAAGAAATGTCTAAATTAAATTTTTGATCCCCCCTTAAATAATTTTAATTTTTCTGCTTAGAAAAATTAAAATTATTGGCAAAGCCACATTGTATTGCATCGAAAAGCCCCCTCTGGCCACAGCTGTCAGTTTTTACTTTTAGAATCAGGATCTGCCCATGGGCACACAGATAGCTTGTAGCTCATAGGCTCATTGCAAGTCAAGGGCAAATAAAAAAATAATCCATGTAAACCAGTAGGAAATACTAATATAACTCTGGATGCTCAGATTATGCAACTGCAAGTCAATATTCTAATTAAAAAGGTACTAACAACTAACTAACTAAACAACTTTATGGGAAAACGTGTAAGTTTTAAGTAAAACCAAAAGATTCCTGACCACTGGGTCAGATTATAACAAAATCAGGTATCAAAAAATCTTTATTTTAAGAAACACATTGATGCCTTCCAATACATTTTCTTCATCACACACAACAATCTTGAGATACACCTTTACGCCTATTCATCCCTGAACAGAGAGCCAGCATCCTTGTCATTCCCTGTAACATTCACTAAAGATACATAAAAAAACCTTGCAAATCTTTTCTAGAATGCAAGATCCATAGCAGATCTACAGAATTTCCCTTTTCCAGCTGAGATATTCCAAAAAAAAAAAAAAAACCAACAAAAAGCCCAAACCCCTAAATACTAGAAGCTTACGAAGTTTGTGGTTGATTTTAGACTAGCCAGATTTGCCTTGAATTTCAAGTATTCTCAGAAACTCCAGACCTAGTTTTCATTTGTCTTATACCACACACTTATGTAAATCCACTGGTTTTTGATGAATTACTTTTAAGCTGACCACTAATTTAAGAGGAAAGATAGATTGTGCTATTTAAATAACTTCATAGTAGATAGTTTACAAGGCTGCTGGGTTTGCTTTTTACCTCCCTTAATGGGAAGCTTTAGAAGTGTTGTCCAAAACCAGTCACAGCCTTCAGCTTAAAAGAAAACATTCCTGTTGTTTTCATACCAAACTTAATCAAACTGATTATTACAAGTCATGGAGAATGTGTCTATTTTTAACCCCATGGGCCACAGTACATACACGTGGAACAAGACTGCAGCCTTAGCAGACGGGCAGCAAGCCTGGCTACCAAAGGAATTCACTGCAGGAAGCACTGCAGACCATTTCCAGAGGACAGCTTCAAAGGTCTATGTGACCAAGAGCCCTGGGGCTCTTTTGCCTTCCCAGCACAAAATACTTCCAACCCCAGACCTTGACTTCGCTAAGGACAGTGACAAGCAAGGCCTGACAGAAGGCCACCACGCACATCCTTGTGCTGCTCGAGTTCTGCTGCTGCTGCTGCCCTGGTGTCAGCACATCTTTATTGACGATAACTCACGGGAGGCTCTGGGAGGCAGAGCGCAGACAGGCAGCCCGCGTCACCAGCCCTGCAGCAGCATGGCAGCCTCCAGCAGAGAGCCAGCACGCCTACACCGAGGCACTAGCATCCTCTGGTACAGCAGGAGACTCCAGCAGAGACAGCCCTCAAATCTCTACACATGGAAGAGTCTGAGGAACCCAGAAGGCCACTGAAGCCCCTGAAGCAGCCCTGGTAGACTGTCATGTTTTACACCACCCCAGGTGACAAAAGAGAGCTCAACAGGTATTGCATGCAAAAATGACTTACAGCTACGGTAGTCGGCTCTGTTTGCTTCATTTTCTCTTTGCAATAAGCCTGTGACTCTTCTTGTCTGAAGACACTGCCACTTACTTAGGGGTTTAATGCTGGATTGTTAGTGTGGAGGTGTGGGAAGACAGGGAGAGAGACTGGACAGACTGAAGATTAAAATGCTGCACATCGTTCTCATATTTCACAGAAGGGCTTGAACTAATGGTGAAAATATCCATGATTTATACATTCATTAAAAAAAAAGTAATCACAGTGAAAAGGTCATCTGATTTACATATTAGATGCTCAAATCAACCACCCTGGTTCTGCAGATTTAAAAGGACAGCAAAGCAGTATGGCTGGCCAGTGAGAGATGAAGATCTCAGTAAAAAATGAGCAATATTTACAAACACAGCTAGGATGCACTTCTGGCACGACAATTAAAATGATTTAGGCACAAGATGCTGCTAGAAGATGTGGTCTTGCAGCCCATGCTCCCATATCCCTGTTCTCCCAGAAGCCATTGCAGTGCAGCTGTGGGACAAGTTCATTCATCCTGCTGATCCACAGGAATATCACTTCTCTGTCACTTCAGTGAAAGCCTGCCACGTGACCAATGCATTGATGCATACTGAGACTGCAGGACCACTCTAACTAGGACAAAACATGCACCTGGACCTCTGGGGAGGGCTAGGAAGAGATGTGGGACTGCCGTGTCCCATGGTAATTTAGAATACTTTGTTCCAATACAGGATTTACACCTTATACTTGAGAAACAACATCTGCCTGAGCTCCTCTGTCACCAGGGAAGATGTGCACTGGGTGTGACTCATATCAGGAAAGTTGTACCATTCAGATCCCTCCTCAAAACACCTCTTTCAGCCCATCCCTCTTTGGTCCTACTACCTTGTACAGAACCAAAAACAGAGACCAAACTTTAATTTAGCCACCTCATCCACAGCAATGCAAATGCTTCTGCATGGAATTTCCCAATGCATTTGGGTCTGGCAGAGTGAGACACTCTCCCAGAGTAAGCACTGTTACCACAGTAGGACTGTTATCCACAAGCAGGACAGTTATCAGCAAATCCTATTTTAATGTGCATCTGTTTTATGTTTGTCTCTCACTACCAAGATATGCTTCTCTATTTGGGAGCTGCTGATGCTGCTCTGCAATTCTTACACCCTCGAAATAAGGGGAACTGTTACTCTTGAAATGAGGGAACTTGGAGCTATCAGTCTTCCAAATTGGCCTTCTAATCTTCCCAGCCATTTTCAATATCCCCCATGACAGCACTCTTTAAGTCTTTCAATCACAGAGATTTAACTTTTTTTTAAGAGCCACGGATAGTGCCTGGAACCTGCAACATCCACCTCAGAGGGCTCTGAGCACCTGATGGTTCAAGTCACAGAACCACTAAAAATTCCGCAGCCTGTAGCAAGAAAATTTTTACAGAATAAAATATTTGCTATATTGAAGAAAAAGTATTTTGAATGTTTAGTAGGAGCATCAGTTAAAAAGATGAGATATACCATGTTCATCCACATGCATTCAGAAAAGCAGCAAATAGACTGCATAAATTAATCCCCCAATCACATTATCGGAAGTAACTGGGCACATTCTGAAACAACCTAAAACCTATCTGTCTCTCCCATATTGAGTATTACAGACCCCTGGCATCTCCAGGTCTTTCTAAAGACTTGTCCAATATTACCATTTTGTTAATAAAACAATCATTATATAATAAAATATTTTAAAAAAATTTTGAGCAAAATTAGCAAATTAAACATAAAGTATGTGACACAAAATGAGCAATGCTATTGACACAGTTTGCATTTGTGGCATAAAGGTGACCTTCTTCTCTCTCAGTTCATGGGATGGTACACTCAGAACTTAATTATCCTGTGCATGCAGACCTGTACATGGCTTGCAGAAATTTTAAAATGTAAGACAGCAAGATTCTTACTAAAATAATAATACAGAGACTTTAGAACTCTAACACCAAATAAAAACAAAGATCTACAAACAAAAAACCTGTGTTTTGACCTGCAGTGATATTTTGACACTGCCCATTATTTGGAAAATTCTCTGCATCATAAATATACATGGTTGACAGACTTTATTGAAACACTGATGTAACAGCTTACCAAACGATTTATCTATTTCTACCCCTTCTACAAAAGTGTAAATACTTTATAAGAAGTTATTGCTACTAGAATATACATATATAGCCCTTCAGACTTTGCTCATCTACTAGGCTCACAGTCACAATTTTTAAATTGTTTGCAACAGAAGTCACACTATCATCTTTGAGCAGACAGCAAGCAGTCTTTAAAAGCAGCCATTTACAATACATTATTAGGTTACCCTACAAAAACTTTAGGTACCTTTTCAAAGTTGATAGTCATTTATAGGAACAAATGTTTGGAGACAGTTTTTTCAGATTTTTATCTATGTCCTGCATGATAGATGGGGCTTAAAAAATTAAGAATCCTTGTATACTATCGTTGGGTTTTGTGAGGAACACACAACTCAATACTGTTAGGATTCAATAACTTTTATTTTGGTTTAAATCAGCTGCAATATAAAACCTACAGACACTGGGACAGTGGCCACCTTAAGCCAGGCTTCATCAGTGCACCATAACCTGCCCAGCAGACTGGAACAGCCATGTTCTGCTGGGATGTCTCTTGCAAAATTGCTTCCTAAAGCCAGGTGCACCTGCGCTTTTGTAGGCTTTGCTCCCTTTAAACAGCAAACTCACTGAAGGCTAACAAAAATCTTCCATTTTAGCCACACTATGTTGGCTTTTTGGCATGCATCTGTAAATTACATACTTTGTTTCAAAAACTGGAAGGAGGAAATAACTTCCAGATCATTTGCAGCTGTAATAACTGATATAATCACTTTCTCTGAGGAAAAAAGATCCATTTTTATAAATAATGACACATATCATTCTTAAATAATTAACTGACACACAGGCACAACAAGAAGATTCTAATTAAATGAGACATGGCACGGTCAGAAGTGCAGGTAGTGACACACAGGATAAGGATGAGAGGGATTTCTTTTGCTGTTAATTTGTATTTGAAGTTTCAGTGTGATACAGACTTCATTCCAGTCCTGGTAAACATACTGAATCAATTACACATAGGCAAAAACACCTGCAGTACCTAAAACACTAAATGTGCTATTTGCCCCAAGCTGTTAAAGCTACTGCCCTAACATATCACAGCTCTGCATAAATGCATTTCCAGAGGTTAAAATTCCCATCTGTTCCAGTGCTTCTCTCTCCCAGTCAGGAAAGCACTGTGATATTGACCTTCTCCAGCTACCTTCATACACATGAGCACTCCCTGCCTACATGTGCTGACCCAGTTTCCACTAATTTCAGCAGTATTTCTGCTCTTGTGTAATCAGTACCTTTTCAACAGAGACTCCTTCAGAAGAAACCACATCAACCAAAGCTCCTTTTGCATAACTTACCAAGCAGTTATAAGTCACTGGCTAGTGGATGCAGATGACAGACTGATCTGAACCTGTGACCTCTGAGGGACCTACACTCCACCATTAACCATCCCCTGAGAACCACGCTGATCAATTTTTTATAAAAGCACATACATACACTAAAGCACAGCAAAGCAAAAATTAGAGTTATTTGAACAGAAAAGCACATACTGAATTGGAAAGTCAAGACTTTCACTGATGTATTATTTCTACGGTAAAAAATGCATACTTAGTGCTTTACAGAAAACACTTCACACAAAGGGGGGTTTTTGTTTTTGTTTGTTTTGTTTGTTTTGTTTTGTTTTTTGGTTTTGTTTGAGTTTCTCCCCCTTGAAGAATTCAGACAATAATCAGCACTGAAAGCTAAATCTATACAAACATTAATTGGATTTAATGAATGCACAGTGACAAGAATTTGATTTAGGGAAGTACATTCCAAAGAACTTTTAGCATAAAAGATGATGCCAAACAAATACCATAACAGCTGATGGATGGAGTATTGGTGGTTGATAAAGCCACATACTTGACCCACTGATACAGTTCACACTTCTGTCAGTAAATAATATTCTTGCAAAAGGTAGTTAGCAAGGTATCAGTGTGTGAGGTATCAGTGAGTAGAGATATTTTACAGAGTAGAAATATAGACATTAAAAAGACCCTGAAAACAGAATTTTAAATGTGTGATTTTTGTTTACCTTTTCCAGCAAGAATTCTTATGCACCAGTTTTTTTTGTATGGCTAGGAAGAAATAATTTACCCTGAGGGCAGTGAGGCAATGGAATGGGTTGCCCAGAGAAGCTATGGGTGTCCCATTCCTGGGAGTGCTCAAAGCCGGGTTGGATGCTGCTCTGAGCTACCCAGTCCAGTGGAAGGTGTCCCTGCCCATGGCAAGGGGATTGGGACTAGATGGTGTTTAAGTTCCTTCCAACCCAAACCATTCTATGACTCTCCTTTGTAGAAACCTACTTGTGCCAGACATTCAAGTTTAAGACCCTGTACTACATACCACTGAAAACCTTACAACATAAACACCACTAATAGTTTATGCATCCAGTTTCTGCCACAAGGCTTGAAAATGAAATGGCTATACCATATAGCAATAATTTTAATAATGAACATAAATATGATCCCAAATCCAGGAAAACTCAACAGAGTGACTGCCACTGATTCAGCTATGTATCAAATTTTATGTGCACAACTAGCTGACAAGAGCCAGAAGAAATGAAGACAGGAAAAAAGCTCATCCACACTTAGTATTATGTTACTAATGTTTAAGAGCCATTCACTTGTGGGGAAAAAAAAAGGAACTTCTTTTTCCTCTTTCCATGTGCTTAAATTAAAAAAATTACCTACTGTAACCAGTGAGCCACCATTAATAAAAGCTCCATGCTGAAAACAACCAAGAGTTTACCCTTTACCCACACATGATTTTGATACAGGTATGCTAAATGCAGACGTCAAAGTCTACTTACATAGATGTTTTGCTTGTATTTGATTGCCAGTTTACTTGTATTTGAATATCAATTTACAAGCTAATTAGAGAACATTGCTTAGCCCATTACAGGAAAATAGTGCTCCACCATTAACTGCGGTGCTATCTTACTAATTCCTTTAAAGACTGGCTTCAAACACCATCTTCATCTCCATTCAAAACAATTAGTGTACATTTATTTCACATTTTAAACTGCAGCGAATCAAATTTTTAAACACTTTAACAGATTGCACTGCTATTTTGATAGCTTTTATGTTATAAATTGTGCTTTTAGGGATTCTGACTTCCCTATTTAAGAGAATGTTAAACTGGAACTCACAGAGGGCCTTAAATAATTCCTTCTCTCTACAACCTGAGAGGCATATGCCATTAACTTTCAAAACCAAACAAAATCTACTTCTTAAAAGGCAGCACAGCGCACAAAAAGGAGCTGCAGGCAAGCAGACACAATCATAATATTTGCCACTGCTCACAGGTCTGCCAAAACACAGCAGACGGAAAAAAGAAGGAAAAAAATAAATCTAAATGGGCCAGTTTCTGAGCTCTGCAGTCAGCTCAGAGGAGGAGGAGGAGGAGGAGGAGGAGATGCACCTGAGACGTGCTGAGCTGCTCCTCTGCCCAGAGCATCAGTGGCCACAGGCAGGCAGGGCTGCAGCCAGCAGGGTGAGGGATGGCAGCCGTGGGTGGGCAGCACTGGGTGCCCTGGTTCTCCGGGATTATCTGCAGCCAGGCTGGCAGGTTAATGGGATTGCTCGCTGTCATCTGCAACCCAGCTAAGAACCGAGGCACAATTCACTGCTGCGCCTGGGAAGCACTGGGATGCAGCAGCCATCAAGGGCAATTCAGCTGCCCAATCCTGGAATATATAAAAACAGCAGGAAAAAAGCACTGCAGAGAGAAAAGAGGGTGGAAAAAAACCTACCAGAGACTCTAACAGAGCGAGTTTAATTCAGTTATGACCTCCTTTTATCTCATCACCACTGACACACCTCTTTTCTCATTAATTTATCTCCTTTTCCACAGCAGATCCCAGCAAATCAACAACTAACCTGACACAGAAGTGAATGAGCCCACAAAAAGGAGGAACAGTTTTGTGATGTATTATCTTGCTGATCAAACTCACTCATCCTGCAGCCACATCACTGTAATGCATTTGCAATGATAGGAAAGATTTACATTTTGGATATATCCCCTCCTAGCATTAATTAAGGCTGGTGTTTTCATATGCACTTAAATTGCACATATATACATACAAGGTGAGAAAAAAATGAAAAAAATATTGGTGGTACCAATCATCTGTAACAAAAGCAGCAGTGGGTTTTAACACCACTTCACAGTGGACAAGTCATGATGTACAGCTGTAGGCTGTAGGTACTCTAGCTAACCTCATGTCTTGGCTATAAGATCAGTTTATCTTCAAAAGGCTCTTCCTTGTGCATGTTCTGATCTTGGCTGAATACTCAAATAATTACGTTTTTTAGCTTAAATTGCAAAAAAAAAAAGGAAGATGTGGGACACTGTGCTGTCATTCTGATGTAAAGAAGGCCTGGTGGTTTCTCCTAGAAAAGCTTCTCCTAGAAAAGCATGGGCTCCCTTATTTCATACTGGTGAGCTCTACTGGGCCCTCAGCATTTCCTTTAGGGTGGGTATTGGATGTCCATGGCTAGCTCAAACTGGATGCCCTGGGGAAATCTGAAAGTATTCCAAGATATTTTCCTTTTTACCTTGGGTTGCTTCTGCCTCCTCTTCCAACTAATGCAAAGCTTCTCTGCTCTGCCTGTGGACAACCTCTGCTTTCCCTTCCCCCTTGAACACCACCAGGGTTCGTAACTCCACCCTCCATTCACTATCCTTCATCACATGGACTCTTCTGCCTCCGTCCTTTCCCTAGCCTCAGCTCTATTTTGCACTCCAGTGTTTCCCTCCATTTATCCCCCAACATTATTTTCCCAACCCTCTGAAGGACACATCAACCAGTGAGGGCATATGGAAACGAGCAGAAAACCATCTGTGCTGTGTTAAATTGGAAAGATTTACAGGGTACCAAAGGCCAGTTGCTCCTTCTACAGTCTAATTAGAAGATAATAGCAAGTCCAGCAAATTTCCTTTCCATCTAAAATCTGACCCTGTTTTTTTGCACCTTCCTTCTGCTCCTCCTTTCTCCTGAGTTTAGCAAGGCTGGCTCTGATGCTATAGAACATAGAACATGTTGCAAAAGCCTGGAAGTAAACTCTTCCAAAAGTTATTATTTCCAGGATAAAAAAATGCCTTCACATTGAATGTCCCAAGCAATAAAATCTGCCTCACTGCATTCAACCTAAATCAGAGCAGTTCAAACCGTACTTGGGATTTGCTGACTGACATCCAAGTCTTCAAGGCAGTAGTATTTGATTTAATATGGTCTTTAAGTGTTTAAATACTAGAAGAGTTTATCTGTATTTAGTATGGTAATATGTTTTGCAATAAAGGATATTTCCTGCAATATCAGTTCAGTAGGATGCTCTCATAAATTTGTCTTCCGGGTTGTTAGACAAATGACAAGTCAACAGAAGATGTACTGTAGTCCTAAGTGACAATTTGAATTCCTAATTATAAATACCATTTTCTCACATTATGTATGCTAACACAGAACGCTTCACCTGAGATTCTGTTCCATATATTCCATATACTTATGTACCACACAGAAACATTTTTTTCCATGCAGCTCTTGAATGCAACAGCAACCTTCTTCTGTAACTAAATAAATCACCCACACCCAGGGGCACCTTTGCCTGCTGGGGAGATTTTCTGCACAGCTTTGCAGCCACCATTCCTTCCAGCCTTCCCTAGAGCACTGGTCAGCATTGAAGAATACTCTAACTACAATGATTCCAGGAAAAATAATGGCCCCCTGGGAATCAAAGCCAGATAGTATAGCTTAAAATTGAACTAAGGCTACACTAAATGGCGTTAGAAAGACTATAATGCTAGAGCCAGCTTCAGAGGGCAGAAAGAAACATCCCCTTTGCCATCCTTCATTGAGCCATGCTCAGAGCTTACTGAGGCAGCTACCAATTCTGCTGCTGTAATTCAGATTTCTGCACACAGAAAGAACACTACATTTGAGACCCTCGCAAGTAACCAGCTGAATACAGGAAAAGGGAGTAAGTACTAATTAATTCAGTGCATTCCAAGTAAATGGACTACAGACAGAAATTACTATCTGAACTGGACTAATTAACTAAGATAGTAATTTACAGATCCCAGAACACAGGAACCATTCAAGATTTCTATCATTTCTCTGTAGGTGTATTTTTCTCTTTATCAAGATGGAGTTATAAGACTCTACATGAGAAACAGAAGCAGTGCTCCTTTTCCAGAAAATAAGGGAGAATCATGTTTCTTCTTTGGAAAAGCTGGACAGAGTAGTTTATTTAAGATTTTACTATAAACTGTATTCTCAGCCTGTATTAAAAATAATCCATGAAAAGTAAAAATTTTGTTTAGTACATTTTGATTAGATTTTTTTAGAATTCCTTCTTACCTAGAAATTAAGTTATACGTTCTTTGATACTGGAAATACAAATTGATTCACATACTACATACAATTCCACAAGAGCTTTACAGTCCACCAAGGGATAACAGAATTATGTTTCTGAAATGTTAGTCCTTTGCACACATTCATAACATCACTGCATTTCATTATTTATGCTATTCTCCATTTATATGTATGTAACATTCAACATACAAGTTTGAATTGAGATGATACCAACTTATGGTCAGTAGTTTAATACTCAAAATTAAAATCAGGTATCA
This sequence comes from Zonotrichia albicollis, assembly GCF_047830755.1. Classification (NCBI taxonomy): domain Eukaryota; kingdom Metazoa; phylum Chordata; class Aves; order Passeriformes; family Passerellidae; genus Zonotrichia; species Zonotrichia albicollis. The sequence continues at coordinate 109,776,446 of NC_133819.1, forward strand.
CATATAAGTCAGACAAAAAAAGCAAAAAGGAGTCACCATTCAAATAGTATATTACTACTGTTCAGTAAGGTGAATATATGCTATATATACTCTAAAATATAATCCACACTTAAGTAGTTGGTAAAAGAAAATAGGGAAATGACATCTCAAGAAAAGCAGTCTCTTGCTCCAGCAAAAGAGAGCTATAATTTTCAGGGGACATGTATCTAAGAATAGATTAAGAGGTTGGTACATGAACAGACAACTGGTATCACAAAAAAGGTACTGCGCTAGCGTAGTGAAAGCAAACAAAAGCAGCTCTTCCAATCCAGGACAGCAAGCTCCAAACTGACACTGGAGAATTTAGGATGCTGTGGGGTATGGAAAGAGTACAAACAGGAAAACTGCTTGAGAAAAGAAGATGAAAAGGATTAAAAAGGCAAGAAACCAAGAACTGGAATGCAACTGTAACATACAATAAAACAACAAGGCACAGCATCACCAAGTAACAGCAATAGAATTTACTCTGCTTCTCAAAGAAGAGGGCAAAACTAAACTTACTAAATCTTAAGCATAACTCAGGGGGAAAAAATATCTTAACAACAGAAGATTCTGGAAAAAAAAAAATCACTCCCACTAAGGCTTAAAAGAGTAACTAGAAGGGGATGGTAGGCTGTAGTGGCTTTTTTTCTTCCTTTCTTTTTTCTTTTTTTTTGCAAGAGGAGGCAGGGTGAAGAGTACAGGAAAAGAATTTCAGAAAACAATACATTTGGGAAGAATTGAAACAATTTTTCCCCAGCTTGCCGGCAGCTCATAGAGAGACCCCATCTATCTGAGATTGTTTGGCTGTCTGCCTGGAAGGAACTTGTCAACTTATCTTTTTGCTTAAGGCAAGGAGACTTCAAACAAAGTGGTTACTATTTTCATTTTTTTTTAATAGAAGACAAAAAAAAAAGGCCAAAATCTTTTTCCTGGGTAAAGACTAATTTCTCTCTTGGAAAATGTAATTCTTCTAAGAACACTTTCCTTGGCTCTACAGTTAATCCACCTTAAAAGATGTGCTGCTGTCTTCAGTTTTAAGCATTATGACTTTTTAAAAAGGAATTTTATTCTTAGCTGATGGTAGACATCTGTATATGTAGAATAACAAAACAACACTAGCAAAAAAGCCAAGCAGCTTCACCTGGGACAGACAGAATCCATGTAGCCCTCCACTACATCATGAAGAAATGGTAACACCAGGCCATGCCTGAGGCCACACTCCCAACAACACCACGTTCCTGGGTTGAGACCAATAGGTATTTTCAATGTTAATCTACAGTATAAGTCTGTGGGAATGCAAAAACCAAGTTTTGTCACTCAGTTTGAAAGCATCAAAACAAACACTATTTTCTAAGCATTTGATTGCTAGAAGAGAAAAGGCAGCAGGGATACCATGGCTCTGTTTAAACCTACAAGGTCACTCAGAAAAAAAAGTCCAAAGGAGTGGGAGTGAAAGTTTACCCCAGATAAACTGGCTAACCCCGTTCACTTGATGGTTTCGTGAGTGCTTGGTACCAGGCTCAAAGAGGAGGGAAGGCATGAGAGTGCCTTTTTTGGCAGAGCTGATGCTTACTGTGGCTTAAATGAAACTGCAGTGTTAATCATCAATAATCACTGCTTATCTCTGTGATCAACACCAAAACACTTTTTTTTCTTTATCATTGTGCAGCACAAAGACCTCAGAAATATTTTATAGCTACACAGCATTCGAATTAACGGTTTAGGAATGAATTTTCTTAGCAGACAACTAAAACCATGCATTTAGTAACAGGACAGACAATGTTAAAATAACATCTCTGGGAGATAAGAAACTGCTACAATAATTATCACCATAAGAATCTCTAGGAAATGATTCTGCAAAACATTCAAGTAACCTTTTGAGGTGAATGATTTTAGTTGAAAACCCTTTATTTGTATCTTAAAATTTGCAGGATATAGAACAAAGATTAGATAAACATGCTGGACATATCAAACTGCCACAAGTACTTTTCTCTAAATGAACTAAAAAATGTGATAAAACCAGTTCAAGCAAGGGCATTTAATATATTAAACGGAAGTCCCTCTTGACTTAACCTCTTCTTCTCCTAACACTACATCTTATTTATGGCTCTCCAAACAGTAATCACATTTTATTTACAGAAACCAGTCCTAAGTACTGTGCCCTCAATTTAGGTTAGGTATCTACTTCTATTAGCTGATGACTGGAGAGTTATTTGCATATTACTTATTTTCTTTTTTAAATGTTGGAGGATTTAAGTCCTAAAAAATTTCAAAGTATATTACATTTTAAAAGAGCTGGGGGCTCAAGTAATTCCATGGATTTATTACTAAGACAATTTTTAGCAATGAATGAAGTTTCTCTTAATTTTGCTTCTGAAAGTATTATTTTTTTCTCCCTTTACAGAAATTAAGGCAGTAGTTCTGAGGTCACCTAGTTCCTCGGTAAAAACCACTGTAATTTCAATGAACCTACTGGTACCAAGTGAAACGACATGTCAAACATAGTAAATAAATTTAATATTAGGCCTATAGGACTTATCTTAAATGTAGCTAGTGACCTGAGCATATTGTGTCTTGAAGTCAGACTTGCCAGACATTGTACAAGACAAATTGTAAAGTATCAGCTTCCAAGAGTCTCCAAGGGTATGACCAGGGAAGTCTGTTCCAGGGGAACACAGGACCAGGGGGCACTGGTGACACTAAGCCAGAAGGAGGCAACAGGGGACAGCCTATATGGCGCAGGTCACCTCCTACACAGCTCAGTCACAGCCTACAAAAGGAGAAGTTTCCAACTCCTGTGACCTCTCAACTAGAATCATCTTCTCCATTTCCTCATCCTGAAACCAAGGGCAACAAGGGCAGCTCTCTTTCTCTTCCCAACCACTCCCCCATTAATAAATGTGGAGCATTTTTTCCCTTTTCCAATGTTGCTCCACCAATTTGTCACGTACTGGGACAACTGAACACCTGCACAAGAACTGAATGCGTAGTTGCCTCTCATGCCCTCATGCAAAAAAGGAAAAAAAATCAGTAGATGCTGTCATAGTGTCCTAGCCATATGAATTAACAAAGCCATTATGAATTATTCTTAAATGCAATGGGAACAAGTTCAATCCTCCATCAAAAACAAGTACCATCTGAATACAGGGTGAAAAAAAAGTCTTCAAAAAACAAACAGTACAGTGCAGCGCAAGAAAATTTCTTATAATAAGAGTTTTAAAAATCCAGATATCCTATGCTACTGTAACAAATTGAATGCAGGGACCAACAAGTCATATGATAATTCTAATTTTATTTAAGTTTTAGTTAAACAGAAGCCAAAGAGTTTAAGAGAAGCCTGTCCTCCAATGTACTAAACAAAAGCAAATAAACAAGACAGGTGATAAACATATGGTAATTTTTTTGGGCAGTATTTTAAGAAGCAAGTTGTCAAGAAAGCATCAAGTTAGGGTCAAATTACTCTGTAGATATCTGAGATGTCCATAAAGCCTCTGTGCTGGTGGTATCAATGCACAAAACCAAAGGAAATGAAAGCCTTCATCTCTAAAACTTACAGAAACTAGTATAAGTATCTACAAGGATATTGCAAAGTTATACAGGGAGAAAATTAGAAGCCCCAAAACTCAAACAGAACATAATCTGATGACAGATTACTATAAAAAGACAATTTTTAAAAGCAGTATTTCTAGGAAAAAGGAGGGCTAAGAAGAACCTCCATCTTTTATCAAATATGAGTAGAAAAATAGGGACAAAGGATGAGGAAAAGGTTGAGGTACTTGGTGCCTTCTTTGCCGTGGTCCAGTCAACAATTGTTATCTGGGTACCCCACCCCTGAGCTAGAAGACTGCAACAGGGAGCAGAGTAAAGCCCCCATAACACACGGAGAAATTCTCAGTGACTTGCTGCATCACCTAGACACACACAAGTCTATGGAGACAGATGGTCCTTCAGACGAAGGTACTGAAGGACCTGGCAGAAGTGCTCAGCAAGCCACTTTCCATCATTTATCAGCAGTCCTGGATGACCAGGGAAGTCACAGTCGACCAGAGGTGAGTAAATCGGATGCACAGCTACCAGAAGCTGGAAGGAGGATCTGCAGAGCTACAAGACTGTCAGCCTGACTTAGGGGCTGGGGAAGGACATGGAGCAGATCACCTTGAGTGCTACCGTGCAGCACACATAGGACAACCAGGAGATCAGGCCCAGCCAGCCTGAGTTCATGAAAGCCAGGTGACAAGTTGCTTGACTGGCCTGATCTCCTGTTATGACAGAGTGACCCACTTAGTGGATGAGTGGAACGATGCAGATGTTGTCCACTGACACTTCAGAAAAGCCTCTGACACTGATTACCACAGTATTCTCCTGGAGAAACTGCCTGCTCAAAGCTTGGATAGGTGCAGTGCTCACTGGATAAGAACTCAAAAATTGTCCAGACAGTCAGGCCCAGGGAATGGTGGTGAATGAGTTACATCCAGCTGGCAGCTGGCCTCCAGTGGTGCTCCCCAGGGCTCACTGCTGGGGCCAGTACTGTTCAATATCTTTAGTGAAGATGGGGATGAGGGGATTAAGTGCACCTCAGCTGGGCAGGAATGCTGATCTGCTGGAGGGCAGGAAGGTAATACAGAGTATCAGTGAGCCAAGGCCAGTTGTATGACCTTATTGCTCTCTACAACTACTTGAAAGCAGGTTGTAATGAGGTGGGGGTTGGTCATCTCTTCCAGAAACAAGTAATAGGACAAAGGAAACTGGCATCACCATCCATAGGGAAGGTTTAGATTGGATATTAGAAAGAATTTCTTCAGCAAAAAGGTCAGCAAGCATTGGAACAGGCTGCCCAGGAAATTGCTGGAGTCACTATCTCAGGAGGTATTTAAAGGACATGCAGATGTAGTGCTTAGGGACGTGGTTTAGTGGTAAACTTGGCAGTGCTGAATTAATGGATTGGCTTTATGGTTTTAGAGGTCTTTTCCAACTTAAATAATTCCATGCATTTAGATAGGCAAGGCATCCGAGATCAGAATCAGGCACATGATTACCCCTACGAAGCAAATGTCATGAAACTATACTTAACTTCCAGCATCATCTGAATCTAGTTTAATAACCAGAAAATAGGCTTTTGACAACAATAGTATTTCAAAATGACAGTGTAATTAAATTTAAGTCAAAGCTATGCAATGATGGACTGTATGTTTATGTGTAACCAGCAAATTATATGCTTTTAAGCATGTCAAAATTTTCAAAAGAATTAACCACTGCAGTAATTCAGTTGAGGAAACGGTAGTAGGAAAAAGACTCCCCCAGGTCATTTTTCAACCAGCTGATATGATGTGATACATACCATTTGCCTCATACAGTGTTTCCAATTCTTACTTCCCTAAAACGTTTTGCATTTTAATACCATTCAAGGACAAACCAACAGTCATGCTTCACTCACTTCTGAGAAGCAAGGGAAGGGACTGTGGGACTGGGATGAGTAATGAGACAGGAAGTCAGTTTGTCATCCTATGTTACTAGTTCAGACTCAGTTAAAGCTGATCAGACATTATCATCAGGTTTGCATGAGCAACGACAACAGACAATTAGTGCCCAGTCTACTGTGGCTCCTAACTGGTGGGAAGAGGGAAAAACTGCAGAAACAGCCTTGATTCCATAGAGAGAAAGAGAACTTCCACAGGACAGGGCAGATCTCAAAACTTGTCTGATCTCCATTTCAAGAGGAACTGATGGTATGACAGTCAACCTGTAAAAAAGATTTGGTATTTCAAGGCGGCACCTTTGGAAAGCATTTGGCTGCTGTGCTCTGCATGCCCATTTCTGCACTCTGCCTATGCTCATCACGTACCAAGGAATTCTCATGCTGATGTCTATTACAGGAGTATACAGGAGAGCCATCTATTAACTCCCATTTGGTGGAAAAGTGAGGAATATTCTCTTTCCTCTTTATTATTTTCTCAATTGGCAGAACATTTACTTCAATACATAAATTTCTAAGCCATCTTTTAATAAAAGAAAAGTCTGTGCTGGTAGAATATACTTTCTTGAAACTGAATAGAGAAAGCTTTAATAACTCAAGTTTAAATACACTAAAGCTAATCAATTCATCCTGCATTCAAGTTTCCATTATACTTCTAAGAAAGCACAAAACAGGTCTGTAAAATATAATTAACGAGAGACTGCTACATACAAGCATGTAAAATCAACACTAGCTTTTATTTCATTTGTTTTGCAGATTCATTAGAATTTTTTTCATTTAAATATCTTGAACTGTGTAGCCAAAATTATATGTGAAAGAAACAACAAATTAAATTAAATTAGTCCTTATTTAAGCTGTATTTGAAACTGTCTAAAATTGAGTTCTTAGTTCCACAATTTCCAAATTAGATTTTAAAAATTATGTTAGCGGTTCAGAAAACAGACAAATTAATGCAAATTTTTTAAAAACGCTGTACTTCTGCAAGCTTGTATACTGAAACTTAACTGGATGGGAAATCTAGGAAGCATTCAGAGCATCTGCCTCTTTGTCTCACTCTATCCCTGCAAAATAGAGACACAAAAAGAACAGTGAACTGAATTCCCAGCCTGGACAAACCTGGGCAGGTGTACTGACTGCAGGGCATCCCTGGCGGAGGAAAGGGCTCGTGCTCACGGAGCAGGCCATCCCCAGCCTGGGCACGGTGCCATTTGGATGCAGGTAGGTGCCAGGGTGAGAGAGCAGTGTGCACTGTCCCTGAGACAGCCCTGGCACGGCCCTGCCTCTCCTGGCACGCCTGCTCACGGAGCCTGCAGCGCTGCGGTCGCTGACCAGGGGCTCACAGACAACCAACCACTCTCTCGTGCTGCTGCCCAGCCCACTGATCGCCTCCTGTTGCTTTCTCTCTCAGACTGCCTCGGAAAAGCAGTAAGGGAACTATCTCTGCGCTAACATGAGCACCAGCACTGGGTGAAACTGCAGTTCTTCTACGAGTGGTGAAGCAAAAAGGAAGTTTTCTTTACCTCCTCATACATACATGGGCTGTAAGTACAGACTAATGGCACACACACTGTCAGCGGTAGTAAGAAACATCACTGGGAATGCTGTGCCAAGAATTAGAGGATAATAATGGGAAGTATTGCAACACTCAGTGTTCTCAAATTACAGTCACAGGTGCATGTGCTTCCCCTAATGCCAACTGATTTTCCAAGTCCTATGATAGTGACCAAGAAATAATCACAGAGCAGCTGATGTTCTCTCCTGAAAGAGTTTAAGGATGAAAATGCTTCAGAGTGACTTATGGCTACAACTAGAAGAAACAAAAAAGTTCAAAATATGTTTTCTAACAGTACCATTGAGAAGAGGCTGTCCTCCATGTACACTCCTTGAGACTACTGCACTGTGAACATCTTCAGGAAATCCAGTCTTGCATGACAAATCTTCACAGGTTGCTTTTATCGGTGCCTGAAACACAAGACAAAATGTATGTAATACTTGCAACCCACACTCACTAGAGAAACATTCCAGTCGGCACACACTGCACTTTGCTGCTGTCTTGTACAAGCAGAATCTTTGTTTCTGAACGACTGCAATTAGGACTGCGAGGGCAAAGGGTTAATCTTTCTGATAACTGGAATGGAAGGAACAAATCCCACTTGTCTGTAAGATCTAAATAATACACCATCTTGACTCTTCTGACAACTGAACATTTCCACTAAACCAGACATCTAGACTGAAGGGGAATCATAAAGGGAACAAAAACATTCCTTCCTCTGGAAATAAATGTTGCACAAAACACATCTCAACTTTTTCACGGCCAGATTGCTTGGAAGGGATCACTTCAACCACTGGTGTAAAATGGTTTATATAGAATATTTCTACGTGAGGCTGCACCAGAACAAGTAAACTCAGACAAAATGTTACATTTGCAATAACTTAACAGAACTTACATTTGTGTTAGTGTTCAAACAGATACCATATAAAGCCAAATGTTTCCAATGCAACTCCTATTTCAAAGGGACATTAAGTTAAAAGGAGAGCAGCTCATTAAATTTGCACAATGGAAGAGCTGAGCCACTGAAACTGTTTGTTCTCTCACTTATTAAAAAAGTTTACCCTCAAATCACATTCTTAAAAGAGCTTCATAAATGCCTTTCCATTAAGAAATATAATACAGCATTTGGAAACTTGTTTGTACTGTAGTTTTCCATGTTCCATGTTAAATAGTTCTGGTAGCAAAGCTATTTTCCAGGAAAGCTTGTTGCCTATTCGGAAAAAAAACCAAAACCAAAACCAAAAATTTTCTGTGGCAAAGGATTAAGATTTCTTTTCAGTGGATTAGTTTTGTCTCATTTTAGTACTGCACAAGACAATGGCCCACCTTACATGTGGCTACATGACTGTACATTGGCAAACCTCTTTTCACACTGCACACAGCAGAGAGGTCGGCTCCCACTGCAGCCTGGGCTGAGACACAGCCAAGAAATAGTGACAGCTCCCACACAACCTCAAACACCTCTAAATGCCAAACAAAGGCCTATCCACATGCATGCCCAGGTGTAGTATATATGGCCTTGGACAGCACAAGCAACTGTGTGATTATATCATACTTAAATCTGATCAAGACTTAAATTAGATTTTCCTGTTTGCTTTCCAGATGGGCTTCCATCAAGCAGACTGACTCAAGGCCACTTAAGCATCCCTGCATTTTGCAAAGAAAGCCCTACAGGAACAAATAAAAAAGGGAGGGAGAAAGAGGAGACGATGGTGTTCCACCCATTCACCCTACTAACCTCAGGGAAAGAGAGCATTAAAGCAGAGGTGGGAAAGAAGCAACTCAAACAACAAGGGCTTCCTCAGGGAAAAGGGACTAGGTGGAAGTGTAATCTCTCCACTGACAAACATGGCCAAACTCAGCATGTCAAGCCCTGTTGGAACAGTTTTATCACTAATACAAGGAGGCCTCTGTAACTCATTACATTGCATTTACACCAACAGCATCCCAACTGCGCAGCTCAACACTGACATTACAAAAGCAAAAAAAAATTTACTATTTACTAACTTGCAAGTTAATGCACTATCCTGGTATGCCCTCAGTAACAGAACTTGTAATTATCAAGTTTCAGATTAACTTAAACTGTTGTGATTTAAGATCTACATGGGTATCTCACCTGTGTACAACTGCTTAAGTAGTTTATTATGTTTATATGGAGACCCTAAAGAGAAAGCAAATAAAGCAAGAATTTAGCTACCATGGAACTATGTTCCCTACAAAACTGGAACCAAGAACTTCAGCTATGTGCCAACAGTCATATATTTATATATTGAGTTTTTAAGATAAAAAGATGGCAAATCAAAAATAACTAAAATTTTAATCAGTCAGTTTCCTCAGCTTTAGAACTCAAATCACAGGTTTCATAAGGTTTCCATTGAATGAAAGAAAATAGTAAGACTCATTTAAACTACTGCAGAAAAGGTAACTTCAAAGTAATGTGGTGGAAAAGGAAATAAAGTCTTCCATGGTATCTTTGAAACCAAGACCTACTGGCTGGGCAGCTGAGGAGATAGCAGGATTTTTAACATGACTACACTGCTGTGTTTGGGAATCTTTCAGCCTTTCCAGTAATCTATATGCACTAAACAGCTCTTATAAACTGAAACAATGCCCACTGAAACAAAGGCTGGGGAACATGAATAGAGAGCCTTCTTTATTCTTTCATTTGCAGCCATCAATTTTATCCAGAAACAAAAGACTGTACTCTGCCCTCCAAAAACAGCCCTTTGTAAAGATTGTTTCAGAACAAAAACACAAGGGAAGGAAGAATTCGAATTTTCAGCAATTCTTAATCGCCCTGTGTTAAGCATTCTGAATTAAGTAGAAGTTGCAACTTCAGACACACTGGGTCACATTAAGTTCAGCCTGAGAGTACTGCAAGACTTAAACCATTTTAACTCTAAGAAAAGAAGGATGCCGAAATATTTTTATCCCCTTATCTGGGGCAAAAGGCGAAAGCTAGTGAAGATTATGGGACACACTATTATAATTTACAGGATTTTGTGTGATTAGTACAATTCCCAAGACACTTTCAAATTTAAGATAATATTACTTGTGTATTCATCTGCAGAAAGACACTCCTTTAAAAAACCGGATCTTTTTAAGACAGAAAGCAATTACCTTAGCTTGTACCCACATCAAACCTGCTCAGTGGAGTCACAGAGTTTTAAACAAGCTCAGTACTTGGAAAAGTCTCCTCTCAAGCACTACCAGACTTTGTGATAGCAAAATAAAATTACTTCTAAAACCTATTCTGCTTTCCTCATCCTTTATGACTTGTTTAGCCATTTTTAACTGCTAAATGAGTGATAAGCATTACCATCTCCAGATGCTAGAGAGATAGTCACACATGGTATCAAATCATGCATATAAACTCAGTACTGTAGATCTCAAATATAAATGCAACAGGAAAACGGCAATTATGAAGCAACATGATGTAAATTAGAAGTCTTCTGTCAAAACTGTTATTCAATCAATTAAAAGAATTCACCATTTTGATATAGTTAGGCAGTTAAGCCTGCAGTTTTGACGTCCTGCTCCTCTGTTACTTTAGTTTCATCCCTAGATATGAAAACTGTGGTTTAATTCCAAAGCTGTATTCTAGCTAGATTAAAAAAAATAAAAATAAAACAACCCACCAAAAAAAAACCTGAAACCAAAAATACCATTAGCAACCTGTTTAAAATTTCAATATAATTCTAAGGGATTTGCATTTACATCTTTTTCGTAATAACACCAGTAAAAGTCTTCCAACAAAACAGGCCTCAAAGTTTTGAAAAGTTTCTAACTGAAATAAGCATTGAGCCAGGCAGAATTTCTTCACTAGTACTGACAGATCTGGACTCATAACCAATTCCCATTGTTTTTAAAAAGTAGACACGTTTAAAATTCAAAATATCTGGAAATATCCATTTAAAGAAACATGTACTTCAAAACGTGATCTCACCACCTCCTCTGCATATGCCATACTGCAGTTCAGTAGTAGCTATCAATCTGAAATATGCAAGTCTCTTCTACTTTGCATCTACACATACTACTTCACAAGATTTCTTAACAACTATTTTAACAAAATGCAAGGCAAGTTGTTTTTGGAAGATTGCTTTCTTTTATACTGTAACTTAGTCCCATAGGAAAAGAAGCCTAGGTAGTAAAATGAGAAACCAAGCGGGGTATGTATCAAAGAAAATATCATACTACACAGTATAACTGAACACAGTACAGTTACCAATTGCCAAGTCTAGCCAATTCACAGGACATTATTGTGTGAAGTTCAAAACAATGTCTGACATAATTATATGTATGATGAAGCAAGAATGGGGTATTTGAGCTCTTCCTCCTTAATAACCAATATTAATTTACAACTACCACAGTAATATTCAACTTAAGGACTGATCCCAGAAACATTTGTGACTGTTTAAAGACTGGGTGTTTCTTCATTAATTTAAAAACCAGGATGATACCCAATACTCACCTGCAACTTAGGTTTTAGAGAACTCTAAAAATTAGAGATTGTTCTGTCCATTTTTAGTTTTCTGTATAGACATTATCTGACACAATGGAATATGCTGTACGAGGTGGTATTACTTAGTAACTAGTTTCTATTTACTGTCATAAGGCAAAAGAAAAATACCCTGGATCATAGAAACATCTCTGAAAAGCTTTAGATACTAGAATTCAAAATGCTCAGCAGCTCTCTCACATCCCCAACTTCGCTGCAAACAAAGCTGCCAACAGTTTATACTCTCACAGTACTCAGTACTTCAGCAAAAGTAGTCAAGTACAATTTGTTTTCAACCATAGAGTACAACTAGAGAGAAAGAAAAGTGCCTTTCATTCAAATTGTTCTGGAAGCCAAAAGCTTCCAAAGTGGGTGCCAGGCCACATGCTCCCAGAGGTCATTCAGTTACAGCAGAAAGGGCTTTCGTTACACCATCTTCACTTCTAATCAGTGCTCTACTCTGTGAACCACAAAATTTTAGATCAGAAAATCCAATTTCTTAAACCAACACTTAGAGCTCTCAAGCACCTTCTCAAATTAAGAGAATACACAACTTGAATGCTACTATCTGGCTTAAAGTAACTTGGCTTCAACCACCAAAGGGTCATAGAATCATACAACACCTCGAGTTGGAAGGGGCTGCATAAGTCATCTATTTCCACCTTTCCTGCCAATGGGCAGGGACACCTTCCACTAAACCAGTGGGACTTGCTCAAAGCCCCACCCAACCTGGCCTTTAACACTTCCAGGGATGGGGCATCTACAGCTTCTCTGGGCAACTGGCTCCACTGCCTTACCACCCTCCCAGGGAAGAGCAACTGATCTCAACCTACTGTTTTTCAGTTTGTGCCATTCCTACTTATCATACTTATCCTGTAAAAAGTCTCTCTCCCTGGTCATGTCCAGCCTCTCATCCACCAGCACCACCAAGCCCTGCTCTGCACCTGTTCATCCCTCAGTTTTACAAACCATGTTCACAGCCTATCCTGTTAACCCCAAATGAGACAATATTCATTTGCTCTACTAAAAATTAAGACAATTATTTAGTATAGCTCAAACCCATGATCCAAGTTTGGATTTTCCCCCTCCCTCAACTAGGAGAACATGGGAGTGGCTGCATCTTCCAAAACACATGGTTCCTCAGGCAAGCCACAGCTCAGAGAGGGATATCTTAAAATTTATGTATGTCTAAGTTTTAATAATTGTTTTAATAATAACTTTAAAAAATTTTATCTGGTATTTGACCACACATTCTACTTTCTCTACAAGAAATGACATCTCCCTGATTTGGTAATAGCCATTGTATTGCTCACACTGAACATTTCAGCCCATAAAACTGCTGCTATTCTATACAGGAGGATGCTGCATTTTTCTGACCTTTGGGGGAGGCCTTGAAATGCCTCTTTGGGGGGATCACAAAATTTTAACTATGTCTTCAGCTGTTGGGTGATAATTATATGCTAATTATAAGGAATGGGAGAGTCCCTAGAGGAGTCTTGGTAAAAATATATTTTTTAAATATGTCAAGGAGTGCCTAGAGGAGAGAATAAACACACATTTTGGAAACATGGTATTTAATTAAATATACGAATACTGACTAAAACCAAATACTTTCAGTAAAATGCTGAACAGATTTGGCAGCGAATCACCTTCCATCTTGGAAGCTGCTGATACTGTATCTGTTTTCATAAGTCATTTAAAAATAGAAAGCCTAATTTCCCTTCTTTATTCAGACAGAGCTCCCATGATCTTTCAGCAAGAAGTGCAGGATCAAATCAAATGATGAATCATGCACACTTGGATTATATACCTCTCAAGGTGAACAGCACATGGTTCACCACCCAGGTGAAAAAGGTCCCTCTCAGCTCACTCACAAACTACAAATGCACTTGAGGAAAATACAGATCTTCCTTGAACTCATCCTGCAATAACGTTCATGTTTCTTTCCTCTCAGGATTCACCTCACTGTATGCCACCGTTGGCCAACGAGAGAGTCTCAGTCTGTGGCAGGTGAGAAGTCCTTTACCACTACTCCTGCAAAGAATGTCAAGTATTCTTTTTGCCTTCATTATTCTTCATCCATAGTTTGGACAATGCTCTCAGGCCCATGGTGAGACTCTTGGGGATGGCGCTGTGCACGGCCAGGAGCTGGACTCGATGATCCTTATCGGATCATCAGCTTATTCTGTAATCTGTCTCACTGAACCTTACACCCAACCGGTGCTACTGGGTTAATGGAAGCACACAGGCAACTCCATAAGGCCACTATGGGTCCTCTCCTACCCTTTATAACAAGAATTTAAAATAAAAAAATCCAGGGAACATTAGAGATTGCACAGCCTTTGGGAACAGACTTGTGCTTTGTGTGTGTACATTGTTTGAAGTAAGTTACGCTCTCATTCTAATGGGAATGCTGCTAACTACTGAAACTACTGCAAGCTTTCTGAACTTTTTTAACCTAAAAAAACACTTACAAAACCAATGAAAAACAGAGTTTAACTGGTAAATGATTTTGTTAAGCAGGAAAAGCCATTCAGAAATTCCTCTTCCTCACCACATGACAAGTCCCTTACACAATACTGTCTGTATTGAGTAAAAATAACTTTACTCACAGCTTCCTCAAGCTATTTTTAAATATAAACATGAAGTTCTGTCACAAGTAAACTGTCATGTGCTAGTGCTCAGTTATTAAAAGAAGTAATAAAATACATTATTGATATAAAAGCATCAATGAAACCAAGTAAGATGGAACATGACAGGGTTTGTCCAATGATGTTTCTGGGAGGTCCTTCAACTTCTAGAAACAGAAAGGAAAATAACAGGAAGTTTTTGAATGACACACTCTTGACTAGATGTAGCTCAAAAATATGATAATTTTGGTAAATATTTTAAAAGCTGGTATCAAAACTATACATTCATCTTTCCAGCACACTGAGCTGCATGCCTAGGCAGCAGTACTACCCTGGAAGAGAGAGAGCAGTAGAAGGCTGTGGCGGTTTAACAGGAAACAGGTTTTCTGGGAGGTTGTTGTCAAACCAATGGGTACTCAGATTTTAATGTTGGCACCTGACCTGGTTTGGCCACTGAGATTTGGATCTGCCTCTGAGAACACACAGGGTTAAAAGAAGGGCTCCCCCCTGGAAGGTTCTCCTTCGATTCCTCCCCTGGCCCAGCTGCTGGCTGGGCAGGGGGAGAGGAAAGCCACGCGGCCTGGGAGAGGTGGGCCTGACCCTGAGGGGCCCAAGGGTGGAAACATGGAAGAACTACTGAGAGGTATTCCCCCCACCTTCTGGGAGACAGAGCCAAGCCTGGGAGTTACCTTGAAACTTGATGAACATGTGTGGCAGCAGGCAGCACGGCTGAGAAGAAGGAAAGGGGGGGAGGAGGCAGAGATGTGTCCAGTCACTTGTGGGAGGCTTTTGACCCCTTTGTGGACAATGAAAACTTCACAGAACATTAACCCTTCCTAGAAGAGTGATGAAGGTCTGGGCAGAGAGGGAGAGATGTTGGAAGAATGGAGAAGATGGAGTGGCATTTTTTGCTAGACTCTTTTTTTTCTTTGTATAGCCATGGACTGTTTCCTTGTGATACAAAGACTGCTTCCAGGGGGGGCAATGCCCTCAGAACCAGGAGGGTTCAGTGTGGGTACCCCTCGGCCCCAGGGGGTGCAAAATGCCCCCACCCCCCCATGGTGGGGACAGATGTCCCAAATCTGAGACTGTGCCTTTTTGGAAGGAGACAAGGCATCCTTAAGAGGAACCCTTGAAGGAGCTCTGGTCCATGCGCAGTGGTGAGAGCACTGGGCATGGAAGGAAGATGTCACCATGGCAAATGATCTCCGGGCGGTGCCACGTGTGACAAGAAGCCCATGGCACAAAGAAGGACTCCTCCTCCTCTTGATGAACTGAGGATTGAGTATTCTAAAGGGTGGTGCTGGACCCCAGAGTTGGTGATTTGGGAGATGTATTGTATTGGAATTTGGTGGGGGGAGGAGGAAAATGTTTTTGTGAAGTTTTAATTTTCCTTGTGTGTGTGGTTTTTTTTTCCTTTCCCCTGTAGTTTAGTTAATAAAGTTTTCTTTATTCCTAAGTAAGAGCCTGCTTTGCTTATTCCTGGTCACATCTCACAGCAGACACCAGGGAGAGGGTATTCTCATGGGGGCACTGGCATTGTGCCAGTGTCAAACCATGACAAAGGCTCTTTAGAAAACACACATTTATTAAAAATACATAGATCGACAGGATAAGAATATATGCCCTCTGATACATAAGCAGAGTATTTATTTCTGAGCTTGCTAGAATATCTGTCCAGATAATTTTGTTTATTAAAAAATTCTGATTATCTACTGTTCTGTCAACCAATGACTTAAATTCAAAAAACTCACTGAATTACACAACCTCATCTGTCCTATAATAGATGTAAGAAAGAGGGTTTTTTTAAAAAGTATTTTAACAAAATATATTTAAATAATATATTCAGTTTAATATCTAAGGAAATTCAGCTCTGCAATTATCTGAATTTTGAGGATGTGTCAGTGTTATTACTATCACTCAGACGAGACAGACAAGGATTGGAGAGCTCTCTGCTGCAATACCCTGCCACATTTAACTTTTCCAATGGAATCTTTGAAGACAAAACAAAACCAGACCACAAAGATCTACACTGAAAAAGCTTGAGATACCCCACATAACTGCTCTGGTCAGGGGCTTATGAATGTGTCACAAAATGCCTTCAATTCACTACATTCAGTGTACTTTGAATGGTGTTGGTATTTGTTAATGGCGTAATTTATCAGAGACACTGTAAAACTCATGCTTATACAGATAAAAAAAAGTAAGTCTAAGACACAGGTATATTGCGAGACACAGAAGATTTACCCCCAATAGGGGATCTTGCTTGTTTCTACATAAAACTGCATTAATATTCCTCACCCCAATTCTGCCAGAGACCACTGCTGCTGGGGGTAATTACTACAGGGGTAGAGCTGGCAAGAAATGCCATTGCTGGATTCTCAGCTGAGGCAGCTTAACAAGTGTGTCATTTAGGGTAGTAGCTTTATCACCTGGATACATTCGCTAAGACCTGGAATAAGACCAGAATTGCCTGCAGAGGGTAATAACTTATGTCCCGTCATCATAATACGAATTCAAACCAGTCACCTAAGCTCAAAAGCCTCCAAAAACTGCTTCATTGTTTACTTGCTTTTGATTTCGAAACAGACAACATCCACGTAGTGATTCAATCAGCTTATATTTAAAGAAATGTATTTCCTTTTTGAGCACTTTATTTCTAATTTGTGTTCCAGTTTATTTCTAATAGTAAACTCCTACTGGCTTTCCCATTCCTTCATTGGATTGGAATTGTTGATTTAGTCAGAAAAACAAGATTCACTCCTTTCATCCTATCTTCTGTCAGGATTTTTTTCATGTAATACTCCCAAACTCATACTGATATACTAACCAGCAAAACAGAGTGCAGTTTTCATTCCCCTCTTTCTTGTGCATGTTACACACTGCCAAAACTCTCAAGCTGTATTTCCTGTACACGAACAACATCCACAGATCTGCCCTTAAAATCTGTTTCCAGTTACAATTTTTCAAGTAATTCCATAATGACAGCTTTTCTATACCACTAACAAACTGATTAATACTCTAGAAAATAAAGGCAGACAGATGCCGTGTTGCAGAGAGGAAAAACTGAGTGAAAAGGTTTAACATTTCAGAAGAACCTGATACAAATAACCTCCTACAAACCAAAAGTAGGAGGTGTGACAACAGGGGAAAAAGTTAGCAATGCACCTAGCTGGTGCAGGTTCTTGCAGTACGCATGATGGGAAAAGGGAGTGGAAAAAAAGAGCTCTTAAAATGAAAGTGTGGTACAGATAGAGGTCTGTAAATCTGATTTCATACTCAAGTTCCAATTTTGTTACACGCTATTAAAAATCAACCCTAACCTGATTTAATGGATACCCAAACAAGGGGGAAATTGGATTCCCCAACCATAACGTGCCAGTGACACTGAGTGATATGTAAAAGCAACACGGCTAGTTCCTGTCCTTAATTCATAGCCTGTGCTTCAATTTCAAACCTGCCTTGGGTAAGGAGAAAAAAAAAAAAAAAAAAAAAAGAAGATGCAATAAAAGCTTACTGCAGATTTTGTGCTTTAAAGATTTATTGAGATAGGAAGACTAAACAGAACTGAAAGCACATACAGTAAACAGCACATAAGGACTTAAAAAAAAAAAACACACACACACGAAAAAACCAACCCAACACAACAACAGCCGGTAAGTGGCACACACAAGTTTCTGAGCAGGGTGTCTGCTATCACACGCAGCCGCTCATGCTCAGCCGGACGCTCCGGTGTCGCGCCAGCCACCCTGCGCGTCCTCCTAGGGCTCAAGGGAAAATGCCCGGCTGCCGTGGAGCGGCGTTTCAGCACCTCGCTCGCCGGGCGCAAGTCGTCAGCCCCTGAGAGCCCCTCAGAACCTGCGTGAAGGACTCAAGTGCCCGGGGACCCCGTGAGGGGACAGGAGCGTCAGAGAGACGGAGAAGCGGAGAGGAGCCGGGAGGCCGGGCGGGCTCCTCCCGCCCCGGTGCGGCGGAGGCAGCGGGGCCGCACCATGGACAGTGGCTGCGCCTGCCGCCCCCCCTGCCCTGCGCCAGCCGCTGAGGGCGCCCTGCCCGCCCCGGCACCCCGGCCTCGCCTCAACCCGCTCCCCGGCCCGACAGAAATGCCCCAATCGTAAATACCATTAAGAGGCGATGATCTGCGCCATCTGTCCCTGGGACTTACCGCCCTCTCCACCCCCGGCGCCGCGCCGGATACGAGCTCAGCGAGCACAAAACGAAGGGGGAACCCACCGGGTGCCCCGGCTCCGCTGCCGCTCCGCACACTCCTCGCCGCCCGGAGGGGACCCCAACCATAACCCCGCGGGCACTGCCCCTGCTGCACCAACGGGATCCATTTTTTCGTCTCCCCGTCCTCCCCACACCATCCCGGTGACTCCCATCTCGCCCCAGACCTCCACTTTCTGCAGCGCACAGGGAGCGCACCGCGGCTAGCGGTGCCGGCGCTGCCCCGCGACCACCTGCCCGGGATCCCGTCAGTGAGCCGCCCGGAGCGCCAAGGCCGCCGGGGGGAGGCAGCAGCAGGACTTTCATAATAATAAATTAAACACTTCGGGGCCCGAGCCCGTCCCAGTGGAAATTCCCGTTAGAGGCAGGGGGTGGGGAAGCCCAGCGCCCAGGCGGAGGCTGATTAAATTCTTCCCGGAGAAAGGATTAGCGGGCGAGGGAGCTGGGGGTAGCCAAGATGCGGGGGTTGTTCTCTGCCCCGCATCCCTCTGGCACCACAGCAGGCCCTTCATCACGCGGGACGGAGGGGGGAATATTCGCTCCGTACCCCACTCCGGTAGTTTGTTCCCCGCGCCCGCGGCGGGGCCGCGCTCCCGTGGAGCTGGGAGGCGCACGGGTACCAGCCGGCTCCCCCCCCCCGTCCCGCGGCACCTGCTCTCCCGAGAATGAGGGGAGATCAGTGCCCCCATCACCTTCCGCGTCTCGGGACCAGCCTCTCCCTCTCAGCCGGCCCCGGGCAGGGGCTCCCCCCTCTCTCTCTCTCTCTCTCTCTCTCCCTCCCCGCGGCGCGGAGCCCGGTGGCGGAGCTGCCCCGAGCAGGTGGCTCTGCACCAGCGGCCACGAGCCACCCCGGGGCACCCTAGCAGCGGAGCCGCTTTCCCCTACACCCTCCCCGAGACCCTCACCACGAAGCATAGCCTGCCTGCTCTACCCCCCCCCCCCCTTTCTCCCCCGGCTCTCCCGCCTTCCCCGGGCATCGCCGCCCGCGGGGGAACAAAGAGCCGCAGCCCGGCCCGCTCCCCGCCGGTGCTTACCTGCTGCAGGGCCGCCAGCAGCATCAGCGCCAGCGGCGGCAGGATCCGCGGCGGCGCTCCCGCTACCCGGCACATGGAGGCGAGGAGGGGCGGCGGCAGGGCGGCCCCCAGCAGTTCCGGAGCGCGGCTGGAGCCCGCGGAGCGGGACGTGGGGAGGGTCGGGCAGCGGCAGCTGCCGGGAGCTGCGGTCGGCGTCTGCCCCCGCCTGCCGGAGCCGGCTGCCGCTCTAGCTCATGGGCAGCGATGCAGCGGAGAGAGAGAGCGCGAGGGGCGGAGGATGGGTGAAACTCAGCTCTGGGTCAGCCTGCTTGTCTCTCGGCCGAGCCCCCTCCGCGGTGCAGAGGGTGGGCAGGGAAGAGGAGGAGGAGGAGGATGGGCAAACAAAGGCTGGGAGATAAGAAAGAAGTAGTCGCTGCTGCTGCTGCGAGGCCGGTGCGGCGGCGGCTCCCTTCGGCTGGCAGCCTTCCCCACGCCTGGATCGTGCCCGCCTCGCTCCTCCCGCCGGTGCCCCCCAGCGAGCTCGGGCAGGCGGCTCCTCTCAGCGCCTCAGCCCAGGCACGCCAGCTCCGCCGCTTCGCCGGCCCCAGCCCTGCTGCATGCTCGCCCCGCACTTTCTCTCTCCCTCTTTCTTCTCCTCCCTCCACCCCTCCCCCTGCAGGCAAAGCTCTCCGCCGAAGCACAATGATAACAATACCCCAGCAGCCTCTGCCTGCCGTGCGCCTGTCTACGCGCTCGCCCGGTGCCTGCCTGCCTGCCTGCCTGCCTGCCTGTCTGCTGCTGGCAGCTCCCTCTCCGCCTCCCGTCGCTCCCTGCCGGCCGCACGGCCAATGGGAACGGCACGGCACAGTGAGCGCCGGGGAAATTCGCCGCTGTGCCTGCGAATGGTGCTGCCCCTCCTCGGTCCCCGGAGAGCGGGTGCTGGGGGCAGCGCCCGATGACCCCGCAACGCCAACAGCTACAGAGCGGTGGAAAGAAATAAATTCCAACCCACACACTTGGTGTACTGCAATGGTTTTGGGGGGCGAGAACTTTCTGGGGAAGGAAAAACCCGTCCCCGGCGTGCCCGGTAGTCGGTGCAGCGACAAGCTGCGGGGGCGCCGCTGGTGCCCAGCCCGGGGGCCGTGGGACGGCCCTGCCCGGTGCTTGGCAGCTCGGCAAGTTCCGCTCAGCTGTTACTGCTTAGCTTTCCTCTTTTTTATTCCTTTCTTTTTCTTTTTTTTCCTTTTTTTTCTTTTTTTTTTTCCTTTATCCACCTTCCGTCCCCCTCATTCCATATTTCTTTTTCTAAACTACCTGCTGAATTTTATTAGCTAATGTTTTCCAGAGCTTGGTTGGGTCCGCAGTCCGCCGGTCCAGAAATATCAGCGTGCGGAACGGAGCTGGGGAGTGCTGCCGAGCGAACAGTTACAGAAGCAAGTACCAAGTGCTGGGTCATTTGCCGAGCTGGCACGGATTTTCGCTCGCCCACAGTCGGCAAAGCTATTTTGTGTCGATGCATCAGAGCTTTCATCCTGGGACATAGTAAGGGGAGGATTCGTAGGTATTCGTATGGCCCCTAGGCAATCTCATGAAGCGTTCATTCAAAATGGTGCATTATTAATTTTAAAGCATCTTTACACCCGAACTTGCAAGAAAAACACTCTTCCCAACCCCCCCCCCCCCCCCCTTTAGAAAATAACGCAAACCGTCATGCTCAATGTTTTGAAAGGAAACAGCGGATTTGCCTTTGTGTTTTTGTCGGGGAAAGGCGGGGTAAGTACGTGCTTTTACGATGCTGATTTCATTAGCCTGGGAATTGAAAGTAGCGGTCACTGGCGAGCTGCGATGCAGCTGCGCACCCAAGGCAGGGCAGAGGCGGAGGGAGAGCAGGCCCCGGAGCCGCGGCGGGGATGCGCTGCCGCCCGCCCGTGCCCGCAGCCGGAGCCGCGCCGCCCGCCGCCTCCGCGGAGCAGAGCCGAGCCCGGGCACCGGCCGAGCCAGACGCCACCTGCAAGGCTGAGACACCAAGCGAGACTCAGCCGAGCAGAGGCGGCCTCAGCTAGCAAAGCAGCCACCCCCCCCCCCCCCGCCGCCGCCTCCCTCCCTCCCCGCGGCCTCTTTAAAGTTGTAGCCCGTGCAATTGCAGCGATCCCAAGAGTTGTGAAGAACGATGAGAGGAGGGAACTACGGCTGGTCATGAGTTTCTGGATTAAAATTTAGCCAAAGCCTGAGGGAAAGTAAGCAAGAAGGGCACAGCTGATGTTTATATCCTGTAACAAGGACGAGTTTCCCGGTTTTGCACCTGACGGAGCATGTGTTCGGTCTTTTAGCAATTCTAAGGAGAAATGCTTGGATTTGCTTATGAGACAGTAACTTTCCCTGGGTAACGGATTCCTGTTTGTATTTTCTGATAAGTAGGCAAAATATTAGCATTTTCTAATGGCTGTATTTGAGCATTTATTCACTTTTACAAGTGTTTTACAGAATGCAAAGCACACATTATAAACTACTCCATAAACCAGCTGTCCGATGAGAATAATTACCTGTCACCTAAATGAGCCTGCCCCCTCACATCCTTCAACCCATCCATCCCTAAAGGCCTGAAAAACTAAAGGCTCTGCAGCATATCTGGAAAGTTACCAGATCTGAGCTCTGGCTAATGCTGCTTATGGTTCTACTGCTGCCTTTAAATTTACTTGGCAGGATTAGTAAGACTGGCAGAAAAATTGCTCTCACCAACATCATTTTACTGAATCTTCTAGCCTTGAACAAGTTTGAATAAAGCAGTGGGCTTCCCTCATTTACTTAAAACCTCACAGTTCCCTACTTCTGGGTATTGTGATAAAGAGGTAAGAGAAAAGGGGTGGGTAGTACCTTTTGAGGTACAATCTCTGCACCACATCCCTTTATGGTGAGAGACATGTTTGGGAGAGCAGAGCAGAGGAGAAACTTGTGTGTTGCCTCCAAACATGAATGACTCCTCAGGGAATCCTTAATCTGTGGCATAAACCCAAGAGAATACCTTTTTTTTTTTCACACAGAAATAATCTAGCATTAAGTAGCCATAGCTGGAAATTCAGAGTTCGTACTGCTGCTAAGATGAGATCGTCAACTTTTTTCATGTATATCATGCAAAAGCCAGCCAGCTGGCAATTTCTGGCTAAGATTCAAACAAGTGATTTAGAACTCAAAGAGTTGATCTCCTAATTCAGCTTCAGATTGTATTTATATGTTTTAACTAGTATGAAAATAGTGGACACAAGTTAATGTTCAAGCTAGGAGATCTCAAGGGCTTCCAGAAAAACTTGTTAAAATTCCATGATTGAGTTGAAGAGAGGATTAGGGTAATTCCCATGTTAGTCATGGAGTTGAATTTCTCTTTCAACTTGTCCAAATTAATTTTCATTGCTAAGGTTTATAAAAATTCTGTAAAAAAATGAATGCTTTCAATTTGGAGCCTACTAGATTGCTCATGGCTTCAAATATTTTGGAAAAGGAGACCCTTTCCCTTGTGGATCAGTTATTATATTTAATCTGCCAGGTATTGCCACTACTACTTCTCTCCTCAATTCAAATTATGCAAATTAAGTACTTTACTGACAGTTTAAGCCCTTATCTGACATTTATGCATGTGATTTTAGTGAGTTACACTGCACACATGCAAACTCCTGTTCCTGTGTCTAAGTACTTCCAAGATAGAAGTGTAAATGCATTGAGCAAGAGTATTAAAGGCATGTTAGTTTTTGTCCACTTTTCTTGTATTCTTTATGGCATATGAAGAAATACTTTTATTTGTCTAAAAAAACCACCCTAAAATAAATCACACAATTAATGGGTCTGAGGACGTCCAATACTTATTAATGAGTTTTATCACAATGGTGGAAAGTGCAGTGAATGTTTTTTACTGTGACACAAAGGCTGCATACACCATCAGTTAATCCAGATAAATTCTCCTAACAGAAAAGAAAGAAGTACTAACAAAAATTCAAGTTTTTAAAACAGTGGTTTTAAACTTGGATTCTGTTGTCATCCTAAGACTCCAGATTTATTTTGAGTAGTCTGTGGCAGGCAATGGGGAAAAAGCATATTTGTATATTCTCTGTAGCAACTTCACACATGTGAAATTCCTAAGGGGAGGGAGATTTTTCTGAATAGTAAGACTGTTAGTTGTTGGCACCACATGAAAATGATTTATTGCTTTAGGAAGTAAATAATCATGTATGGCCAAGAAGAATGAAGTTTTATATAGATAGCATCAGGTGGGTAAGAAAAACTGAGTGGCACAGAAACTAAAACAGCTTAAATATTTTAAAAATTAGAATAATTTAAATGCTATTGTTAGTGCTGCTGTCTTTCTCTAACTTCAGTAAAATAAGTATGGCTATGAATTATTTGGTCTGAGTGTTCAGGTTTTTTAATATGCTTTTTCATGTTGATCACCTATGTGAATTAAACCCCCAAAAAGTTCTAATTATCATTTTATTTAGGGACATACTCTCAGAAAGAAGGGGGAAAAGGTGGTCTTAGCCGTAAGTAAATAATATTTATTTGACTGTATCTTGTAATTCCTTACAGAACTTGAACAGTTTTTCCTGGTGGGCTTTTTTGGCCCTATCATTACTTAAGATGCATAGCTCTACATATTTTTCCAGTTTTTTCTTAAATCAAGGTAAAGGTGACTACAGCTGCAGCATTCGTGTACTGTTATGCTCACATTTGAAAATCAGCTGGGTTAGGATAGAAATGTAGCATACAGCAGATCTGCTTCTGCTTTAGCAAGCCTCAGCAGCATTAATTGCCTTTTATTGAGATATACATAAATGAGTGTGTGTGTATACACATACACATGCGTATACATATATATATATATTATTTGTAGAAAGGGATTTTCTTTTCCCTTTTCTGGTAGCGAAATTGTATCTGTCACCACTTCTGTTAATTGCTAATGAATTTTGTAAAGGATTTCTCTACAGAGAAGAAACTGAGCATATGTAATCCAGATGTGACACAATATATTTGCATATTGTGTAATTGGCTTCATGTTTATACCCTTAGTGTGAAGGTCTTGGATCAACATATTCAAGCTGATTGCTTGTGCTTCATTCTTTCAGAAATCTCATTCAGCATCACTGCCCACTGCCTTCAAGCTGTTTGGCATGGAGAGTTTCTATTGAAAATCAAGATAGAAACCTTTGGATCAGCATAGCATCTCTATTCAGTGGGATATCTTAAAAAAAAAAGAAAAAAAATCTTTTCCAGAACAAGGCTTTAATCATATGGTGTGAGAAAGGATGATCGACCTGTAACTGATGATCGACTGAAAGGATGATGACTTCTAACAAGGGCATATGATGATTTCTAATCTCTACAAAAGAAAGTTTTAGAGTTTCACAGAGCTGCTTCATATTGATCAGGCCAGTAGGAAGAGCTGAACTTGCTTCTTAAAAAGCTGGCTTCAGTAAATATTTTAAAAATTATTTATGATTTGAAGTATTTACTTTTTCTTGGTTTGCTTTCCAACAATATAAAGTATTAATTTTACTGTCTTGGAATCAGAAGTCTTGACTTTTTTCTGATTTATGCAGTCTGCAGAGTCCCAGACTCCCTCTTTAGCCATAACCTTAATTCACTGGTGTGAATGAAGCTGTTGACTTCTATGAAGAGGTATGTGACACCTACAAAAACAAACAAAGAAATTTCCAAAAGATAAATCTTACTGTTCCTGACTTCTTGGTAATAAAAATTAAGAAAATGTAACCCTAGTTGTTTGTAGTAAACCAGCATAGACTGATAATAATTTAATTTAATGAAATTTTAATAATTTGCTTTACTAAAATTGTAAGAGCTGTCATGTGGATTGTCACTTTCATTATTAAATAGAACCTATATTTAGATATGTCTAATATTTTCCACCAAACCTTATTTTCATTTACTGTATTGTTTCCTTTAGTTAATAAGTTTTAATTCTCTGCTTCAAGCCAAGTGCTTTTTGAAAACTTAAGAAAAATTCTTTGTCCTTTTAGAAGAATGAGATCAGGGAAACTATGTAATTTTATTTTTGTTGAAAAATTCTTGCTGCCATTTCAGGTATTTTACTCCAGGCTCTGAAGCAGAGAGCTTAACTTTTGGGAGGAACATGATTCCTTACATCGAGGTTGTGCCTTTTTCAATTGCTGTTAAAGCTGGCCAAAATCTGGCATTTTTACAGATCTGAAAATTATGTTGTTACAGTTCAGAAGAGTTTCACAGCCATATCCCCTGACATACCCATCTGCATCCAATACACCTCCTATTCCCCCAACAACTGCTGTTTTGCAAAAATTCTGCAAACAAGCCATCTTCATAGAATAAGTCAGTGTCCCTTATTTTGGATATGGAAGAGATGCTCTGAAATTCCTGTTGGATTAATCCAACAATACTTCCTGTTGGATTAAGCATGGGAGAGAGAGTAGGTGCTGTCTATGTTCATGAATTTGTTGCTTCCCTTTCAGACAATGTTCTCAAAAATTGCAGAAGGATTAAGAAGTTTAGAACAGTTAGAAGGTCAGGGAATTGTGGATTCAAGCATCTGAAAAATTGTTTTATTGACCAGTATATTAATAATAGTAGTTCTCTTATTAAGAGCATTTACAATTTGTCTGCAAAAATT
This sequence comes from Zonotrichia albicollis, assembly GCF_047830755.1. Classification (NCBI taxonomy): domain Eukaryota; kingdom Metazoa; phylum Chordata; class Aves; order Passeriformes; family Passerellidae; genus Zonotrichia; species Zonotrichia albicollis. The sequence goes on from NC_133819.1 coordinate 109,802,509, forward strand.
CAGTCCAAGTTAAAATTAGACATGCAGTGAAGTAGCCATGGAGAAATATTTTACATACTTGCAGAAAAATCTGATTTTTTTAAAAAAATTCCTCCTACTTTTTGAATCATTTTACATTAGTAAGACTCAAAAATGGCTTTCATCTTTAAAATGAAATTTTGCAGATCTTCTATATACTTTGTAGCAATGCAAGCCTAAATCATCCCCAAATGCTATCTGAATTTACAAGACTGGATCATTAATCTGAACTTTAGGAAGTCTCTAAATATTTATTCATAGGGGAAGAATATTCTCCCTTGGTTACATTAGACCCCTGGCAGCTTGGAGACTTGGGTTTTTGTCCTCAGAGTGCCAGGTATATCCTGTGAAAAGTCTCATCACTGCAGGCACAACTGTGTCTGCGACTTCAAACAAAACAAAACAACACCAAAAGACAAAAAAAAAGGGGCTTTTTCCTGTGGCACTGTGGTTTGCTACTGTTGACAGCTGCCCACTTTGTCTCTTCCCAAGAGGTCTCCATCCTCAGAGCTGAGGGGAACATGTGCTTGTCCCCCTCCTCATCAGTGTGTTGGTTCAGATGCTCCAACAGCGACATGAGCTGCAGAGCTGAGCGGTGCCCCCAGTAGCTGCCAGGCATTGGGTTAGAAAATGTGTGACTCTGGTTAGAAATGGTGATTCTGAGGCTGCAGAGTGAGAGGGTTGTTTGGATTGAGGTGTTAACAACTGTCATGGCAAGATGGGACACGGCTCCTTTGTCAAAACCCTAAATCTGTGTTCTTCCTGCTTATAAACGCCCCTCTGCTGCTTCTCACCTCAGGATCAGAGTGAGTTCCTGAGGGCTTGTCAACTTTGAAAGTTGGTCCAGATTTTTTTCCCAGAATCTTAAAGAAAGTATTGAGGAGTTGAAGTTAAGAACTGATTTTTTTTTTTAACTGTAGCCCTAATTTATTTTTTGTGTTAAAGATCACAGTTCAGTACATGTGCAGATTCTGAAAACAACTAGCTAATAAAAAAAATCTATGACTTTAGTTTTTTGTCTTTAAAATAAAATCTCTTTTTCTCTGCTTCTAATGGATAATATTCATTTTTTTTATATTTTCTGAAGTCAGAAAGGGCCATTTTAATAATTTATTTTGACTTCATCAAAGCATGGGCTTAAAAATATAACCTAGTAGTTTTCCTAACAAGGCCAAGAACTTGTGCAGAGCAAGGGGATGTTTTTGAGGCAGACATAGAAGCTTGATTTAGAGTGGCAAGTCTTGCTAGTTATATTTTCCTAGTGAAATGCGGTTCTTCTGTGAGAAGTCTTACTTCACAAGTCAGGGACAGCCGCTTTTTCCACCTAGGCCTTTCTTTGAACCACTGTGGAGAGGGTGCACTATGAGCTGCTGCTGCAGCCTTGTCTGCTCACAGTTCCCGAGCTGCAGGCAACAGCAGGGAGCTCAGCACGGACTAAACACCCAAGTGTTCACTTTGATTTGCAGAAGGATTTTGCATCCAGCACTGAGCTTTGTACTACTGCCGTGGTAGCTACGTTGTACCACGGCTGTTGCATAGCCAAGAATAGTTTTTGGAGAAAAATAAATACTGAAAATGCATTTATTTTCAGTATTTGTTGTCACAGGATTTGTTGTCGGCATTCTTTATGCATGCTAGTGATTTGCCTTAAAATTGTTACTTTGGAAACAAAGCAGTAGTTACTGCCTAATTAGACATTTATTATTTTCTACAAAAAAATTCCATTTTCATTTAAAAATTGCTGATGTTGCCTGTACTTAGTGGATGGTTACCTTTCTCTTTAAAAATGTTGCAGATTAATATCATAGAGTCATAGAATGGTTTAGGTTGGAAGGGACATTAAAGGTCATCTAGTTTCAACATCATTGTAGTGGTGAGGAATGCCTTTCACTAGACCAGATTGCTCAGAGCTCCATCCAACCTGGCCTTAAGCCCTTCCAGGGAAGTAATGAGTAAGCTATGTTTATCTAACTTGTGTAATTTCTCGGCATTCACTCTTGGTACTTTTTTCAGCACTGAGAGAGTTAACTTTTTCATATGTCTTTTCACTGTATTGGAACAGACCAGTTACCTTTGATAAGATGAAGCTTTTCCTCATTAAGCTAACTACATCAAAGTCTTTGAGTATTTCATTAAATACATAGTTCCCAATAATTTGATAAATGTTCCAGTTGTCCCCTGACCCTCTAATTTTTAACATGCTGCTTGAAATGCTGGTACTAGAACTGCATGCTGTATTTTACCACCAGCTGTAGTAATTTGAAAAACAGAAGTAATACATGTACCAGACTCCTACTCAGTGCTCCCATGTTAGCAGATACAGTGCTCATATTAACCCTTGCATCACACCATTGGTTTGGTTACCAGATGACCTCCCATCAGAACCAGTTTCCCAGAATAATATCCTTTGCTGAGAAACACTCCCTTCAGCATTTGCTCTTGGGCCAGGAGGAACCCTCATTTTCCTTTGCACTGAAGCTTTTGTAAATACATTCTTTGCAGTTCCACTCCTGGCAGTCTTCCACTTCCATCCCACGCTCATCACTTTATATCTCTTCGTACTCTCTCCTGACACTGATTTGGAGTCATCACCAGATTGCCTTTGCAAATAAATATCCTTGGGAAGCCAGGAGTGCTGATAAATAATGTTGAGTTTCCATATCCATTAAAGCAGCCATGTCCCTTTTGATTTTGCTTGAACATATCTTAAGCTTCTGAAGTGAAGAGTGTCTAATCCCACCTGGAGATGAGTCAGTAAATTGTAAACATATACAAGGCATTCAGAACTAGTGACGAAATCCCTCCAAATATGAGTCCTTGTGTCAATGGCTAAGAAATTGCAACAAAAGAACTGAAGGATGAGAAAAACAGAAGAGGACTTATGATGATGAATGTACCACAGTTGTGAGGAGTCTGGATCTTAGTTGTGTCAAACCAAAGAATTATGTGCTGTTTCGTTATCCATCAAAACCACAATTGATATGATCCTTGGCTGTAACTTTGCATTGTATGCATAAAATTACAGGCCTTGTGTTGGTTTGGATATTTGTTTATGCATATTAGTTTGCTTTACATCTGTTCCTTCTCAGTGCTGTTACTTCCCTAGAGTCAGGGCACTGTGTAAACACCATAAAACTCAGCCTGGACTGGAGCAACATAGAACTTTTGGAAATGGTTAATTCCTTCAGTGGCTTTTTCCCACTTTCCATACACATCCATATAATGACTCAACACCTCTGCTCACAGTACTGGCTCTTCTCGAGGGGTGCTAGGGAAACAAAACTCTGGCAATACTTTTGCTGCTGGAGACAGTATTTTAATAGAATTGTGGAGTTGTTTAAGTCTGAGGATTCACTCAGTCCCAATAAAGATATTAAACAGGACTGGCCCCAACTCTGAGTCCAGCTGCCAGCTGGATGTAACTCCATTCACTACCACTCCCTGGGCCTGGCTGTCTGGACAATTCTTGGGTTTTTACCCAGTGAAAACTGCCCCTGAGCAGGCAGTTTCTCCGGGAGAATATTGTGGTAATCAGTATAAGAGGCTTTTCTAAAGTCCAGGTAGATAACATCTGCAGCCTTCTACTCATCCACTAAGTGGGTCACTCTGTCATAACAGGAGATCAGGCCAGTCAAGCAGCACCTGGCTTTCATGAACTCAGGTGGGGCCTGATCTCCTGCTTGTCCTGTGTGTGCTTCATGGTAGCACTCAGGGTGGTCTGCTCTATAACATAAACAGCCAAAATCACACTACAGAGAAAATTCAGACATATAGGACATTGAAAATTGCTTGGCCTCATACAGCTATTGCAAAATGCTATTAATTTTACAGTGTATTTGCTAATAATTTGCAGGTATAATATAAAAGAACTGAAAACTAAAGGCAAAGACTCCAATGAAGAAAATATCTCCTGTGCTTGTTCAGATATTTGGCATTTACCTTTACTCTTCCTAGCATCTAGAGTGTATCTATGGTTGAGAGTAAGGTGAGGAAAAGATCATGATACCGAGCACCCTTGTTCATCTTTCCAGTTTATCCATTATCTGTTTTGAGTAAGATCCTTCTATCTGTCAGGAAAGTTTTATCTCTGGGTAACATCCTAAAAGTAAAACAAGATTTAAGGGTAGTAGCAACCCTCAGATTAAGGGCTGTTTTTTCTGGGTTTTTTTTTGCCTAGCCCCCAGCCTAACACATCCCTGGTTGAACAACCGGCTGCTGTCACAGAAGGTTTAGGAAGAAGAAAATGATTTCCAACATAGTTCAGCCTCTCAAGGGATGTCAAATGAAAGGCTAAGGTAGAAGAATAGCCGGGAATGGCTCCCCAAAAACTGAGGGGAAAGTGGGAAAAGGATTGCTTTATGTTGTTGGCACTGATATTATGGAGAGGGGTCTCCAAGTTCCTGGGATGTTTCTTTCATGCTGCTGCTTCCATAAAGGGGGGGGGTACCTTTTCTCCATTGGGAGGTAAACATCTCCACAGGAAAAGAAAGAAGAAAAGATCTGTTTGGGAGATTATTATATTTGCTCTAAGAAAGCCATAAAGAGAAAACTGACAAGCAAATAGATTCCTACGCTAGGACCAAAGGATCAAACTGGATAAAAAGAGTCAGGAAAGGTCAAAATAAATAAAATTAATGGAAAATTATCCCAATGGAATTTTTCAGCAAAGGCTGGGCAGGATGTCCCCAAGCTTTGCTGCTGTCACTAGTGGGAGAACCTTTTCAGACATTGGCTATAGGACCTTCCCACAGCAATCATTTAATCCTCCTTTCCTTCCTTCTGAATAAAACAGTTCTTTCCACATATCCTTGGGAAAAATACAGCATTTAACCATAAGTGGGCCAAAAACATTTTCCAATTTTAAACTGAGCAAAATTAAGCCAAACTATTATTTTTTGCTGTCTGTGGAACACAGAGAAAGCACCATATGCTGGGGAACTGAAAATAAATCAGATATTCCCTAGTGAGGTGTGAATTCTCAGCGACATTAATATCTACATTATCCAAAGAATAGATTTTCCTTTGAACACTTTTGAAGATGACCCCCAGTTCCTGGCTATGTTGATGTTTCCACATTAATTTAGGGGACCTTCCTTAATAACTGATGAGGCCCTGTGGCAACATAAAAAAATACTTGTCCTGTATATGAAGATTTTGAAAGATGAAGGCTTGAAACCTTGTAAAGGTTAGTCATGTACATCCCTCTACAAGTCATAATGGTATTGGGAATGCAACTATACAATGCAATTCATAGGGAGCCTGTTGCTCCTCTTCCATGAGCCAGATGACCATGACATCTGAATGTACACAATACTGCACAGTGGTATCCACGTACTATAAAATTCTTGTTGCAAAGGCACAGCCTATTTGTATAAATAAGATTTATATTCATAGCATTATTCAAGATTTTGTCAAGTGTCCTGAAAGCAATTCAAAAGCAGAAATGGCAAAACTAATGGGTATCTAAAAAACAGGGAGAGTCTAAGTTTGAATCAAAGTTTGAAATTCTTTTCTTCAGGGACTATCCTGCACTGAGAACCCAAACACGTAGGATAGAGGTATGTGGTGGAACATACTACCATTGTGCATTTCCTGAGACTACAGAGGGGCACATTTGAAAAAAGAGTTAACATTAAATAGTCATTACAGTGAGACTACTCTAAGCTGGTGCCTAAAGTGACCTAGACCCACTTGGGTTGGATATTGCTAAATTGCTGTGCTGAAACTGATTTATGGTTTTTAATTGACCATCCTGTGTATGGTCAATTGCAGGTGCAGCCTCAGAAAGGTGTATGTGAAGCATTTCTTCAAATGATTTTTATCCACTATAGTTTGCTAAGACCTGTACCAGGAAGTGTTATTGTAGTACTGAGAAAGTTTATTTTATTGACTGCTGTGGCTCTCTCCTGGCTCATTCTTTTCTAAAAACTGGGCACAGCCCCATAAACCACAGAAGTACAGAATCAAGATTAAAATTAACCTCAATGCCACTTAGTGAGACCATTTAAGCAGTTGGAGTCAGTGTGGTTTTACACCAATTAAGTACTGTTACAAGGCAAAATCCCATTGACTAGAATTATGTCAGTGTTTAGTGCAAAATAATGTACATTATCCTAGCTATATGAAGTCATGATGAAGTATGGTGCCAATACAGTTTAAGAATGCTTTGCACAATCCTAGCAAAAAATTTAAATATTGCCAGTGTCAACTGAAGGACAGCATTAATTTTCTTGATGTCATGCTGGGCTTGGAGAAAACAGCTAATGCAAAATATTGAATATGATATCAATGAAGGAAATGAAGGATTTTGTTTGTTTCAAACCAAACGGAAATGAAATAATAATATTATAACCGAGGCACTCCACCCAGGTAATGATTCATCTAAATCCAAAATAAAACAAAAAAAGACCAAAACCAAACATTTCTTTCCCCCCTCCCCTCCCCTCCCCTCCCCAAAAAAGAGCTCACTTAAAAAAAAAAGAAACCAAACCCATTTACTCTCTGTTTGTGTTGGATAGAAGAATCAGAAATAGAACTCTGGCCAGCCAATACAGTCATCTATCTACACAACCATAATAGTTTTATAGATCTCTAACCATGTAACAATCAGTTCTGTTACCCTTTATTGGTGGAGAAGTGCATGGAAAAGAGATGAAGATATTAGTCCTTATATCTTAAAATAAATTCACAAAAAGCAAAAAAAAAAAAAAAAAAAATTATTTGTGTTATACTAAAGGCATTAAGCAATGTCTTTTTAAGTGTCTTGCCAACAGTTCAAACATGGATATAACAAAACTACTTCTGTAATCACCATAAAAATTAATAACCATGAAGCTGGGAAAGTCTCAGGCTTGGATAAGAGAATCTGCACCTCCATTACATTGTTACCTTTATGACCAAATTTTTTCAATTGGTAATACTCTATTATAAAAGCTTTAAGTTTCCTTGCGTGCTAAATCAGGCACTGTATAGAGAAAAAAAAAATCAGAAATTTTAAATGCCCTGGAAATCAGGCACCAAGATAGCAGTTTCTTTGACTCACTGAGGAAGTCTGCTCTTAGGATGAACTGACTAATAAAATCCACAGGTCACCACACAAAAAAAAAAAAAAAAAAAAAGGTGAGGTGGATATTTAGAGCTTATGCTTGAATGGTTCATATTTGAACTCTGCTTCTCCTTGGTGAAGCTCAAATAACATTTACTGCTAGGAGTGGGTCCTGGACTTCTGTTAAATTTCTTTCTTAAACTGGTCACAACCTGAGGATCTGCCATTTCTCTGGCCCCAGCTGCAGGGAATGAACAGCATGCCCTCTGCTGTACTGCACTTTAGTTGCCCTTTAGATGCTCCATCACTTGCCTTAATCCTCTATGGCCAGGATTTATCCTAATTCGTTAAATTCAGCCTAATTTTCATTCAACTCCATTGAAAGTATCTCTTACATTCTGAGCAAATGGAGCATGAGGAACTCTCTCCTACATTATTAAACAAATGCAGCCAAGGTGATTAGACTTGGACAGCTGGCTGGTGTTGAAGTTTCTGTGTTAAAGACTCCTGTAGTTATTTTTTTCTTAATCAGTCTAGAAGTGACATGTTGCTATAGGCAATCAATTTGTTTACAGCAGAAAATAAAGTCTAATATTTATTATTCAGCAATCCAGTCTCTCACATGTGTGTGTATGAATTACATACTGTATTCACAAAAAAAAAAATTAAATTGAAAAGGCACAACATGAGGCAATTTTCATAAAAGACTAACAATGCTGACAGTAGGTGTCCTTTTAACTGAAGACTTTTTTTCTTTAGGTCTCTTCAGTAAGAGGGTAAGTTCTTTAAAATAACAAAGTTAATTGTAGCTAGCACTGAAATGATAAAAAAAAAAAAGATTTGACTCTCTACGGGAGGCTATTATTTCAACTGATGAAAGGAGAGAGATGTCTGACAGAATAATAGGATTAATTTTTAAAACATGCTCAGCTTTGGACATTATGTCCAAAAGCAATGGCATGATTACTGTTGTCTTTAAAGAACGTACAAAAGTTTAATTTTAGGGAAAACACTGGAAATGCTAAGACAGTAGGCATTTGATTTGCTTTGATGACTTAATAGACAGTTTAGCTGCCTTTTAAATTGATGGCTGACAGTTGAAATGGGTGCATTTTAAATAAGTTGTCTGGATTTCACAATCTTGGCTTCCAGGCTTTACTGGAACTCATACTGTTAATACCTTTGATAACAAGTTTAAGATTTCCTGAGTCAGTTATTTTGGGCACCACCAACTTTGCCTGTCAAGCAACATGGGCAAGTAACGCACAGCTTTATCATAATGATCTATAAGGAAAAATCAATCACATTTTACACTTTTTTTTTAAAGTGAAATCCTGATCACCTTGAAATTAGTTTATTTTCCAACTATTTAAAATGGTATTTTGTTCCATGAGCACACCGATGTCTTAAAATAAACTTTTACATGTTCACACACTGAAGCTGGATTAAGATAATATAAGAAGCTATTTTGAATTCCCTGACCTTCACAGATTGAAGTTTCAACTTCAATCAGTGCTAACACAGTTTTTCTTCTTCCCTCCCCTTTTCACAATACAATAAAATTTTATTTTAATATTGTAGTGTGGGTTATAAAATCTCAGAGAATTGAAGTGGCAAGTCTCCAGGATCTGACTGTGCTAAGGGAAGAGATAAATTACCTTTCTTGAAGAAGAGAGTGATTGCTTCATGTTTAAAATCTTTCTGCTCTTAGGAATGAAAAACAAACACTTGGATTTTGATCTGTGACCTCCCTGCAATGTCCATGAAGGAAATCACATAAATGTCAGCTAAAGCAGGCCTTCACATAGGATGGGGTTTGAAACAATTTCCAGAGAGACTGGGGGCTTTGCCAGCTCAAAGAATAACATTTTTGAAAGATGTTTTGAAGACAGGTGTATTATTATGCATTACAGTAACTGAACTCTTCCAACTTTTGTTGTTTTAAGCAAAAGAAATATTAGGAAGATTTTGGATTAATATTAATATAACTTCTACCTCCAAAACAGAGAGCACTTTGAACATTTTAAAAGTCAATAAAGTACACTTAGAGGAGCATTCTTGTTTTACCAAAAATACACTCTTTAAGCAAACATATTTTTATTCTACAGGATTTGTCTGTCTCTTTCTGTGTAATAACAGAGTTCTAACATTATTAAGAAGAAACCTAAGTAATATAAATACCTCTGCTTAGAACATTAGCTGCAATACTAACAGTCCTTGTAATTGTTAAGTTTTAAATCTTCATTGCCAAATACACATGAGACAAAATAAATAATTTTGTGTAACTGTAGAAACCTTTCTCCCCCAGATTCCTTTCTTTTCCCCTCTAAGACTTTTTCAGGCTATTTTATGGTAGCATAACACGTTAACGTCTTTATGCTGCAATTTGCTGATATGAAGTTTCATTGTACATGTTAATGTGGGAATGCTACAAGAAAGTTGCTTGATCTTCTTCCAAGTTTTAAATACCAATTTTAAGCAGCAATAGTCTCATTCACTAATTGCTGTTTATTTCTTACATGCGGCTGTATTTTTTCCTTTTCTTATTTTCTCTCTCTGCCACAGCAGAGTCTTTTTAATTGCAGCACAATTTTTCATTCTGCTCAGGTCAGTTTTATTTCCCTTCATCCCCCAGCTTTAACAATATTTGCACAGAAAAATACAGAGTGCTGTGTTATTTTTGGCTTTTGATAAAAGTAGGCAATATATTCTAGCTTTGCATTAAAACCAAGGTTAAGTAGTGTTACAAGCAAGGTGTGGACCAAAACTGAACAAACTGCTTAGCTAAAATGTTGGGGTTTTTTCAAGAGGACTTATTCACATTCAAACAATAATTTGCAGTGATGCAAATCTGCGATCTCATTCTGGGAGAAAAAAAATCAGTTTCCTCCCAAATTTGTCTCAAACTGGGACACATTTTAATTAGCAGGTTAAAAAAAAAGAAACTAGGGGAAAACCTATCTCTTTTTTTGTGCATTTCCAAAGATGGTATCTTCTTGTTGTAGATGCTGTAAACCTGAATGAGACATAATGTTCTAGCCTCCAGCCTTTCCTCCAACCTTGCCTCTTAGATTAAGAAATAGAAATGAAAACATTAATGGAGATTTTTATTTTAGTATGTAGACATGGGGGTCTCTTTAGGCCTCCTGGAGTGTTTTTTTTAACCGCTTAATTCTTCAAGGGAAAAGTATAAGCTTTCTTGTACTGTTCTAGTGTTACCAAACTGAACTTTATTTAGTCTGAGCATACTTCAAGGAAAGAAGCCATCGCCTCACTTTATGCTGTCTGTGTATCTATGTGTTTGCAGCAAAATTAGTTCTTTGGTCTGATTCAAGTCTGAAAGATGGTCACAATTTAATAGAAAAAAAATCTCATGTACAGTAAATATTCTGTGTTCACTCTCTCTCATCGTTTTCTTCTCTGCAGTTTTTTCTCCATCTTTCTCTGTTTCCTATACTGTATTCGTAATGCAGTGAAATCTCAAGATACTTAAACCAAAATAACTCAGTGTTAGATAAAACAACAAATAAAATTGTGGTCTGATTTCCCCCCCACCCGCTCTTCTTTATATCCAAAAGTTATTAAAGGCTATACAAAATTTTCCTGGAAGGTGGAACATAAGCGCAGCTTAATAATGAACTTTCCAAAATGCCTTTTGACATGCTTTTATTACTGACACTGCTTGCCAGGCTCTTGCTGAGTTTAGAGCCTTTTTGTTCTAAGCGTTGTGTAAACAAAGAAGAATCTTTATACTGCACAGGGGGAGTGAAGGTAGGAAGTTATTCTTCATCTTCAAGAAGGATGGTGAGCAGGGACTGTATTGATTCTATTTTCAAGAGTATCTCTGGCCTGATAAGATTTGACCAGTTAAGACTGATACTACAGGAGATGTTATGGTTGAATGAACCTGTTAAGACAACCAAGAAAAGGAGACTCTGTAAATTGAGTAGATGATGTCCTGTGTATTCTCAAATTTCATAAATCCCAAATTTTAGAAAAGTTAGAGTAATAATAAGATTTAAGACAGGTCTTTCCAGCAGTCCACCATTACATAATACTTGAAATAAATGTTGACTTATGTTGGAGTTCTGATAAGTACTTACATTACAGTTATTTTTGGAACACTCTGATGAGGTTTAAATAAAACCAGACAACTTGGAACTGCTATAAAAATTTTTATTTAAAAAAATAACTTACATATAAATCTGTATAAAAATCTTTTGGTGGCTAAGTGAATAAATACAGAAGAACACTCATAAAGAATCTTGAAAACCTTTGCTACAATTTTGTATTACTTTGTTGTAAAATTTATGTTAAATAGACCACTTTAATCTCAGCTCTTTAAGTTACATGTGAGCCTGTTAGATCTTCAGTATCTTTTCCATCTTCACTCCACATACCTGCTATTTAATGCAAGTGTAAAAGATTTTAAAATTCCTGTTTCCCTTTGTTCACAGGACTGAAATAATGGACAGGTTTCCATCATAGAGGAGAAACAAATTTTATAATGACAAAACAATTAAATTGATTTTCACAATTTGACTGAAATATGTCTTCTTCTAATTGAGGAGCTAACAGTAAATACTAGCACCTTCAAAACACTGAAATCTCCCTTTGAATCATTCTTCCCATCTCATCACCAGACTTGTCAGGGATTTTGTCGGCATGCATGCAGCAAATGTAAATGCTTGAGCTGGAGCTATGGCGTGGAAAGCATGGTCTGAAGGAGAGAGATGTAGAGTCTAGAAACTCCTGCCATTTTGTGTTACTTTTTAAAGTTGTGAAGGTAATTCAGTCACAGGATTTGTCTTTAAAAAATGAACTAATATTGCCTCTGTACAAGCACACAGTCTCACATCTCTTCTAGTTTTCTGCTATGCAGTACAACTTTACAAAAAATATTAGTTGTAAACAGCAAACAACTGGATCAAAAGTAGATACTCTTTCCTTCTAAACTTGAGGCAGGATGAACAGCAAAATTATTATCCTTTCTGCTTCCACTATATTGTCACATGGTCCATAATGTGATCAGAAGTCCTCTCTCTTCAAGTTTCACAAGTCATGTTTTTCAATGCAGAAATTAATTTCTATACAGAGCAGCAATAAGATTTCCTTTGAAAAATATGAAATCCAGACATTTTTCTTGAATTGTTGATTTTTTAATGCCCGAACTTAGTGATCATTGATTCCTGGAAGATCTATTTGCTTAGACATTTTTTATCATTGGATGCTTCAGTGGCCATTTTGCTGTTCTGGCTGCTGCCAATATCTCATAGACTTCTCTGTACTGGCTGTCCAGTCATATGCTGCTCAACCATTGCCAAAACTATCTTCACATTTTCTACTAATAAAACTGCAGTACAGACAAGCTGTCATGTTCATAATGCTACTAGTAATAATAGCCATTTAAGATTTAATACATTAAAAAGTCAAACAGCATTCAAGATGGCTGAGGCAGGGAAACTCAGCTCTAAAGTCTATTTTTTTCTGTACATTGCTTTTGCTTTTAGACTTTAATATCATTTCATCTTGTACTGAAGAAAACTCGAATTGCTCAACAACAAAGTAAAATTTAAGGGAATTTCTAACTCCTAAAAGAGATTAAAGTACACCCAATCTCAAGAACATTTGTTAGAAAGCCAGTTTTACTCATGTTTTTGCATCCTTCCATACACAGAAGCAACTGTAAAAACTGAATTTTGTGTTTTTCTGGGAAAAGAAAACTGTAAAACCAAAACTGTTAGGGTTTGGAGATCAGGTAGATGTGCATAATAACTTTTTCTTTCTATCTTATTTTTCTTTCTAATGATGCATTTATAGGTTGTCATGCCCTGAAAAGTTCTAATATTTCATGAAGGAAGGGGACTTGAGGAGTTACGTAATCTGTTGTCAGTGGGAAATATAAGATGTACAATCTCTAGGGAAGGTTGCTGAGAGGATGGAAGGGCTCAATTTCTTGGATTGAACAGTCTCAGTTGAGTGTGTTAGCCAGAGAGGGGAGCATGGTGCCTCTAGCAGCTGATCTGCTTCTGTGGCCCACCCAGCGATGCTGCATAATGCATACAGCTCTGAAACAGCACTGAGACTGCTCTCAAATCACACAGTTATCCCTCTACCAAGAAGGCTTTTGCATCTGATGTGCTTAACCTGAGTTGTTTGTATTATTCAAAACCACACTGGCAAGTAGCTCTCAGAAAAGTATTTGTGAATTTCCTGTGAAATCTGGTATTTATGGACTATGTACAAACTAAATCAGGTTTCTTTTAAGTGTCTGGCACAGCAAATCCAAGTGTGTTGGTATGGTTGCATGACAAACTGTGCTTTAGATCCTGTTAGGATATCCATTAAGTGACAGGCTTGTTTTCCCTCACCCATCACAGAAGATGAAGCCTTGGAGTCCCATAACTCTGTATTCTCAACAGTGTTGGCATTATGGATCTACTTATACACAGTAAAAGCAAAATCTTTCCTGTCAAAGAGCCTATGATCAGCACACTTGGTAAAAATTACTCAACTGCAGGCATTCATTCATTCATTCATTCATGCATTCATGCATTCATTCACAGAACACAGAAAAGCAGGAAAAAGATAAAAGGTTAGGCATATCCCCACATTTCCTCTTAATTACCTCTTAGTCTTTACTTTCAATGCTTGGTAAACCAACTTGCACCCAGTTCTGGTCTGGGAAAAATAAACGAATCTGCAATGTGCTTTATTTAGCTAGGTGTAACTGCAGTGATATAGTGACAGCCTTAGGTCAAGAGGATTAAACTGAGCAATGCTTACAGCTGCTCATCATACTGTTCCATCCAGGTAGTGGGTGTACCTTTGGCTGCCTCTTAATCTTGAAAGTAGGAGGTAGGTTTAGCATCCCAACTAGCAACAACATAGGAGGACATCCCTCCTAGAGAATGCAAGTCTGAGTTTTAAATCAGGGAAAATTGTATTTGGAGTTCCATTGCACATAATTAGTCCTTTTCTTTTTAAACACCATGAAATCTACATGTATTATGCAAAGGAAGAAAAAAAAAGGTGGGGGGAAGAACTGAAATCTTGCTTTACATACTTGGTGTGCAGGAAAATTGCTGTATTTTTAATGAAAATAGGGTATTAGATAGTGGACTGAGTTCAGTTCTGGGTGTAAAAGCAGAAGAACGAATGTAATCCAGATTTTGAAACACCTGAAGTTCCGGGCAAGACTGCATCATGAGATATTTTCTGTAAGGAAAAGAGACAGGGGAAGGAGATGATTACAAACTTTAAATATGCAAAGAGTTGCTGATTATTCTCTATGTCCATGGAAACTAATGTAGCAGAGGAAAAGAAGATGTGCAAGGAATAGGTGAGGAATAGTGATCTGAGGTCTCACATATCGCTATGTCTCATATTAAGGACTGGAAGAGGAGAGGATGATCAGGCTAGGGGCCACCCAGGTAAGGCAGATGTTAGATGGGTCTCTGTGGGGTCACCTTGGAGGTTACTAAGAGGACTGGTCACTCTGAGGTGCTGCATGTCACCTCTGAAGTCACATCCCACCAATGGTCCACTTGCACGTGCAGTGAGATCTTCACTGTCTCACAACTTGACAATCAAAGCTGGGCCACAGTTCTTGCTATCATTAAGTTGTCTAACAGCTATCATGTTAAAACTCTAAGAATTTCACCACCTAAATTCCTTTAATTACTTTAAGATGACATGATACTGTTTATGAATATTAACGTGATACTACTTATGAATGCTAATATGCTGCTGCTTATGAATAAGTGCATTTCAGTGAGGTTTGCCATCAATTTCCAACCAGATCAGGGGCTTTTTTAATTCTAAAATTTGTTTCTTGACATCTTTTTGTTTATAGCTGAGGGTCAATTGTACCAGGTATTCCTACTATTGTCTCATCTTTCTTTCTGAGTTTCCCAAATATGAGTCAGCCTGGTCTAGAGCTGTACCTGGAGCAGAAAGCTGAAAAGCAGAGTGTATTAACATTCTTCTAATTTGCCTCTCTAGCTGCCAAGCCAAAGCACACGCACAACTCTCTAGCTTGGAGTATAGCCAGGATAAATCTATGACTGCACTTATCTGAGCAGATACACATTTCTACATCTAATTCCTTTTTATGAACATCATTCCAAAAACCCTTTCGTCTTTCAGGGTAGGAAGCCTCTGTCTTTATACATGTCTTAGTATTGCTGGAGGCAGTGGGAAGCAGCAGCCATTTTGAAAGGGAATAATTCTTTTTTTCCCTAGGAAAAGGCACCTTTAATGAAAGGAAGTTTCAGCTTTGTGTTTTTATTGATATTTCAAACAATAGCAGAGGTAAGAAATGCAGGATATGGAAGAGTGGCAGTGCAAGTGTTCATTTAAACAGGGAGTGCTGAGAAGAGTTTTGAGTGAGTATTTATGGCAGAAGAGAGCAAGTATTGGGGATATGCCGAAAGGGTACAGAGTGGTGAGGAAATCTAGCATGGACACTTCAGCCACATGGGCTCCTGTTTCACCAGAAAGAGGAAGAAAAAGGCATGTATTCTGGGGAGTAACTTCTTTTAATAAATATTCCACTGAAGGTGAAGAGCCAGATTAATGCATCAGTCATGACTTCAGGTTATTTCGTGATTTCACTGGACAACGTAGACCAGTAATTAGTTGATTTGGTTCCTCTGTTGTCCATAGCTGATGTTTGGGTTTTAGAACTAATGTTTAGCATTTTTTATTTTTGTACATGTCTAACTTCTAAACTCTATTTTGACTATATTGTGTATGATAGTTTTGGGCAGAAAAACATAGAGATCTTTGTTGAGCCTGATTTTTGAGCAGAACCACTTCCTGTGGAAGATTCTGTTTTGGCAAGTAATTGACAGTTTAAAAATTGCAAAGCAAAGCTCTGTCTATAAAACAATAGAATCAATAATTTCATGAGTCAATAATTTTTCAATTGAATGTTTCACTTAAACCTTTTAAATAAGTTCATTGTTGAAATTTATTGCACGGTTGGATTAATTGTTTAAATTGAGCGGGATTGTATTGAATATTCTTGAGATCTTAATTTTTTTCTTGATTTGGTGTGGGAAGAGATTATAAAATCTTGACCTTTTTCATGATGATTAAAGTATTTCCTATACAGCTTTAATTTTTAACAGTGTAAGAATATGTCTTAGTATAGATTTCAGATATATGCCGTCAACGTTAACTCAATTTTGTTGTAAATTTTTACAGCAATTTATTAACTGACACAAATACATTAAGACCATGTTGTAAGCCAACCACTGATATAGACAAATTGAGGTTTAAATTCTATCTCAGCTCCTGTTCTCCCCTTCACCTTCCAGCACTACATTAAATGAAATGATTAACATTGATCACATGCAATTGTAGAAGAAAGTGGCAAGATTTGTAAAGGCCATTATTTCATGTGGTAGCTTAATTGATAGTCCTGCAGGCACCCCTAAAGAGTTGTGTCTCCTGCACAGACAAGCTTTACCTCTGTCATAAAACTGCCCTTGTGTCTGAAGAATGATACTACCACCCATTAGTCATTATTTGAGAGCTTTAGGTAATTTTTTAGTTGCCTTGGCTCCACCCCAAATCTTGTCTGGAAAATAAAGACTGTAACCCAGCACAAGGAGTGAAAAATAGATTGAATGTGCATATGGTAGGTTACATTATTGAGAACATGTGCTTAAGATTTATTACTATTACTATTACTATTAATATTACTATTACTATTACTATTTTCTTTGGATTGATAATTTCCTAGCCAGATAACTTCCTGCAATAATGTTGTGATGAGACAAGACAATGGATGATGGGGTCATTTTCCTCTAGGTTGTGATGGAGGGATGAACCACCACCACATTTACATCATTAAATAGTATTGATAGAAAAGACATTTCACAAATAAAGTTGTGGAGAAATCTGGTACAAGCAAAGTACTCCTCCAAAACTGAGTCAGGTTGACCAACTGCTCACACCTATTTTTGGCCAAAATGAATTTAAGCATGGCGAAGCACACTCCACAAATTATATTCTGTTTACCTGCAGGACCTTTGCCTTGCTTTGGTTCATCTGCATTTGGCTATACTTCATTCATGAAATGAGAAAATCTGATTGCCATTCTAGCCATTAATGCTGAAGACGAAGTAGAATTAGTTTTTTTTCTTGAAATACCATCTTTTACCCTGCATTTCTTGTTTTCTTCATAATCCAGGTATTTTAAATGCAGCATTCTTTATAGTAGTCTTTTGTTTATTTTATTCTGTTTTTCAAATAATATTCCTTTGCCATGGGAAAAAATACCTGCTAACTAGCCAAATCCATTTGGTGGTATAACACCTTTTATAACATGATTATTCATATTCTATAGAGAGATAAGAAGGACTAGGTAACTGTATTATCTCTTGTAAGTAGAAAAGATGCACTGTTTGACACAATTCAGCACATCAAAACAGAGAGTTAATGAAATATAAATCAGTTAATAGGAGACATAGGAAAGGGGTAGGAAATTATACAAATAATCTTACTCCTTTTCAACACACACGAAGTAGTGCAGGGCTGCAGTCATTTGGTGCTTGTAAAGGCTGGTACTGTCCTTTTCCCAAATTTTCCTGTAGAAGGACATTTTAGGGAGGTATCAGCACAAGTATTTTAGGGATATAGAATAGCATTGACAGCCTATGATTAGGACAATGCTTGAAAGCATATCCAAGTATGTATGTGTAGAAATACACAGGTGTATATTACATGCATACATACATAACACATACCCATGTGTCTGTATATATAGAGAGAGGCATAAATGTGTAGCATGAGTTAGGTATATATTTAGTGTGAAACAGTCTACAGTTTGCTGTTGTGAAAATGACAAGTTTGATCACTCCGTGTCATCTATACATGTTTGTGGCTTACTGGTTAGAAAAAACCCCAAGGTTTTACTTTAATCTGAAAGGTGAGTGATATATGGTTTGTTCTGATTCATTTCATATCTGTGTAAACATAACGTGTATTTTAGCTGGAGAACTTTTGTTGTGAGTGGATGGAAAATGATGTATGGGATAGAAGGAATATGGTTTCAGTTTTTTTAGGCAGAAGCTGAACAGGCAACATAGACGGCTGGATAAAAAGGAAGTTTTAAAAAGTCTCTTTTATTTTTAAACTGAGCAGATTTAATCTGGAAATCACCAAGGGAAAATAAATAGGGTACATGATAGATGTAATTTTTATAGTGTCATTTTTTTTGACCAGAGTTACACTTTAGCAGTTCTGCTGACATGATAGATGTTCCAGAGGAGTCTTGCGCCTCACAGAATTTTAACTGCAAACCTTTATACTTAACACATATCTCCTAAGGCAAAAAGACACACCACAATCAACACTAACATCATTTGAAACTGCATCAGCCAGAAACTACAGGTCTGTGTCAGTTATGATTGCTGCCCATTAATGCAATCCTTTGTTATTGTACAACCTATTATTTTACCTCTTGTCATTATATCACCCATCCCTAGGTGGTATGAATGAAGTTTGCTTTTTTTTTTTTTTTTCCAGTGGGAAAAAATGAAATTTTGTTGTCCTAGAGATGTTATTATCTATATTGCATTTTTTCAAAATCATGTAACTCGAGTGGTAAGTCCCATATGGAAAAAGAGAACTAGCAATAGTACCTAGAGATTAGTAGGGCATAGATTTGCTGCAGTAAGGCCACTAGAATAAGTGCAGAGCCTAACAGATTATAATTTTAGAGGAATAGCACAACATAAGAAATGACAGTAGAAAAGTAAAAGAACTGGAAATAAATGGAGAAGAGAAAGTGCCAAGTGAATAATGGCACTAAATCCAGCAAAGAGTAGTAAAGGAAAATAAAAAAAACAGATATCCAGAGGAGTGAATAAGCCTTTAGTTATCCATAAGTGGTCCCATTACCAATTTAGAATTCATTACAAGCATTAGCATGGCAGCCATCAGCATCATTTCTGGAACCTCCCTAAATGCTTTCTTTCATCCTTGTGAAAACCTCCAAAGCATAGCAATACAGCACACCTGGCTCAGCGCCAGTTCGCAGCTTCTCAGCTGCATAGCAAAAACAGAGTTATGCTACCAGAGGGGAAAATGGGGCCAGGCCAACGTTCTCTCCTGTCCCTGGGATGGGCAGAGAAGGGACAAAGGGTGGCCACAGGGAGGGAGGCTCATTGCTGCGATGGATGAGGGACAAGCTGTGTCCTTCACCCCTGGCCTCCCACTGGCGCCCGCTCAGCAGCAGGAGTGACAGCAGCGGTCAGCAAGATCTCCAGGGCTTTGGCACAGCAGAAAATCTATTGTTATCCCAAATGCGTCGTGGCTGGATTCCCTCTGCTGCCAGCTGAAGAGTAAGGGAGACTGACCAAATCTCTCTTGATATTTTGGGCATCTCTGGTTTCATAATATCTGATAATGTGTGAATTGGTGTTCGCAGTGATGCTAGCTCAGAAAGCAGCAATGGAGACAAGTTGAGAATGCTTGTCAAATTTTGCTGGAAAATGCTTTTTTGACAATGGCTAAAAGAAAGTTCTGCTGAAATTGACTTGTTATTTTATTTGATGACTGTTAAAATATTTTAATATTTGGTAAATGTTTATTTTGTTTTGCCTTAAACATTTTATTTTAAAACATAAATAAAAAATAGCAATGCAAAATGTGTTAATGAGAATGTCCAAACCAAAGTGAAAGATATCCTTTTAAATCAGAAAAAATGTTTCTGTTTACAAGAAACAGCCTCTTTTTTTCTAATTTCAGCAGTAAAAGTGTGAGAAATTTTTGAAAAATAGATGGTAAAATGAGAACTATGCCTGTAGCTTCTCTGAGGACCGCTGATCTTTCTTGTGTCCTTGGAAGGTATTTCTGCAGTCCTCCAGTACTTGCAGCAATATTGTTGTGGCATTTTGTTTTACTCAGGCAGTAGTAAACGTTGCAAATAACTGAGTATCTCTCTCTTAATCAAATATTGAATTTGCCTGGGACACTTAGAGATTCAAAAACATTTACAAAGACAGTTGTATTAATATAATATCCTTCATGGTGACCCTCAGAATGTCTTCAGGGAAGCTATACTAACAGCATAATGTTTTCTGAGAAACATATTTTTTCCCTTGTAAAAAGAAGCAGACAAGTTTGTACTTAGCTGAGGTAAGCTGTTGTTGCTCTAATGGTCTATTAGGAAGAATTTTTGAAAATTATGATAGTCTCTGAGGCATTTCTGGTGTAAGAACATATGGCATCTTTACACTGATATCACTGTTATTCACAGTGAGGAAAGTGTTTTTGTCTGAATTCTGAATCTAAACTTTTTCATTTCAAGAAGTGTAGTGAAATTGTTAATGTTAGACGTTTTATAGTGCATCACAGAAATACTGGTCTAATTTCTCTTCTAACCTCATGCTTTCACATCCCTGGGTCAGATTGCCATAGCTGGATTCCTTGATTCTATGAACATTGAAATGTCCTGTGTCCTGATTATGTTTCCTTCTCTTTCATCTAGATCTCCAGATAAATATGAAGAAATGTTTACTACAAATGTTTCAACTTTTATAATGACAAGTGATATTCAAAATGCAGCTTAAAATACAGAGTTCTACCCGCTTACCCCTTCTGTATCCATTAGGCACCATTCTGTGATGGTGATGAATTGGATGGGAAATGATACAGGCTTGGTCTTCACTGGCATTTTCATTAAGACATTTTGCCTTTGAAAGTGTGGGAGAAATCAGCAGCTTATTTGGGTGAGTCTTATCTGTGTCAGGGAGCAATTGGTGCAGGCTAAAACATTGGTCTTTTCATTTCATTTCCTCTTGTTGAAGCAGAACAATTTTTTCCATAGAACCATAGATTGGTTTGTGTTGGAACCAACCAGAAAGATCACCCAGTTCCACTCTCCCTGCCCTGGGCAGGGACACTTTCCACTGGAGCAGGCTGCTCGAAAGCCCATCCAACCCAGCTTTGAACGCTTCCAGGCGTGGGACATCCACTTCTGGGGACAACCAGTGTCTCACCAACCTCCCAGTAAAAAAATTCTTCCTACCATCTAATCTAAACCTACCTTCTTTCAGTTTTAAGCCATTCCCCCTTGTCCTATCACTGCATGCCCACTACATGATGCCACTCCAGCTCTCCTGCAGGTCCCCTTTAGGTACTGGAAGGCTGCTCAGTGGTATCCCCAGAGCCTTCCCTTCCCCAGGCTGAGCAAGCCAAGTCCATGTTTTTGCCTAAAAGAACCTCCAGCAAAACTTAAATGAAAGAAGTAGTCTCTGAGAGAGCCCTGCCTGCACCTGGTCTGTGTTTGGAGCATTACAGCAAACACAGTGAAAATAATGTGAGTTCTGGATTTCCAAAGCTTATATAAAGTACTCGGAGCAAATGGTGGCTAAATACTGAAGTCAGATAAAACCATGGGAAGCAGACTTGGGAGTCCATGTAGCAAAGAAATGGGAGGCAAATGCATTCAAACAGGAATGTTTACAGCCCTGGTGTAAACACCAGTGTTTTACACCACTGGAGTAAACAAGTATGATTTAAGCAGTAACATCCTTGTAAGCAAATAGAAGTAGCATGGACTTTAGTGAGATCAGAAAAGATATGGTTACAGTAATTAAGTCTTGAACTGATAAATGTAATGATGATCATTGTTATTGCTGTGACCATTATCATTATTATTATTATTATTATAATTGTTATTGTTATTGTTATTATTGTTGTTGTTGTTGTTGTTGTTGTTGTTGTTGTTAGTGTTTGCCTGAGCAGGCAAAAGATACCAAGTACTGTGTTTGTGGGAAACAGAGCAGCAAGATCTGGATTTTACAAACAGAAGGCCAAACAAGCCAGCAAAATGTAGTGTCTAAGTACATTTTTAAATACCCCGGTAATATTTTTCTAGGATGACATTGGTGTGTTATTGTATACCAAATTAGTCTCAGAGGTGCTACCTACTTGTGAGCTCAACATCATAGCATATTTCTAGCTTGTCCCATCAGTCCCCCATGTGCTTTACATCTACTGTAGAAACTGAAAGCCTTATTTCAAGCCTGACCGTATTCTTTTTTAGATATTAAATTGCCCCAGTTCAGTGTGGAGGCTTTAGTGTTTTCATTGTTTATGTGCAAAAGAGGGATACTAGAGGGGGGGAAAAAACAACACATAAAAATTTCTCATTACTGGCTGGGAAAAGCTTATCATCCAGCATGTACAAATATCCTATGCAACAGCTCAAGTGGCAGATATTATAAGGTCTGTAAAGCATATGGAGGTATTTACCACCACCAGTCCAGGACTTTGACAGGTGTCTCCTGGGCAGAACAAGGGGCAGTGATTTTGGAGAAAATGAGAATGTCTATGGTAATTGAGAACCTGGGAAGAGAGGCTCATCTGAGAAAGGGAGCACAGGGAAGAGAAATAGGAAAGTTTCCTTTGAAGAATGATTCATTAAGGTAACACACAACCTGCTAGGTCAGCAGGCCTTGGTTCAAATGAAAGAACAGAGAGCTGAAGAGCCCCTCACTATGTCCCAGCTGCTGTTAAGGTGAAGATGTCCTGTGCCCTCAGGCAAGGATGCTGAGTCAGAGGACTGGCCAAAACCCAACAGTTTTGCTTTTTGAAAAAGTCTCAAGGTGGTTGAGATTGACATGAGATGTCAGCACACACAAGATGGAGACTTTCTGATAGTTATCACTAAAAGAATATGATTAATCCATTAGAGAGTGAAATAAGGCTTTTATAGTGGAGTGACCTGCCCAACACAGTGAGGAGGTGGGTCTGACTCTGTGTGAGTACATTGTGGGTATGTGTGAATGTAAAGGTATTTCCCAGTGTGTCTTGTCCCCCTTAATGCAGCCATCAGCTCTTGGACAGGGAGTTCTTGGATGGGCAAACTGGATCCTTGCTGAGCTCTGCCTGCTCTCCAGTTAATCTCATCAGTACAGCAAACCCTGCATTGCTGCCCCATCAACATTACTGCTTGTTACTTGCTGTCATGGGGCTTGTCCAGGGAGGAATCTGTGCTGCTCACAAGTGGAGTAGAGGACAGGTAGAGCAGTACAGCATGGGAGAAGGGAAGCAGGGTGTCTTTTCCTTTTTTGCACTGCTTTTTACTCCAAATCTCTGTGGCTGAACACAGTTCCTTCCCCCACAGGAATCCCATTATTTCACTTTGAAAATCTGGTCAGTCTGCTCATCATTAGGTTAAATCAGGATTCCCTGTCCTATGCCTAAAGTGTTATGTAGGGAATTAAGTAATGACACTTAAAATCGCTTCTAATTTTAGTTTTAATACTTCTCTACAATTAAATCTCACTTTCTTGGCAAAATTATTCTAGATTATTTTAAACAATTAAATTTGCTGCAGACACATGCTCCTTGATACGCTGAGCATCACCCTCCTCTCCCAATCCTGGAGTGACTTGGAGTCATGTGTACTCCCTGCCCCCTGAGAGAATATCTCAAGGACAAAAAAAGCTGTCAAGTGACAAGAACAAAGCACAAGGAAGTGCTGCTTGTCCTTGCTTTCCCGCCCAGTCCCTAATAAAAAAAACTAATAATGCCCATTTTAGGTAGCTGTTTGTACTACTCTACTCTCATTATTTCAGTAAAGCAGTGCAAGCTGCCAGATGTATCTTTTGTACCTCCAGACACGCTTTGCAGAAGAGCTCCTTGCTGCTATTTTGAATGTGAGTTTCCCCCCTCCTCCCTCCTTTCTTCATGTTGCTTCTCCAGATCCTGACTGAAAGGAGAGTAGGGAGAGCACTGCATGCACGGCTAAGGACAACAGGCAGGGCAGGGGGTGAGCAGCAGCAATCCCTTCTACTACTTGTGTCATTTTCTCACTTCCTTACTAATACCCTGATAATTAGAAGGGTTCTTATTAAGCTTATCTCAGTTCCTTGATTTAAATGCTAACTATTTGTAATATCCAGAGGTATCCTGCCGACTGCTGCTCTGAATAGGAGCATTTCTGCCTACATCCCCTAGGCTTTTCAGCTGCAGAGCCCTTTGGGCAGCCATCTCCCAGCTCCCAGTGTAGTTCTGACAGGGGATGGATTCTGGGAATGTACAGAGTGCCTCTGTAGGGCTGCAGCATGAGTGCTGCATCCTATCTCCTTTAGTGCTGTCCCTACTGGCCTCAAGCCAAGTTTAGCCCTTGCTGAACACAAGAAAAGTCCAAGTGTTTTTTGGCAGAAATACAAACCACTTGGAGCACTTTGGCGTATGGATGTGAAGTGTTTTACAAGCATCCTTAGAAGCCCAGCACAGCTCTTTGTATCATAAATTTCCGTACTGTGGACAAGCCTTGAGAAAATACCTAGGAGAGAAATGGGAGGCAACTGACAGCATAATTACTGGTTTGGGGAAAAAAGAGGCCAGAAAGGGAGGGGAGAAGAGATACTTGTTGATTGGCCAGAATATTAATAGGGCAGTTTGACCAGGAATTGGAAATCAGAGGGGAATTGAGCGCATTTCCATTTTGAGACTTGTTTTTCCTTAGTGATAACAAAACCTAAAAATTTGCCAAAATCAGAATAAATTTATTTTATGAAGTAAAACATTTACATTTATTAGTACCCAAGTTTTCCCAAATTTCATTTTGGATTTAGATTTATTATGCTAACTTTATTTTACTGTTACTTCCATACCTTAAAATCCTCTGATCTCCCTTTAATTTGCATGGGGACAATAAGTTGTCTGCAGAGATTATATTGTATTTCTGTCTGTACAAAGTCTCTGCATCATTACATTCTTCAGCATGCTAATGTTGATACTAGTATTTTCTGCATGAATTTCCACATTTTTATTCCTCAACCGATGCCTTGGATGCAACCACAATTTAATTCCATCAGAAGTGATGACAAATGTTCTTTGGTGAATCTGAAAGATGATATCAGAATACACTTTGTGTGCAGCGCTCTCATAAGTACATCAACAATCTATTTCTCTTGGCCTGATGAAAAGGAGAACTTCCTGCATTAGAAAAATATAAAAATAAAGTGACTACACTGAGTTAAATTCTTGTCTCAGTTTCACTATTGTGAATCTGGAGAGAGAAAAATAAAGAAGTAATATGATTTTTTTGTCTTGCCCATCTGTATCACTCAAAGACTCACTGGTTAAATTTCAATAGCTATGAAGCAGGACACATTTGTGAAGCCTCTTGAAGGTTAGTGGGTAGCCAAGACAATAAAGCAGTGATAGAATGACCCCAGTTAACAGGTTTCATCTTGACAAGGAACTCAGTCCCATCTGCCTTAACGAGTTTAAAAGTAAAATAAAGAGAAGCTGTCAAGGTCTAAGGAGATGTGGGCATCACTTTTGAGTGTTAGTAGAGCAGTTTCACAGAGCTGAGGAGGCTCAGGAAAAAAGGTTGAGCTCTGTGCTTAGCTCTGGTTCCTCTGTTGCATTCAGATCACCCCAAGCACATCCCACCACTAATTGACACAAAATAGGATATCAAGCCAAACTAAGCCAAATGGTAAAGCAGGTTTATGCACACTGCTTGTCAAACAGGACAAACTCTCAAACATGGGGCAGAGAGCACACAGCTGGTTCTGCCTCCTGTAAACCTATAGAGACTATATGTGCTCTCCCTACATGCTGCTCTTTTACCACATGGGGGTTTTGTCGTGAGTGAACCTGATGATGCTCCCTACTTATTCTTGCTTTTTCTTTGTTGAGAGGACAGAGCGGCCCCTGTGTTGAAAGCCACAGCTATTTACTGATTTTTTATGGTTCACAAAGTAAATCTCCTTGTTTCCTATAATTGCAGTTAGAAAAGGTATCACTGGTTTATTAGAGGAAACTGGAAGCAGAGAGAAAAATCTTTGAAACTATAGGAGGGAAAGGAAACAGGTTGAAACTATGGGAGGGGGGGAAACTGGATGAGAAACAAGTATTCAAGAAGATTGGGCATTCCATGTGTTTTTCTGGCATGGTGGCACTTTGAAGAAGGTATGGATGTTTTTTCTCTGAATAGAGGAGACAGGCCCCTTTAGTTCTGCATCTAGTTCTGCCAGTGAATCCTCAGAAAAAGAGAATAAAAAACCATTGGACTTCAGAAACTTAGAACAACTTCCTAGAGGCTGGAAAGCAATGTGAATGAATGACTCCAGCATGGGGAGAAGCAGCACAGGGCAAACTGTGAAAGGGGGTGCACTGGCTGAGACTTCCCTCCTCTGCTCCTCCTTCTGATGTGGCTGCTCCTGAGTTCCAAGTTACTCTAGGGGCTGCTTCGTCACAGACCATCTGGCAGCTGCTCCTGGAAGCACTGCTTACCCTCTGCAGCCAGAAGGAGGTGGGATATCTTGCTCATTTCACCACGATTCACCAGCATGGCATAGTCAGACTGCAGCTGGTTAAGGAAGGCTTGCAGGAACATTTTGTCCCCTGGATCTGAAGGATTGTCAGTCTTCAAGGGGGCAGTTGGATCCTTTGAGAAAGGAAATGGTGGCACTGCTAGTATTGGAAGATGATCATGAACAGACTTAATTAAAATGTCTGTTTAAAAGACCTTTGGGTTGGCCCCTTCAGTTATTCCCAAATGCTGCATGTGTGGGAGGAATTATTGATACACAAACTTAGGAACACTGAGATGTGGGATATAGGCTACTGTTGATAATGAAAATAACAGTGGTATTGATTGCTTTACCTTCAACAAGTAGGACAGGGAACAATAAGGCAAATGGGGACACCCCTCTGCATGGTGAACAGCCAAATATCAAACATCAGTAAAGATTAAAAATAATTGTCATATAAGCTTAGTATTTGTGCTTTGATCTAGACTGAGAAGAAGGCAATTTAATAAATTTGTTATACTCTGTGTGATATGCCTGTCTCAGAAGTTTGTTGTTTTGAAGCTGGTTTTGAAAAAAAAAAGAAAAAAAGTCAAAGAGATTTCATTTACAGATAATATGCTAAAAGTCAGTATCAGAGAGGCCTAGAAAAATATATTTGTATGTAGATGGTAATAGAATTTAAAGTTATAGGACTAGAGAATAACATGGTAATGAGGCTGGCCAGACAGGTAGGCAAGATTCCTTTCAGTGTATGGCATCAACATATACCATTCCTGCCTCCTGCAAATATTGTCTATACACTCTCCATTTTTCTTGTGAGGATATCTGGACTAATATTACGTTGGGTTTTTTTATGTATCTATAAACTTTCCTTCCTTACTGATGCTCAATTTATTTTAATTGTGGGGGTTTTTTTCTTTTTTTTTTTTTTTCTTTTTTTTTTATTTAAAGATTACTAATACATAGCACATCAAGCTTTGCATAAAATCCCTGTTAGAGCAGTATATTAGACTATGGAATCTGCCATACAAAAATAAGATAAAGACAGTAGTTTGCTATTATAAAAATGTGGCCAGCAACAATTCACAGCCCCAGCAAAGGAAAAACTGATGTTGAAAATTGGCACATTGAGACATTCTCACTGTTCAAGTCCAATTATCTCCTTGGTAACAGTTCTTTCATTCATTACATATTGTGTTGTCAGAATAAACCATGTAATAGTGCTGTATCTGGGTCTGTACTGCTCCAGCAAATATGGAAGCCTAAGTATGCAACCTGCTTACCATTTTCTTATGCTTGCTGAAAAATTAAAATATCCATATGAATCCAAATCTGTCAGACTATATAGTACTCTTCATTTTTCATGTGTAACTTTCTTTTAAGATACAAGTCCTCAGAAGTTAATGGATCCTGAGTTACTTACTGTCTGCTGAAAGAAAAAATTCTGCCTGGCCATGATTTAAAATACCCCTCTCACCAGTAAACTGTGATTTTTGCCATGCTAATAACCCCATTCTAATGAACATGTTTTATACATTTCAAGCTTTTACAAAAATTGAGTAGACTTTACCCAAAGCCCAGGTGGAATACGCTGAGGTGATTTACACAGCACCCCAGACTCGAATTAAGTGGTTGCAGCTTTGTGTGCTGAAGGTATAACTTGATGATGTTGATTTTGTGGGATTTTTTTCTCCTGATTCCAGCTTGACTGTAATTAGGATAATGGCTGCTGTGGGCTGAGAGTGGAAGAGGCCATTCATTCAATAATTATCAGGTCTAGTGTCAAGGAAACAGCTACATGTGAAAAAGAACAAGGCAGAGCTGCGCTATTATAGCCCTGTGTATGCTGCTATCTGTTTTGGGCCAAGATCCAAAAGCATTTTGTGGTCTAAAACAGCATCCAGAGATTTCAGCTGGGATAGGAGCCCATTTCTCTTTGTTGCACAAGCACATAGGAAGGGATATTCTGCCACCCAAGACTTTCCAGTCTTGCTACAACTACAGGCTTTAAAAGGGGATGGAAAGATGAAGGCAAGTGGGGCTGGAGCACAACTTGTATGTGACTTTGACATGACATCTCTCATGAAGTCATGGCAGCAGTGAAAGAGAATACCAGAATATTCATCTCTCAACTGGTTCCTTCTGGACAGACAAAGAATCTAAAATACAGCTGTTGGAGAGAAGGAATTGTGTCATATAATGCCAGTACAATTAGAAACCAAGAAAGATGTAATGTAAGAATGATGGGCGTGGCTCCCTTGTGTAAGAGAGAGTATTACCATTCCTAGCAGGAGTTGTGTGCCTTTTAGGCTAGAGCCTGCCAGCCTGCTTATATCCTGCTTCTAAGTTATTGCTATTAACTTGGCATGTTCTGTCAGTCATTACCTTCAATGTCAATCCTAAGCTTTTCTTGTTAGTAATAAAAGTGAGAGCATTAGGACAAACAGCACTGCTGTGTATGAAGTAAATAAGAAGTCTGCCCTCCTCTGATAAAAGCTACTCCCCATAAAGTGATGTTTGCTGCTCCAACTGCCAAATGCACCCCATGAAGGGGTGTGTGAGTTGAAGGGAAAAAATTAGTGTAGGCATATACTTATCATAAAGTTATCAATTTTTAGGTTGGTTAGAGAGAAAGTAAATTGAGGAATGAGTCAAAGATGTGATACTAATATTAGTATTCACATAATGCCTGAAAGACCAAGTATCTGAATATCCCAGAGAAAGCAGTGTCTCCCAAAGTCAGATGAAGCATCAAAACCAGTGCATATGTGATTCAAAAGTGCTGGTGGGAATGCAATTGTACTGACACGGTTACATGTGTGTGAACCCATTAACATGTGATGATTTCCTGCATCACAGAGCTGATGCCTGCTTGAGCCCTGCTGTGTATGGTGAAGCTGACCCACATCTGGGCTTACCTTGGTGTGTACAGTTGTGCAGTTTTATCCATAAGCACTCAAAAACATTCCTAGCCCAAAAGCTCTTCGGCTACACATGGTATGTATATGTTGGCTGACAAATGCACACTCTGCAGTGTGTAAATTGTTACTTAGGAACAGTTACACTTTTCTTCACCAGCTTCATCTGGAATATTGACTGAACACAGATGTCTTCTCAATTGCAAGGACTGCCATGATTGTGGGACAGCAGGTCCATGAAGAAAATGACATTATTTTTATACTGGACTCTTCAGAGGAAACTGCCACAATCAGAAATCTGATCTTGGACTTTCTGCCATTTGGGGTATTTCTGTTTTATCATCTGACAAAAGAGGAAAAAAAATCACTCATAGCACTGCTTTTCTGCTAACCCTTTCCAAGTTTTACATCAATGAAACTTGCTATTTTTTTTTTCTGTGATGGCTGAAAAGAGAAGAGTTTCTCATTCAGACATGCTGGGAAAATGTTTTAACACAGAGCAAAAAGCTGCAGCCTAAGGAACAGATCTATAAAGGTCTGGGAAAAATCTTTCACAACTACATGTTGAAGCAATTTCTCATAAAATGATAAAAGAGAAAGGGGTTGGTTTTGTAATATCTTGTTAGGTCCTGATTACTGTTTCAGTATTACACATGCTGTCACATGGAAGAGAAGCGTGACATCAGCATTTTAAAAAGTAACTTGAGTGATCGTTCAAATACTCCCATGTAACTTTAAGTGTACAAAGAATGCCATTGGATGACCATACACCACCCACTGGAATCTCAGTCAGAGAGAGATAAGTTAGATAAGAAATTAGATAAGGTAGATAAAAAATTGCTGAATCCAAAAAGAACAAAGGTTTCACTTCCATAGGCAGTCATAAAGCCACTGAAAATGCCAGTGTATTTCTAAGCTAGCTGCTGTCCTCTGTAACTTCAGATGTATTTTAGGATTACTAGTGTTGAATTTGTAAAGAACTTGAGGTTTAATACAAATACTAGAATCAAAAGAGAATTACAGATATGCATATTGCAGGGTGCTTTCACAAGATTCTGATACTGGAAGCTAAACAGAAATTAAAGTACTTCCAAAAGGAATTTGAATAGGGAATAAGGATTTTCCCAGCCCTGTAACAAGTTTATGAAATCTGTTTGATGTGTGTTTTTGAAGAGGACAGAGAACCCAATGTTTAAGTTTTGAAATAATTTAGAGATCCAAATAGGGCACTATTAACCTTCCACATTGGCTTTTCTAATTGCTGTTGGATCTCCGTGACTTTTAACCATGAACTAACCCTGTCTTCCATGATTAAACCATGGCAAAATTCTGATTCATAAAATACTGCATATCCATGCTAATACTAGGGCTGTAAATTCTAGGCAGGTGGGAATTTATATCAGCTCCATAGAATTTATAGAGATGTCTCTTTCATTGTCTCAGCTAAACACTGATGTTTTCTGCTAAATTAAAGGCGTTAAGGGAGTTGGTCCTAATGGGACTGAGGTTATACCCTGAGGCTGACAAGAACGGAGGTTTTTCCCTTTACAAGTGAAGCTTCTCCATTTCACATGGTCTTGACTTCCTAAATCAGCCTTCTTCCTGTGCAATTGCTCTGACATTACTTTAGTTTCTCCAGCAATGATTTAAGTCTTAGTAGCTGACAGTGTTTTAAATACAACAGTCCTTGATCAAAGTAGATCTAGATTTTCAAAACCTACCTTTATTACTTGCTCATATTTTTGCTATGCAGATTATTCTTCCTGCTGGTATGATAGGTCCTGCTGGTGAATGATCTGACTTACCTCGATGGGGTAAATTACTCCAGGTTCTTCTTTCAAGACTTTTTCTATGTATTAAGCATGTTTCTGTGTTTATTTACTTATGGTTATACTAAACTTATTTGATTGACCTTATTTCCACAGTGACTGTGGCATGTATCATCCTTTCCAAGTTAGAAGTATCACAAAAGACAGAGATTTCTTGGGGGCACCTGAAATGACATGGACATGAGGGCAAAAGAAGAGACTCGTAGAAAATCTTCCTTCATAAGTTCTTCCTCTTATGGGATAAAACATAACAACAACAAAAACAACAACAATAATAACAATAACAGCAACAATAATAATAATAATTGGTAGCAGCAGCAATAGTAGTAGTAGTAGAGGCAGTAGTCATCTCCTAAGGGCTGGAAATTCAGTGCTCTTTAAGTTACAGGAAAAATAAGTTAAAAAAATAAAAAGGTGAGAGATTATAACCCCTGAAGCTGGGGATATTTCTTACAGCATTTCTTCTGCCCAGCGCATTATCTGTATGTCTCATGGTCCCAGTGCTGTGTCTCCCATAGAGAGTTAAAAAGCAATAAACAAATAGATCTCAATTTAGCAGCA
Organism: Zonotrichia albicollis; assembly: GCF_047830755.1. Classification (NCBI taxonomy): domain Eukaryota; kingdom Metazoa; phylum Chordata; class Aves; order Passeriformes; family Passerellidae; genus Zonotrichia; species Zonotrichia albicollis. The sequence goes on from NC_133819.1 coordinate 109,834,178, forward strand.
AATCCTTCTGGGAGGATATTGTAAAGCTGGAATTTTTCCATCTTCCAAATTTCCTGGTGATTTTTTATCTAAATGTTTTTCACATATGAAAGTCTTTTCATATCAGCTTGACAGGAAGCATTGCACATACCACACTACTGAAAGCACCTAGAGTTTAAAATGAGAGATGAACAACCTGGCTTAGCAGGGGATGCAGTCTGAATTCCTTCAGTCATCAAGCCAAATCTCGAAATGACCCCAAACTAATCTGTGTCTGTCTGAATGTTGTCTTTGAATCTTATGTGTTCCAGGGTCTCCTAGAGAAAAAAGATAGAAGTGCATTCCCTCTTATGTAGGGAAGCCCCATAACTCATGAGATTTGAAAAGAACATCTGGTGAAAGCTCAGTAAGGGGTTGAAAAGGATGCATAAAAGACAGAAATAGGGCCCCAGTTCCTCAGAAGCTGTTTATCCTGTCTGCTAAAATGTCTCTTTGGCTGTTTCTCTGAGTCATGCCATGATAGTAACAATGCTCTGTGCTATTACAAGAGAGGTTGGTGAGGGAATAGAAAAAGTAAGGTAGTTCCCTTTGCTCTAAGGCACCCTCAGTGAGTAATACATATGAGTCTTCACATTCAATTCCAGCTATCTTCAATAAAGGGATTGTTTATTTGCCACAGGGTAGAAAAACAAAGGTAAGCTAAAGAAGAAATAAACAAAAAATAGAAGTTAAGCAGACTGTAAGCACAATAGACCAAATTACTTCAGGGATACGTTTGACCCAGCTAAATATATTATTGCAAAAAACCCCGTTCAAGCTGGGCATGAAAGCTGACATCTTAAAGCTTGTTTAGTGTCCAAAGTCAGGCATCTAAATCGAGAATCTAGAATGAGAGTGCTTAAAAAATAAAAAGAAAAGATAAAAGAAAGAAAAAAGCAATCTTTCCTAAGGTGGTCACATTTCTGCAGTTCTCACAGATGCGAGCAGTACCTGAGGGGAACTGTGTTTTGCACCTTTACAGTTCAAGCACTCCACTTGAAACAACCCAGCGCAGAGCTGTAGTGAAACTTTAGGGCACAGTGTCGCTTTGGCATCTCTCCTCCCTGCCTTCCTGCCTCTGGAGATGCAATGAAAATTCAGTAAAAGACACAAACGAGCAGTTTTGAATCTGGATTACAGCTTTGCCATAGGAAATGGGTATTTATAAGCACTTAACTGCTGTCCTCGTGTTTGTTCCTAATTTGCAGTGTTTTTGCCTATGTTGTAGGCTCTCCAGTCTCTTCTAGCTTTTGCCATCTTGCTTGTTTAAACACTCTCTCTTATCCGTGGAAGCAGGGGAATGGGCTGCATCCAAGCAAGGATTGTGAAATATAAGCTGTCCTTTCCTTTCCTCTTGTGGTATACTCTTTCTTTTCATTTCTGGGAAAAAGAAATCTTCCAACTCAAGACCATTTTTAAAAGGGATTTAAGTCACATAGTTTGGATCTAAAAATTGTACATTATTCATACTTTCAGTTGATTTCAGTGGGAAATGAAGGGGGTAAATAAGAGTTATAAATACTTTTGTCAACCTAGAGCCCATGCTCAGTATTGCAATACATCTCTCCCAGTCAATCAAATGGACCTGTTTTTGCTGTATCAGAAAACTCTCATTTTTACTGTAAAATTGCCTTAGCAGATATTGTGGAAGCTGCATGATCTGACCTGTGCATTTTAAGCAATATAAAACCCATTTTTCTCTCATTATTTCACATTCAGTTTAGGTTTACTATCTTTTTGTGTTGTTTACAACATTAATAGTCTGCATTTAATCAAATAATTCCGGTCCAGTTCCATTGTATAAATTTGTTCTCCAAGTGTTCACATAAAATCCTATTAGAGTGTTTTCTCTCAGCACATTTTGGGATAAAATGGCCCATTACTATGAAAATGGAAATAACTGTACTCCCAGGCAGGTGAAGTGTTGCGTGGCATAACTGCTGTGCTACTAAATTTTACACTCACGCTTTGTTATACAGTATAATTCATATCAGAAATGCAGGATGGTGACTTGTCACACGTGGTATGTGCTGTAGGGTTTTTTTTAAGTTTTAGCAAAAATCAATCTAGCTGCATGAGCTGTGAGAGCAGGAGCTCCCTCCCCCACCTCTTCCATATGTTCTGAATTAACTGCTGCATTCACATGAGCAAAACAGAGCTGGAAATAGAAACTGGAGCCCAGATCCTCCTTTGGCATAAACTGCATAAACTAGTACAGTTACACTGCAGCTAAAATGCATGAGTTGATGTAAATAAGTAAAGATATGGCCCTTAAGATTTCACTTATTTCATAGTCTTAGCCACTAAAAGAAAAGCATCTGTGCTTTGCAGACTACAAGCCCACTGCTGTAAAAGAGGATGTCCCTCTGAAAGTGCTGTGCTCTACATCTTAAAAAGTCGAGGTAGAAAATTCAAGAAATGTTAAGTCATTAAGTTTTATGATCTTTATATGCTTTCACAATACCATTAAAATTGCTCAGACTAGAATATTAAATATAGAAAATGAGGAATCTCAGCTGTTTTTTTTCAATGTGTGGTTAAGGACACCATGCTGAAGCAGCTGGGAAATCCTGAGAACGCTCTGAAGCCAGGAAAGGTTTACTGAAAGCAATTTGTGCTTGAATAGCCTCAGTTCTTTCTGGGGTGAAATGGCATGCTCTGTGGATAAGTGGAGAGCAGTGGATGTTTGCCTCAAATTTAGTGAACTTTTTGACATACCCTGGAAAAACATCCACATAACTTCACTGAGGAGATAAGGTTTGGATGTGCAGTAGTAGTTAATGGCAGGAAGTTGAATTGGCAGCAGTCTGATGTTCCTGGGAATCTGACCTTGCTGTTGATCCTGTTCATCATCTTCATTAAGAGCCTGGGTGATGGGCTGTCATGGATGAGTCCTCTGCCAGTCATGGATGGTACAAGTCTGGGGGATGCAGCTGGTGTGCTGCAGGGCAGGGCTTGCCAAGGAGGAGCCTCAACAAGCTGGATGAGTGCGTAGTAAGGAACATTGTGTGGTTCAACAAAAGCAAAGGTAAATTCCTGGGCCTGGGATGGAATAAACCCATGAATGGACACCAGCTGGAGTTTACTGGTGTACCAGCAGCTCTCCAGAAATGGACCTTGTAATCCTGGTAGTGTTAAATGTGTCAACACTGTGTTTTTAAGGGGAAGAAAGCTAAACACATGCTGGGCTACATTAGCAAGAATGTATTCAGCAGGCTAAACAAAGTGATGTTCCCTTCTGTTCAGTACTGACAAACCACACTTAGAGTGCTGGATCCAGTTTTGGGCACCTCAAAAGGGTTGTTGACGAAATAGAAAGAGTCCAGAGGAGCGCTGCTAAGGCATTGAGGAGATTGGAGGATGTGACATACAAGGAAAATCTACATTTTTATTTGTGTGTCTAATTTCAGTCTTTCATTACCTGAGGAAGCATTAGAGGCAGCACGGAGCCTGGTTCTTCCTCATGCACTAAAAGGGGATAAGAGATGACAGCAATGAGTTGCAGAAAGGGAAATTCTGACTAAAATATTCTCAACACAAAGTGCATTGAAACAGATTCACATGCATGGAGGTGTATCAGCAAGGTCCATCCATAGCTGATGGTGTACAGAGTAATTTCTAGGGAAAAAGAAGAAGGTAAGAGAAGGAGAAACAGACAGACAGAAAGAAGGTGGTGGGTAAACTGTTCATGGGCCAGCTGGGAAGAAAAGTGGTGAGGGTCCCCAGAGGAACACCCTCCTGCCTCCTATGCAGCAGGGTTCCCTTATAGCAATTTTTCCACAGTAACTCTGTAGTTTCCTCCAGCCCTTGCTCAAACTCCAGGCTGGTGGCTCCTGCTGAGGAACGTTAGCACTGCCTGGGGAGTGCTTTGATGATTGGCAGGTACAATGCCCTGCTTGGTCGCTGAGCTTTGTGGATGTACATTATTGGTTCTCTAATGCAATCCAAATGCTACAGCTGGAGGGAAAAGGGGAGAAGGGGAGGAAGAAGGGGTGACTCTTACACCAGCAGAAACCACCCCCCTGCCACAACAGCACTCTCACTGTTTGCAGGTGCTTGGGAGAAAGAGCATGAAGCATCTTGTGAGCAACAAAAGAAAGGCACCATGGCAGAGGCTCTGGAAAGCACTGCCCTGGCAGCTGGTGTGAAGAGGATGGAAGCTAGGCATGAAAAATGAGGAAAGGGGATCTATATCATTGCAGGCAGAAGGCCTTTTGCAAGCCAGCAGGCTAAGGCATCTATGGCACTGTGCAGCAAGGCTTTGAGGGAGAATCCTTCCCTGAGAGAGTGGTGTGGCACTGGGACAGGATCCCAGAGGCTGTGAAATCTCACTCCCCATGGACACCCAAAGCTTGACTGGACAAGGTCCTGAGCAACCCCACCCAAAAGTAACCTTGTTCTGAGTGTGGGTTTGGACTAGGTCATGCCCAGAGCCCTCTTCCAAATTCCCTATAATCCTCTGTAATTAGTGGTGTGTACCATATACAGTGTACATATGTTTCAATTGGTGACTAAAGGCTTAAAAACTTGTCTAAAAATTCCTGTAAGAGGAGAAGACAGAGATCATGCTGACATTGGACATATTATGATCATCATAGAAAGATGATTAAAAAAAGATTACTTTAATTGACATAATTTTTATGGGGACTTAATCTTTCTTCACTTTCTTGGGATTGAGACTTATGAAAAATGTAAAAGATGATTCAAGCATAAGTACCAAAGACACTGAAGGTTTTACAGCTATATTTGACTCAATAGAGAATTTAAGGAAAGCTATACTAATGAAGCTTTCTTAATATCATGAAATCTCCCTAATAATACTATTCATAAAAATATAAGTGTTTACTGCTTGAACTAAATGCCTCCCAAACATTAAAAAAATCATCTACTCATATCATTTCTATTTTCTTTCCCAAGATTTCCAATAGATATTCTTGGAAAGACGGTCTTTTCCTAGGTTTATGAAAAAGAACAAGACCAGGCAAGTAAATTTATGTAGAATATGCATCTTCAGGGAGTTATGGAAATGAAACCTGAAATTTTCTGTTTACTATAAATCAGAGTTCAGATAAATGATTCCCTGGAATTCAGTCAATTCGTGTTAGGTTCAAATTTGAAAACAGCTTCCAGTACAGTGACCAGACATTGTGCAGCCTAGCCAGCTACATTACAAAAAAAATTCATTAGAGTTACAGGTCCTAACTAGCACTTGAAAACTGCAGGAATTATTTTTATATGCTCTAGAAGGGAAAGTGAAAGAGTTATGGAACTGGCGTCATTCCTGTACAAGTTCGTGGACTAAAAGATTTTCATGAGCAGGAATTTGGGATGGTGTTCTAGTCTATATCAGCTGAAGGAAAAATTCCTAGTTTTCACTTGATGAGAAAACTAAATGCACATTTTGCTTATTTAGTGCAATATTTCCATCCTGACAGCATTTTAGAAAATGTGGGGATTTGATTGGGGTTTTTCCCCACTTTATCTGATTAGCTACATGAATATGACTGATGGATACGGACCACTATAAAAATGATCAGAATTGTATTTTGCAGGAGGGAATTATTCCGTCCATTTATTAATTTACATGATACAGGGAGGCCCTAGTGGTCCCTACAAATAAACACAAGAAATCAAGAGCAAACCATGGGATATCAGGGTTATGCTTTCTCCATGTTTAAAGCTAGCCAAGGGCACAGTGTGATTTACTCTGATGGAAATCCGGCTGCATACCATTGCCTGGGAGGAAGAAGGAAGTCTCTGAAAGTGCTATTGGATACGTGCAGACTCATACTTAGCCTATATATACAAAAGTTAATGTATCTACTTTTTTTGAGATAACTGAGAAGAATATTTTTTCCCTTTACATTTTGGTTATACTTATTATATTTTTGAACCACTAATACTTTATGGAGAGATAAATCAGAACAGGACCCTTTGGATGTCTAATCCTAGATTTAGAGATGGGAATAAGGTAGTAAGGATATCCAAGGTTGTTTTGCTTTGCCATTTTGTCTCCTGGTCTTTTGTAAATTAAATTAGTATGAATGAGACTGTTTTCCACCACTTGCTCAGATAATGGAAGAGAAGGTTGGAGAGAATCTGAAAAGACCAGTTGGTTTTAGCCCATCTCCTTGATCTGAATCTTATTCTTATATTGAATATTAGAAATCATTCCCGACTGACCAGTTTTTACTGTCAAATAACGCAAAACTTGGGGTGCTGTACTTACCACTGAGTGATCTCTTGCTTTCTACTCAGTCTGCTATCAACCATGCACTGTAGCATCTGCTGAAGTAAGTTTGATGGAAGAACTGAAAATGCAGGAACAATCAAACACATACAGTTATGTTTTCCTTGTTTTCTTCTTCATTGCAGAGATCAAGAGAGGACTAACTAATATATTCTATTGTTAATTTGCCTTTGTAAGATATTACTCCCTGAGTCTTGAGATAGAAGGGTATATCTCTGCTAATCCAACCCTCTCGAGGCATTTTAGCAGCTAATCTGGTTGAATCAAATCAGTCCCACTGAATATGATTAATTTTGGGCCAATTTAATTTTTATTAGTCATGGGTTTCCGTCACCTACAGTTGCATGACTATAATTGCCCTTGAGCACACAGAATTCCTTTGTAAATTTGATTTGAAAATACATTGGGGTAGCCCCTCCTCTTCTTCATCTATTTGTGCACTGGTAATCTTATCATGCCTAGATTGTGCCCTCTTAAATATAGGTTGGCAAAATAGGACCTTTACAGGCGAAATTGGTGAGTCAGTTTGCCTTCTAATTGTGGGATTTCTCAAGTGAATTTAGTGCTTTAGAATGTGGTGCCTATGGCACCCATGAAAGGATTAGTTTATGAGGGCCAGCTCTTAGAAACAGCCCAACAATAGTGCCTTATCCTCAGGATCACTTATCAGTCAATGGGAGTTTGTTCTCAGGAGGGCCAGAGCCAATGGGTAAACTCCTGTTTATGCTAGCCGAGGAACTCTGTCTTCAATGTTTGGATAAATTATCACTTTGTATCCTGTCGAGGTAGAGTAGTATGAGGAGCTTACAGGAGTCCTCAGCTTTTGCTCAGGGAGCTTTGAGTCGCTTCACTCCTGCCTGTGCAACAGAATAAATTTATTTTCACATGGAGATACGTTGCCTCCTCTTATGCTTCCCCTTTCCCACCCATAAATCCCCTCCAGTTGAACCAATGAAGCTGGAGCTTTCCCAAGAATTGCATGGGTCTTATGGTGTCTGGACAACCTGGGAATTCATAACAAGGAAGGTAACAGTGCCTCTAATGAGTGCCAGAAAAAAATAATGATTTTTCTGCCATGGTTAGTGAAGAGGAAGTGACAACTCACTTAGCAGCAACAGCGTTGGTTTTGAGAGCTGGTTTGGAACTAATGTTCCTGGTACCATTACACCACTCCCAGGCACCCATCTGGCTTTGTGCGGACTGGATTTCCACATCTGACAGTGAACATTAGGTCCTAGATGTTTGTGTTTGATTGGTGTGACTTGAAAAACTGCTCCTGATTTAACAAATATAGGGTAAGAACAAATGAAGGGAAAGCCACACTATCTCTTCTAATAACATTCTCTCTTCACTAAAATCCCGTACAGATGTAGCAGACATCAGTGGTATTAATATTATGGGACTTAGCTGATGCTAAGAAGCATTTGGGAAAACCTTGACTGACTGGCTCAGGCAGTTGCTAATGAGGATATATCACTTACAGGGATATGGCAGAGCAAAGAGGTTTATTTCTCAGTGTGCTACTGCCCCATCTGAGAGATGAGAAAAATATTCAAGCAAGTGGGAAACATGAGGAGTTGTAAACCTCTGCCCTGCCTCAACCTTGATGACATGAAGCAGCTAAGAATGGTTTCCTCCCTACCTTATCACAGCATAAAGACACTGTGATGCTGTGAGCTGCAGGAGGGACCTTTTTGCATGGAGATCAACACCCAGGGGGAGCAGCCTGGAGAGAATACAGCCAAGAGCTGCTATCCTAGGCAGAGCCTGATGAGAAGTGGCTTGAGGCACCCAGGGGGCTTCCCTGTGCAAAACACTCCCCCCGGATGAAAGAACAGGAATGTTGCTGATTTCAGACACACCAAAAGTTTCAGGATGTAGCTCTGCCTGCCTCTGCGGAAGCAACTCATCATCCCTGTTACCCTTGAGACTTCTGGCTGATGTATCCTTCTTCCATTAGCCACCTAATTCTCTGAGGCTTCTCTGGGAAGGAATCATTCTGCTTTTCTCAAAGAACAGGAAAAGAGATTTATTTATTTGTTTAGATATTTTTCTGGGCTGCGCTTTTCCCTTCTGACCGTGGAGGTGGTTGGAATGTGTGAATAGAGATAATGTGGACAGACTGATCTGCACTAAATGAATCTCAAGACATTTTCTGTGAGAAACCTACGAAATGTCTTTATTATTTTAAAAGAGAAAACTTCAGCCACAAGATGTGTTATGGACTCCAATAAACCTTGGATTCCAAAATAGATACAGTCACTATGAAATCATGTGCATGAAATCTTCAGATTTATTCCCAACCTTGGAGTGTATTTGCAAGTATACAATTCTTAATAGTATGTTTCACCTAATACAACTGAATTCTCACGTTGTCATTGTGGGAAGTAATGTGGCATTAGGTTTAGTGCCACTGAAGCTAATGAAGTTCTCTGGGGACTACTCAACGTAGCCAAAATTGTTTTAACCCTAGTGTAATGCTGAATAACAATAATTGTTCAGGATATATGCTTTTCACCATACAACTCCCTCAAATGTTTCAAGAAAACAGTGTTAAATACGGTCTTTAAGTATCTATGTTTTTCCATCCAGAGGGAGAATACCCAATAACAAAACCTCAGCTGTGAACTTCAGGGTTAAAACATTTCTGCATTTCTGCTCATGCCCTTCATGGTATCTTTCAGAAGGAGGGTAAGCATAACTGGAAACCCGTAAGCACAATTTATATGCATTTTAAATGGGCTGAGCTAACGTTCAGTTTAATTGGAAAGAGTCCTGAGTGCAAAGCAAAGCCTTCCCACACTGTAGAAATCCATATGTTAAAATGCTTCTTTTTTTTTTTTTACAGAATTTCACAGCTCTGTAGCCAAGAGTTGCTAGAACAAAGACCCTGTGCCATCCTGTTTTGAAAATAAACAAATTGACAAATCTGTTCTTTGTGCCACAGCCACCAGTTCCTCAGTACATTTGCAAATGCAGAAACATAAAGCTGAATAATCTGCTTCTCTCAAGACTGCACATTAGGCAATTAAGGGGGTATGTTTGCAGGCAGGCACGCTGGGCATTAGGCACACAACTATTAACAATAATAAGAATTGGGCATTTAATTCCCTTCATAGGGATGAAAATGTATCTCTGGTGTTTAATGCAAGCCAGTGTAGTATTATGTGATAAACATGGATCAATAGCAAAGGATTTTTAAATTTAGAATGCAGTTCCTCTACCACAGAATTGGCAACAGAAAGTGTTTCCCAGTAATAGAATCAGTCTACCTTTGCTGAGACAGGAGCAAAGTTATCTGAGGAAGTAGCAACATTGTCATTTATTTTAATGAGGCTCCAACAAATGCTGTTTCTGCACTCTCGGGAAGGTTCCAGTAATGCTATAAAAAATGAAAAACCCTAACAAATGCTTGAGCATGTCTGTGTTTATATAACCTCAGATCATGGCATATAACAGGGCCCTATGTTCATGCAGTAGCAAGGTTATTTAACCATGTGTGCCTGCCCTTGTTGAATATTCAGCTTTTTAGTCCAGCTGATAAACTGATTGTCACGTATCCTTAGGTGATTCATCTCTTTGTTGAGCACTAAAACCTCAGATTCAAACTTCCCCAGATGGATATTGAAAAACCTATTGCTTTTAGGACATTAGGGATTCATTATCCTCATTCCTTTCTATGGCATTTTTATACAACCCTTTTGTTTGCCAGTCCCATCCCATTCAGGTGGATGAAAAAATCCCCCAATTCAATTTTGTTGTGGGGTTTGCCAGTGTGATAGAGGAGAAAACCATGCCAAAAGTGATGCACAGGCTCCATTTACTTTAAGTTTGTATCTCATCAGTCTAGCAAAGCCAATGGGAAACTTAATTTCTTATCATGAACATTATTGAATTACAGAAGCTGTATTTAGATCAATCTGTTCATGACAAAATTATTAGACTTCACTTGGAAAAATTAAGTTTTTGACTAGAAATATCAGCTGACATATCAGCACTAGTGTTAAATGTAATTACTTTAATGCACTCTTACCTGATGCTGAACCACTCTTACCTGATGTTAGACCCAGTGTCTACTTCTGACATTTTGAAAAACCTGAGATGCTTGTTTACAAATATTTTTTTTATCAGGTAATCACACAGTCTGGGTTAGACAGATATTTCTGTTAGGGGAGTGCACTTGACCATTTTTTCTCCCCCTGCCTATGCCTCTCCTTTCTTCATGCTAGTGCAAGTTTATGGTTAGGGAGAGCTTGTTCAAGAAGCCAGTCTGGGAAAATGAAGTTCTAGAAAAGGAGGAGGGATATTTAGAGAATATAAACAGAAGAAGCAGCAAAAGAAAAATTATGCCATGGTATAGAACCAGTATAAGCATGTGGTGAAAATCTAATGTTCTTTTAGCAGGCATGTGTTTTTGAACGTGCTAGTTCAGAGTTTCTTTACAGCAATGAGTTGTCATGCCTTGTCACATACAAAACTGTGGGTTTATTATAGATTAACTTGTGACATTTTTAACTTTCCCGAAGCAATTTTGAAATGGAAGTTAGACTAAAAGCTTAGACAATGTTTGTTCCACGAAGCAGTAATCGATGAAAAAATTTTTGATGAGTAAAAGTTATGGACCTCTGGTTGGCAATTAAACCTTATTCATGGAGAAATGTCATGCTAGGAAACTGGGGTTGTCGTGCTTTATGATTCAGAAAGAGTGGGCAATGCTTCTAGCAGTGTGAAATGGAGCTTGGGCTCAGCAACAAAATAATTTCTTCTCATACACCAGCAACAACTTATTCCTGATGCCCCTAAGGAAAAACCAGCTTAAACTGGAAAAGAAAAATCAGAAAAGCACAGACTTTTTCTGCGAAGTATAGTAAATGACACTTGTTAACACTTGCATTTAAGGTAGCAGTCTGTTTACTGTAGTCCACAGAAAGGTTTATAATCTGCATGGTAGTTTTTGATACTTCTCTTTTACAAGAAACCACTAAAGATAAAGCATGATTGAAGAATTCTGTGGTAAAGATGGTTGTCAGTTGCCCTTTCACCTTGTCATTTCTCTATTGTGAGCTTCAAGAAAAGGTGATAAAATATCTTGCTGGCAAAAATGCTACATTGTGTGGGATTTTTTCACTGTTAAGCTCCATTTTATAAATAAAAGCCAAATTCCACATGTGATGAAGCCTTTTTATTCTGTTGTGGTATAGGCTTGTAAAAGGTTAAGCTAAAGTGGTCTGATTCTATTTTCAATGTATACTCTATAGACAAAAACCGAAAAAAAGGATTTAATAACATTTTTATTAAAATCATGTCTTTGGCAATTTCAGCCTGTAAAATTGTATAAATTGGAATATCATCCAAGGTTAATCCAAGGTTATCCATGAAATAGTGGCGGATTTATGCCGTGCTACCCTTCCCTGTGCTTCTTAGATAAACACAGTGTGTATGCAATACATGACTTTAAATATGAAGAAAAAAAATACCAATCCCTTTGAAGCCAGCAGAAGCTTTACCAGCAAAAACACCCAGGCAGTAAAGATGCTACAAGGGATAAACAAGACCCACTTGATTGTTTAGATGTTTATTAGTGGTCAAAGGCTTAATGCAGAAACTGCTCCTATTTGCCATAGCAGCAGAAGAGAATTGTTTTCTGTCAGAGGCAGTGGCATCCAGGTGAGGTGTCTGGCTAGGTGTATCGGGATACAGAGTAAAACATGGATCCATGCTTTACAAATACCCCTGTCTCACTGCTGGCCATGCATCTGCAGCTATTTCATTACTCAGAGGAATTAAGGAGCCCAGGCTGCTGTCCTGAGCAGACACTTATCTTTCACACTGAGGAACCGATTGGTGTAAGCTAGTTAATGCCTCAAAATGAAGGGAATTATCCTTCAGAAATAAAGTAGAGATCAGATTCTTCAAATGCTGTGAGTCTAAAAATGAATGACTTACCCAATCCTAGAAATAGTCCTGCCTAATTTTATAATTCCTCTAAATTAGACTAGCCACATGCTTACTGCTAAGCTCAAATCTGTCTGCAGGATCTAGCATATGTTAAATCATGTGTCTGATTCCCTGCAACCTATTCTGTAACTCAAAAATGTACCAAAAAGCTGTCCTGTAATTTGCATGATCTACCAGTGACTGAAAACACATTGTGACTGTTTTGCTGAAATTTTTCTGACCAGGAACATTTCGTGATAAATGTGTTTGTGCAAAAACCCATCGAACCCAAAAAGGAAGAGAAATCTGTGTTTCCACGGAATATTTTACTTTCTTGCAAAGAGCAAAAGCTGCAATGGAAATCACTTTTCTCACCACAGAAATACAGTCACCTCCAAATAACTATTTTTGGAAGTTTCTTGTTATAGCTATAATTGACAGACTGTGAAGAGTTACTTCTTTTGAATATGTTGAACATTAGTAATTCCTTTTCTGATTTTGTGAAAATGCAAAATTTAGTGTGATTTTTAAATTATGTACTCTATTTGGAAGGGCGGTGTCTTATAGTATATTGAAGCTAAGAAATAAAATTCAGGTCACACTCGTGAAGGACTGCCCTGATTTCTTTACAGACAACTGATTTCAGCATTTAGTATTAGCATTTGGATAAGTTGCAACCTGAATTTTTACTCATGGCTCCTTGACTTAAGCAGCTTTGTTTCTCCTGGATACAGTCACACAATGCTTGGTTTCTATACAAGTGAGTGGGGAAAGCTCTGTTACAATGCTGGTGCAAAACCCAATTGAGGTTACTTGTAAACTATCTGGCTTGGGCTGGCCGACCAGTTCCTTCTTTTCTTTCCTAAGAACTAGGATTCAGTCTGCATGAGGCTGAAGTGGCTGGTTGCTCAGGAAAACCTCAGACCCTGATTGATTTCAAGGTTAGTCATCGCACAGCCCTTGTCTTGGTGAGTGTCACTTCCGACACTGCCCTCTGATTGACCTGGACACCGGGCTTGTGGAGGGAGCACTGATAAGGGGTGAATGCCAGTTCAGCTGCATGCAAGCTCAGAGCCAGGTGACTGAGTCCTCCAGACCTTGTGTATCACCTTCTCCACATGGGGGATGCTGCAGGTTGTGACCTTTATGCTGAGGGTGCTGAGCTGAAAGCACCAAACCTGTCCCTTTCAGTGCCTGGTTTGCTTCCAAATGTCACTGGTTTTATAAGGTAGCAGAATCACTCTTTTGACAGGTCTGGAAGGAAAAAGAGTAGAAAAAGTAGCCCAAGCAAATGAACCAAAAAAAACCCAAAACCTCACAAAAAAAACCCCAAAACCCCAAACAAAACAAAACCAAAACAAAATAAAAAACCTCAAACCAAAAAAATCCAAGCCTGGAAAAAAAAGCTTCTGCTTTTTAAAACAGAGAAAAGTCCCACCTAGTGTACTCCACTGCAGAGTCACGCAGTGTCAATGCTTACCCTCCCATAATCAGTTGTTAGCTATCATCTCCCCACTTTGATAGTTACCTCTCACCTTCTTAATCAAATTGTCATAAATAGGTCAGGAATTCTTGCTACTGGTTTTATTCAATAACACCTCTTTATCTCTTACTTGTCCTAAGTCCCATCCAATTTTCTCCTACTTTTCCATGTGCTCTGTTCTCATGACAATCACTTCTGTTTGATTGCTGCTACAAGGCCCTGATTGCAATTCTTCACTGATGAAAGAGTGCCGGGAACTGGGGATTAGGGTTGTATTCCAAATTCTGCCAAAAACATCCTGACTTCAGGCAGCTCATTCTGGATACATGTTTGGTTATACAGAATATTTTTTTATTCCAGAAGAAAAGAATAAACAAGAATCAGAAAAATGAATCCCAAAATGACTTTATATATTTCCTGGCAGCATTCACGGGCTATAACTTACAATTATTTTAAATCCATTTTACCTCTGATAAGGTAGTGCTTCTCTTGTGGTAGGCTGGAGGTTTATCCCTGTTAATGATTGTGAGTTTGTCCCTAACAAGCTTTCCCAGAACAGGGCTGCTGTCTGACACCAGCCCGGTAAGTGTGAATAAACCATTAACAACCTTAGTTCATTTACAATGGACCAGGTTGGTTTGGCTTCCTTATTTCATTGTGGCTTCATTTTTGCAGATTGCGTGTATTACAATAGGATTTATCTTAGTAAAAGTATTGGCTTTTAATTGTAGGATTATACTGAGTAATTCCCAGCTCCCCCATGGGATTTCAGCTGTTTTTCCCCACAGACTAAAAGGACATGAGATTTCTACTGGTTATTGCACAAGCCTGGGAACTGGAAAGTCCAGCTTTTATTCCCAGTTGTGTCTGTGATTTACTTTGGGATTTCCCAGCGCCTCAGTTTTACCCAAATAATGGCGTTACTTACCTTTTGATAGGAGTGCCAGGAAAATCCCTGGGTTGTTTGCTGCTTCACTGAACATGAAGTTGCTCTGCACTTACTGAGGGCAGATCAGTCATTCAACTAATTCAAGCAATAGCTGGAGACACTGTGATTCTACAGAAGGTTACAGCCTGTGTCTTGGTGTGTAATGTTGTGCATAAACTGAGAATCATTGCTGTCCCAGCTCTATTGGGTGTTCTCTCCATGGTTTAAATGGGAGCATTGGAGGATGCTGTGGCAATCTGAGCAACTGAATCTTATGAGGCTCTCTGCAGCATCTGAACTTCTTTGAATCCTTCCTAATTAAATGTCCAATCTGTTTAAAATATTCCCATTGTTTTTGTCTGTACCCCACCTACATGAGCAAATATACAAACATACATTCACACACACTCTTTAGACTGTCAGCTTCTCTGCCTTCTTTGTCCAGGCTGACGAAAACACACACCAAAATACAATTGCCAAAAATCCCAACAATTGAGAAAAAAGGGAAGATTTTAAATAGCTGTTCTTTTTACATAAATTGTTCTAAGGCATTCAAAATGAAAAGACACCTTTGTTTTTATTCAGGAGTGATATTGTGAAGCTAATTAGTTATTAATTTTTTTTTCCAACACCCTCCTGTATATTATCATTATGCCAAGAGTAGGTGTACAATGCTTCCTCCTCTATAGTGAAATTGCTTAGTTATATAATCATATTAAGATGACTAAGGAGAGAAGATAATATTTGGAAAATGCTTTTAGATTTCAGGAGCTTTTAGTCCCACATATATATATATGAATATACATGCATAATGTCCATGCATACATATATTGTCTCACACATATACACACACACACACACACACACACACATGCATATAGCTATAGCTCCTTTGTCTCTCCACTGTGCACCAAAAAGACTTTCAAAATGTCCCTTTCACAAGCTATTTTATGTCACAAAGCTTTTTTCTCTCCAATTGACCAGTTTTAATTACTGTTACCTAAAAAGGTACAATAAAATATGTGTCAGAGACCAATTACTTAATCAAGCCAATAACAGTTTATACCAACACTACTCCACTGTGTGTATTCATAGCACCAGCAGAAGCTTTTGCTGTTCCATCTTTGTTATTTTATTTTTTGCTTTCTACCCTGCAGCAGAAGCAGCAGCAGCAGCACCTCTGATAGCAACAACCAATAGACATGGTTGGCAGGATGAAATGTAAAATAACAAAACCTACAGTCTGCCTTGCTTTGTGGATAATATGCTGCAACAACCAGCCATTTCCTGCCTGTGGCTGTGTCAACTGAGCCATCCACAGTCCATTTTTTTATTGGTATCATTTTTTTCAGTGCCTATGAAATCTGGAATGGGACACAGCATGCTTGGAATGTGGCCAGTATCCTGTTGAGTTAGTAGAATGGAAAGAAAATAAAAAGTACTCTGACCCAATTTCTTTAACTAAATATACTGGGCCATAACAGCAAAAGCTAGGAATGTGTTTATTCTTTGAATCATTTTTCAGATGAAGTGGTTTAGGACAATAGGTTACAAACGGAGACGGAGATCAGGTAGTGAAGCCTACTCATCGGGCTATCCATTGGCTTCAAACATCTCTTTACATCCCAGGTCTCAAAGATTTAAAAGTACGTTTCATTTTTATTCTTTGTTGTTTTTTCTACCTAACTTAATTTACCTGAAAGTTTCTGTCCATATTTTTTTTTGTTTTTCTTTTCTTTTCTTTGCCTGTTTCAATTAAAGCAGTTAAGCAAAAAACAAACAAAAAAATCAGTCAGTGTATTTTTCCTTTCTGTGACAAGTACCAACGCTTAGGATTTGTGGAGATTGTGTTCCTTACGCTCTGGTGTGAGCAGAAATGCAGCTGGATGCATCTGGAAGTGAGGAGAAACATAATAGCACAATCAGTTAGTTTTTCAAATGCAAAGTGGAGGGTGCACTTAAAACCCGATGATAATCTAAACTGAACAGCTTGTGCCTACCTTTGGCTCCCCCACACCTGTGCCATTCATGCTGCCATCCCAGGCAACAGTGCTGTTCCAGCCAGGAGCGTGCCAAGGGGTGGCTGCTCTGTTCCAGGAGCTGTGTCCCAAGCAGGACCAAGCAAACCCCGTGACCTCCTTCTCAGTTTCCTCATTCATAAAATGGGGACAAAGATCTGCCTGCATCTTTTCAGAACACCTGGGTATATCTGATTGCAAAGCGGCAGGACACAATGGGAGCCAAACAGAACTGTTCTCCAATGCCATATGGCCAGACAGGTTGCCAGCATTCAGAGATAAAAAGCCAGATTAAATTATAAAAAGGCCAAACCCAACAAAAACAAGAAGAAAGCCAAAAGCCTCAAGAACAAACAGCAATTAAAGGCTTAATTTAGCACTAATAATCAAAATGGATTTCAGAAATGCCTGGCCAAAAAAACATTCCCTTGCAGCACCCCACCTGCTGGTACTGGCAGAATAATAATAGTACCTGCAGTACTACTCCAGTGCATCCCTGCTTTTGTTGTCTTCTTCAGACCTACAACCTAAGGTGCCTATCTTACTGCTCTCCTGCTTTTCACATTTCCCTTCCAGAGATCCCTCCCAGAATGCTTAAAAAACTCTTTAAAGAATTATGCACTAGGCATGAATGAGAGAAAAATATCACCAGCCACATGAATTTGGATTTGACTTGGTCCTGAGCTCTTCCCTCACTCAGAGATCATTCAAGGTGAATCCTGAATGTTTCTGGCAGCCTCTGTCCTCAGCACTGAACTCCTTTGTCATGGGACAGAGACACCAAGATCTGAAGAGACAGAAGGGAGGGAACAAACAGCTGAGTGTGGGCTACAAGGACATTTTGATGAAACTTGTAGATGTTTCTGTCCAGGAGAGTTTTCCTTTCCCTTATGACCACAGAGGAAGATGAGCCAAGGTGCTTTAAGGTATCCTGCTTGACTTAGCAGAGGAGTGAAGAGTGGTCTGTCCAAAGTGATGGCTTGGGGAGTTCTGAAGACAAAAGCCCAGGCTAAACCATGCACTGGTATTACTCCAAACAGCCTGAAAACACAAAAGCAGGAATCCCAGGGACCCAAATGTTTGGGACTCTAGCTGTTTTGCAGGGCAAGGGCTTTCCATGCAGGAGTTTCAGAGGAAACAGCTGTTTTATAGAACATTCTGTTAGCAGGGCTGGGTGAGCAGAGCTAGAAGTGTGGTCATACAAGGTCTGGGCAACAGTTTCAGGGAAACACTATTATTTGGTCCATTTTTATTTCAAACAAGAGGTTTCTTTGCATGTGAATCCCCAACCAAAGTCTATTCATTGTAAGAACTGACAGAAGCAAAACCAAGTGAAGGAAAGCAGATGGCTGAAACATGTTGAAAAGAATCAATAGCCCCAGTTCTGATGCATCGATATTTTGGTGTGGACACATTCAGAATTGATGTTTAAATGTCAGCTGGGCCCAATTTGCAGCATTTCAAAGCTGCCTTTGTGTTTTGAGTTCAGCAGGACTGAAGGTCAGAAGTTTTGCTAAGTATTTGAATCCAATGGTACATTTTGCAAACATTCATTTTTATTTGAAAATATATCCTTTTATCTTGTTCCACTGGTATATCCAAGGTGGAAGAACATAGAGCAGGCATAAGTTCAAAGCTTGGTCAAAGGATGACAGTTGCTTATGCTATCTTGACTCTAACACTCCCATTATTATTACTGAAAAACTAGATAGTTTCAAGTCTGATTATTTTCCAATGTAGAATTATATTGTATTAATAAGTTCCTTTCTGTCCAAATGGATAAAGATGCTGTGGCAAATAAAGCTCTTCACTGAGTTGGTTGGTTTTGATGTGTACATCTTTTGTAGTCGAAAGAAGACTGTGTGGTTATTTAATAGGAAGTGTTGATAGTGCAAGAAAAGAAGAACATAAAAGATGTGTATTTCCTTTTTAATGCTATATATTTAAATTACCAGATTTTCAATTAGTGCAATGTAGCTAAGTCTCTTTAGAACTAACAGAAATGTGAATTTAAACTATCTGAAGAGTTAGTTATGAACCTTAAGATGCAATAGAAACAAGAGCTACACGAAATTATATTTAAAAACATTCAGTAGAATAGCTTGTTTTCAGAACCGATTTGAAGATGTTTTTTAGCCTTTGTCAGGGTTACAAAACAATATTTTGGACTTGGAGAAATCATAGTTCAGTTGTCCATTTCACAAATCTGAGGAAAGTCCTCCCTTCTTTAAACACAGTAGGGACTTCAGGAAGTAGTAATTGAAATTTAAGCAAAAAGGGACACTATGAACAGGATTTTGCTAAGTAAAATCAAAGGGACAGTTTTAAACTCACTCTAAGTGAAGCACATGTCACTCAGTGTGTGCCACTGCGGTGGCATTCAATATGTGCTTTGCAGGGGAGCAAAGGACTGCATGAACGAATTGGTCTTCAGAGCTGTTAATAGGTTACAGTTCCCTTGGAATTAGTAGGACTGGAGGGTGTTCAGAGTTTTCCAATAGAGCTGCATTTATTTTCATCTCAGCTACCTTACTTTCTATGAGTGACAGATATGTGGCAAAATAGAGTATTGAAATTTTACTTTCAGTTCTGAACTGTGAAGAGAGAACAATGCTTGTCACATTTCAAAAAGGCTACAAAGGAATATCCTAAATAGTTAACAGAGACACTAGAAGGAAACAAAATAGAAGAGATTTACCAAAAAAAAAAAAAAAAGAAAGAAAGAGAGAGAGAAATCCACCTATATTTATATCTGTAAAACAAGGAATCTTCAGAACTTTCTGAGTAACAGAGGAAAAGAATTATCTCAAAACCCCAGGCAGAAAAATGAATTTGAAACTGTTTTATTTTGAAGAAAATCTTGGATGTACTTCTGTTGAGCAGAAGATTCTCTTTGTGAGGAGGGGGCTAGGAGATGCACAAGAGGAAAACATTCCCAGCTTGCATGACACAGTCAGGATGCATTGTCTGAAGGATCAGAAGAGGATGCAATTATGAAAACATACGGAAATGAAGGTCAGCTTGTCCAAAAGTCATGTGAGCAGGATTGTGATGAGGAATCAAGCAGGCAGGCAGTTAAAAAGACCACCATAACCAAACCAAAAATCAGTTTTAAATCCCCTTGTAACAGGAAAAAAAAGGAAAAAAAGACAAAGGCAGAATTTAAAAGTTAATGTAAGATTTGGTAGCTTGATATTTTAATATTACAGTAAAATGTGGAGATTTGGCATGCTTTGAATAATATCTATTGAATCAAAGGTGCAGGAATGGAAACATACCATGATATCCTCTCTGGAAGAAAGCTGGGTCCTTCAGAGACGTCTTTCATTGCTACTGTGAATCCTTCACTGTGGAAGATGTACTTTATTTAGGAGCCTTTAAGAGTTGAAAGAAATTACATGCCATGTTTTCCTTGTCTATCTTACAATTACTTAGAAAACACAAAGGTCTTTTTTGTCCTCATTTATCCACTGTAAGAGGAAAGAATAATTAAGTAGCGCTCTGAAAATCCTCAACAAAAGAAAACAGGATCAGCTTCATTGCCATGTGCCCCATTCAGACCTTAGAGGCATGTTATGTCTTTAATATTGTGAAAGAAAACTTCATTCACAAAGACCGTTTCGACTTTCTTGGAATGACATTTTACTTGCGGTGATTTTTAGTGGCTGGTTTGTTGGCTTGTTTGTTTGTTTTCATTAAAGGAGTCTGCTAAAGCATATTGACTTAACACAAAGTCACCTTGGTATCAGTTGCAATAGCCCCCAAAGCAGTGCTTGGATTTGCAGCCCTAACTGGCATTGTGTTCTGATGCTTTTTGAAGACTTTTGAAAGTTAAAGTTGAATCAGTCCTTAACACCACTAACCATGCACCTGCTCCTTGGCCCTAACTATTTGAAACATAACATTCTCTATCATTGGTCCCCAAGTCTTAAAAAAAAAAATAAAAGTCTTATTCCCTATGCTCATATTCCTGTTAGATTTTGTGATTAACAGTCCACAACCTTGAGTTTATGACTGTAGAGGTCTCCCCATAGCATGGGAGTCTCAAAAATTTCACTTACTCCATGTGTGCTCTCTGCACTGTGAGCAAAGGGGAGATTTCATCCCTCAGGGTTATCTCAGCGGTAGCTTCCACAAACACATCCCTTCTCTAAAAGAAGAAAGGATATACCTTTTCATCCAGCTTAACTTTGTCTAGACAACAAATGCAGCCAGGTTTTGTACAGCTGATTTATCTTCCCCAGCTGACTAAGCTAGAGTGAATGTGATTCACAAAGATTTTCTTTTTATCCCATGTTTGTCTTTCAAACTTCTCTGTCTGCTTATCTATGCTTGTACCTGGGAAACCTGGGAAACTCTAAGCAGCTATCCCACTCCACAGGCTGAATGTCAGTCACCTCAGCAGGGATACACTAGTGGTAAAATGAGACTTTGGAGAGTCTTATGGGTAACATGCAGTGCAGATGATGCAGATTTCTTTATTTTCCATTTCAGAAGTTCTTAGTCTTTCTTCATGCAGTACAATTTTATCTGTAGCTCTCTTATACAACATAAGTGTCTTTACAGCTCAGGATAGGTGTTTTGCTGCATTCTTATTAATTTAAAGAAATAAATATCTTGATGAGAATGACCTTCATTATACTTCAGACCTGATCATTGCTCCCTGTGGGCTCCATTACCTCAGTGAAAGCCAAAGACAAAGTTCACTCAATAATTAGAGGGACTGGAGTTGCTCTGGTCTGAGAACCTGACACCCCTGCTGTGCTGAATGGCAGTCTACAGATGAGAGACTTGAGAGCTAAGAGACCAAACTAAATTAAGGCTGCCTAAGGTCTGCTGTGTGCATTAACTTGCAAATAAGGTGGGGGCACAACAAAAAGTGAGTGATCCTTCTCCTAAGTAGCTTTAAATCATTCCCATTTAGGATACTCTGGAACAGGTTGATGTTAGCTTTTGTTTACGATTCAAACCTACAGCAAGATAAGATGAATGTATAATAAAAAATATTGTTGTGTGTCAACTGACAGGTCTAGTACTTATCCAACAAACTCGTTGCATCTTTCTGTGCAACCATCTGTTTAGAAAAGACATTATACATGAGAAATTGTTATAGTATAAAATGTGTATAAATGTATATTTGCATAGACACGTGCACGTAAATATGTATGTGTGCACATGTCTGAACTAATCAGTGCATAGCAGGAATACTTATGGCAAAGAGCAGATCTATTTCTGTTAAATTCATGGACAAAATTTGTGTGTTAAATGGCATTTCCCTTCTATGTTACCACCTACATCTTCCCTGGAGGACTATCTGGAAGCGTGACCCACAAGACAGCCTGTCCTACAGCTGTCTTATGCACCAGGTCAGGGCCCAGGACAGCTCCTGTGATGCAGAGTGGACACAGGGTTTGTCTGAGTACCTCTCAGAAAGGCTGCATCCAGCTTGGATTTTTGGAAAAACCTGAAGTCATATGTAGATATAACTGAGATTTGGGGGCCAACAATGAATGAAGGTGCTTCTTTGGTGGATTTTGTGCAATGTAGAACTGCTAGTGGGTAACACAGCACATGTCTAGCTGTGATGGGGCTGTCCTAGTTCCATTTCGGGTAGGATAGAGTTCATTTTCTTCCTAGGAGCTGGTACAATACTGTGTTTTGAGTTCTGTATGAGCATAATGTGGATTACATGCTGATGTTTTACTTGTGGCTAAGGAGAGCTTACTCTATGTCCTAGACTTTTTGTTTTCCCCTGTTCTGTCAGGAAGCAGGTGCGCAAGAAGCTGTGAAGGAGCATGGCCAGGATGCTGCCCCGAACTGGCCCAAGGATATGCCACACCGTGAAATCATGAAATGCCATTCCCGGTATATAAATTTGGGAAGTTGGCTGGAATGGACTGATCACTTTTCAGGGATGGGCTGGATATCTCTCAGCAGGTGGTGAGCAGTTGTATTGTGCATCATTTTTTGGGGAAGGTTTTGCTCCTCTCTCTCTTTTTAATAGCTATTATTATTATTAGGTTTCGTATATTATTAATTATTGTTATTATTATTATTATTATTATTATTATTATTATTATTACTACTGCTACTGCTGCAATTAATTTTGTTTCAATTTTTAAACTGTTCCTATCACAACCCACAAAGTTAACCTTTTCTTTCTGATCCTTCTCTCTACCAGGGGATGGGGTGGGAGTGAGTGAGTGGCTGTGTGGTACTTAGTTGCCAGCTGGGGTTAAAAACCATGATGGGTGATAGGGGTGAACTTTGTGGATTCTGTGGTCTTTCTCAATGGGTTATTTCTCTGGAACAAGTTTGCTTGCTTGTTAGCTTTCTGCATCTGTTTTTGTAGGCATCCAGTTACGGTATCTGGCCCACCTGCAATCCCAGGACCAGGAACAGCTACTGCATTCTATTTGAAAGTGCTCTTGATGCTCACCAATCTGTATCAGCTGTAGAGGGCACTTTTCAAAATGTGAATCAGGCCATTTCATTTTAATGTGTATTTTTAAGGACCCCAGTTTCCCAAAGAGCATATTAACAACCAACCCCTTGGTTAGGTGCCCCTGGGGAGGGAAGCAGGAAGGTGAGGCTGCCTTTCCTCTCTGCTTTTGAAGCCGTGTGTCTGTGCAGAGGGGAATGTCAGGCTATTCCATCGACTTTTCCAGCTTGTCTTGCTGAATCAAGTTTCTGACTGGGGGTAAGCAACTAGCAGAGGTGGTCTCAGATGCCTGAATGGTGGGTGTCTGTCTCTCTGGGCTCCCTGAGGAGCCCTGCCTGCCCTCATTTGAGGGTACAGGGGTGACTCATTTAATTATACCCTTCTATTTCAGCTTTTCAAGGGATCAGAGCACAGCATAGCAGTACTGGGGAAAGAAATGTAACTGTGAAGGCACACAGGACAGAATGGCAAAGTTCACATTCTAATAGCGCAGTCTTGAGCAATCATCACCTCTTCATTTATTTCTTTCCACAACAGCATTTCTTTTCACTTCCATTTATGCTGGTTAAGATTTCAAATGGGAGCAACTCCTCTATTCAGGGTTCAAGAAGCAACAGTGCCCGGAAAAGTAAGGGTGTGGTGTGGAAAAATAGCAGTAGGAAAGGAAGGTAGATGGGAATTCTCAAAATCATTTTAAACCTCACTGTTGCTGAGCAAAAAGCTATTAGCAGAGTAATATTAGCAGAGTGTGCCATTAATTGCTGACATCATGACAACAAATCTCTTCTTGATTCTCCACCTAGTTTTTTGCCACTTTTCTTGGATGCAGCTCCTTGGCTTTTTTCCCTTCTTTGTCATTTTGCCAGACTCTTTTTTTGGATCCTCTGCTCACAGCTGTGTTTCATGCTATGGTCACCAAGGCCGTGGGATTATTCCTGCTGTTCTCTGACACCTTGGTGTGTTATACTAGCTGAAGGAGTCCTCTCCTGCATTTGTTTCTTCTTGGCAGTGATTACCCCTCTGTTGTGGGGTCTCTGACACATTCAGTGCTGTTGGATGTGCAAGAGCCACCTGTTGGCTTTGCCTGGGGACCAAGCTGTCACCAGCCTCCACCCACTCCTGTTTGCATGGCCGTGGGTGAGGCAAGAGGAGCAGAATGTACAATGTGTTAATAAGAAATTTATACCATATTTGACAGCATTACTCTATTGATGGCTGCCAAGAATATGACTGGCATGACTTTCTTGGGTCTTTCTCTGATCTCAGATATAAATTTGATATGTGTTCAGGCAAACACATATTTCAGGAGAATTGTAAAGAAAACTTTATTCCATATATAGCTGTATTAGAAATATTTACTCTGCTGAATTGAATTTTAGCCATCTTCGCAATTTCTCTCTGTTTAAGGTGAGTAATGACCTATAACTGTGCAACTAATTTTTGGAATCAGACATTTTAAAATCCCAACTGTGAACTTCCAAGAAATTTAGTCTTGCTCTTGTTTTGTTTCTTTGTTGTTTGTTTAGTGTTTTGGGATTTTTCTTTGGCATTCTTTTTTTTTTTTTTTGCTTAACACATGGCACTGAGATCCTATTGCAATGGATAATTTGAACCAACATCTGCCCAGCCCTCTTTTATAAAGAACATTGTGCCTTCTTCATGTCAAATTTTAGAAATGTTGCCTTACAGGAGTGTTACACCAACACTGTAGATAATTCCTAAATGTAGTGTGTTTTAATACTCTTGGATAGTGCTTTCACTTTTGAAATAGGAAATTTTTGAAGGAAACAAAGGCAGCTAAGTAGGTCGACAGAAATTGCATATCTTTATTTGCTTTTATAAATACCTTATTCTAACATATTGCGGCATCAAATGTGCACACACTCTCTATTTGCAATTTTTCATACTTGATATATGCTTTGTCTAGGAAAATTTCTATACTTCCTCTTGATGGAGGACAGAGTACTGACATAGTTTAAGTAAATATGTGATATATTAGTGTCCATCATTGCTCTTACAACTGAAGAACAAGCAAACTGCCTCACTTCTATGTGTTCTACAGGAAACATGAAAACTTAAAAAAAATTCTTAGATAGCAGAGAGTGAAAGTCACAAAAATAATATGTTTGGATTCTAAAAAATATATATTAGAAAATTTCTTCTTTGCACAGGATGGGTGAAAATTAAAAAGAGAGAGCAAAGAAGCAGTGAAATGGAGAAGCCAAGGTGAAATGGAGTTCTGAGCCCTTTTGCTAGCATGTGTCCCAGTAAAAGACTGCTTTATTTTCTGAGATGAGGTCAGCTTCATTATTCATTTGCTCCGAGTCAGAGATGGGCAGTAGAAATACTGATGTGCCTGGCAGAAAGGAGTCAAAGAAGCACAAAGCACAGGGTGACAAAGTGGCCTACTGGCTCCTGGACTGAGTTAATGTCACACAGGGCTGCATGACAGTGTGTAAAAAAGGAAATGCCGGAACTGCAGGGAGCAGGGAACTCTTCAGAGGACTAAGGGTCTAGTGCTTCTGAGCTTTCTTTAAAAAAAAATGAAACAATGAAGAAAAAGGTACAGTAGCAGATAGCACTGAAAGTTGAAGGATTGCTTAACTCCAGCACTGTATCATCAGAAAACAGGTTGAGAGAAAGGAGAAACATCAAGGGCTAGAAAAGGAAGGCTGAGAAAGGGGGAGAGGGAAGACAGACTATTGTGGGTGACATCTTGCAGCCTGAGAAGAAACAAAAAAATTATTGTTGCTTCCCAGTCAGTCACCAGGACAACAGCAGATTGAATTTGGAGCTGCCTGTAATAATTTATAACTACTTTGTCTCGGTTGTATTATAATGTTGCTTTTCTTGCTTTTGTTGGATTCATTAGCTTGGCAGAGCTTCAACCAGAGAGGCAAGGTAAGAGAAGAAAGGGGAATTTTTGGAAAAATTCATAATCTACAAAACTATGCTATGAAAATACTGGTGAACTCAGCACTCTTGTTGCTTTGAACATCTTTTGTGCTCTGATCTGTTCCCAGGGTTAAGAGAGGTGCACACAAAGAGAAGTGACAATGAGATCCTTCGCTGCTGTACAAGGACCTTCTGCTCCCTATGTCCACTGCCAATCTTAGGCACCCAAAAATAAAGTTCAAGTGCTGGGATCTGGTAGGACCCCTTGGCCCTGACAGCTCGTGGAAGGAAATTCATGGTGTTTGCACCACTGTAAAGCAGGGTGGCAGGCCCAGAGCCTGTGGAGGTGGGAGGTGATAATGGAGCTGAAGCATGGTCCTGCAGAAGTGGTGTCTGGTATGTTTATAAGACAGGAATGACAGGGATAATGAGGAAGCTATAAACAACTGTCTGAAAAGACCAAGTCAAAAAGTAACCTAGTAACCTAGTGGTGGCATAGAAGAGATGAGCAAGCATCAGGCACCATGCTGTACTTAGCCATTCAGCTGTCTGGAGGATGGAGTGATAGAGGCTGGTAGTGAGGGAGGGTGCCCTTCCACAGCAGGCAAACAGCTGAGTGACAAAAATCCCATTAGTCCATTCCTGCTGTGATATCCCCACCTGTTAGGGGCAAAGTTGGTAAACTGTGCACATGGGCAAATTGCTCACCATATGGTCTAATTTCTTTTGGAACCAGTGTGTGGGGAAATGCAAAAGAAGCCATCCTACAGCATGCAAATAAAATGCAGTTCTATGGCACTGGACTTTTAGGCTTGCTTTTTCAAAAGCCAAAGGTTTTACTAGGAATTGGCTGCCCTGCAGACTTAAACTGGGACAGGTCATATTAAGGCATATCAAAACTTTCAAGCAACAGTAGTTAGATGGTGCTAATGATTGCAGGGAAAACTCTTTTACAGCTCCGAATTCTATCCTAACATCCAACTCTTGAATAACTAAAAAGGGTGGAGATCTGTCTGTTCTGCTCCACCTATAAACCTATCCAGCCTCACGACAAAATAGCCACATTCCACCCAAGTATTTAAAAAAAACCCAAACACCACTGATTCCTTCATCCACACTGCATGCCCAAGTTTTATGGCTTCATTAAAGTGACAAATGTGAGGAAGAAGCAGTTTGGTATGTGTCATGCTTTTCACATTGCACTGATTTTATTACCTCTAACATTTTAAGGTGTCAGGGTAGAAAACTTCCTGTCCCTGTGCATACAAAGGACTTGTTCTATATGGCAGTTTCTGAACAGCTGGAATTAGGGCACATTCCACACAAATGTATTTGTGTAAATTATTCAGTATTGTAGCCTGTTTGGGTTGAAGCATCCATTTATTTGCCTGCATTTTGCTTGACTTGTAGCTTTCCTTTCCAAAATATTACGGCACACCTCCCTTTCCCCCTGAGCCTAGGGTCAGCTTATTGTGCTGTTTTAGGATTACAGTAAATAAACTTACAGAAAACATAAACAAGAAAAAGAAATGTCATCTCTGAGCCAGACATCATTTTTCCTTTACTTTTTCTTTCACCCTACAGCTATTACTTTAGTCCTTTATGAACCCCAAAGACTCCTTGCTCTACTGTGGCAAGCACTTTGTGAATTGTTTATTAGCTTGGAAAACTGTTTCTGTCTCTCAGGACAGGTGTCAGTAGAAGATATCTGGGACAAATACTCTGTGAAGAAAGTACCTTTTTGCCTTAGGAATCAATGAACCATTCCAAAAGATCCAGTGCCCTGAACCACGCTGAACTGAAGACCAGCAAATGTTACCTTCCATCTCTTCCAGTGACTTTAGTGCTGTCTTCATTATCATCTTCTATTCTCCCTTGCCAATTCACTCGGCAGTTTGCCTCCTGTGCTACACACCAGCTGACAGATGTATCCTTTTCATTTCACATACTCTTAAAGCCTTGGGCACTGCTTTCTGGAGATATTTATACAGCTCTGGGACCCAGTTGCTGGAAAAGTAGTTTGTACTGAATATTTGTTACATGTTCTACAAGATCCCACACACTATGACTTTGCATAGAGTAAAACAACAACAAAAAATGCTGATGCCTTTGCATTTATTTTGGATTAAACAGTGAACCTCATACTGACAGTCTTTCAAAGTTAGCCTCCATAGCAGCCTGAGTTACATGACTAAAAATTTTCCTATATGCCACAGTGCCTTCAAAACCTACCTACCACCAAGTTTCTTCATCCCCCACAAGCAAATAGAGTAGGAGAATATCTTCCTTCTGCTCACCACAAGATATTTCTTGTGTCCTTAACTCAAGCAGTGGTAGAGGAAGGACATCTGCAACAAAATGCACCACTGACTCTGTCCCCCCACGCTAGTCAGGAAGAGCAATCAGTTTTATGCTGATTCTGCTGTTGTAATTTCTTCCCCTTATTTTAGTCAACACTGGACAAAGTGTTGAACTGATACACGAATCAGTTGGTTTTATGCTGAAATTCTCTTTATGTGTGTTTCACTTTCAGCGTACCTTATAGATATGTTAGCTGTCTATTGAATAACCATTTCACGGCTCTGCCAGAGGAAGGTGTCAGAACCTGAAGGTTTTTTTGCCAAGTGTTTTACCACGGTTTTCTCATTTAGATGGTCTGCTAGAAAAAGCGATAAACACAGAATATTTGAAAAATGCCACAGCAGAATCCTTAAGGTAAACCAGCTGGCCTTTGCTTCAGTTTCTAGGGCAGCATTTTAATAAACATTAGTCATGGTGATTATGGAACATTTTTATCGAGGATACATCATTTCCAGCATTATCCCATTTTTGAGTCTATATTAGCATAATAACTTGCATTATTAGTATAATTTGAGACATTTTAAGGACATGGCTGGAGAATAAGAAGCTCAGTCTGGAAAGCCTCTGATTGCCAATTGCTTGTCTTGCTTGCCAGGGCCAATTAACATATTTCTTCCATTTTTGCCTTTGTTTGACTTATCAAAACACGAATGTGCAGCAGACTTTCAGAATCACTTAGGCTCCTTGTTCAGGCTTTAGAAGCACATAGCAACACGAAGCACATTCATGCAGATTAAGTGCTCTTTGGAGTATTAGAAACCACTTAATCTGTATAAATATGCTTCAGGTTGTTCAGCTTTTACAACACCTTGAGAAGGATCTGCAGTGGTTCAGAAAAGTGTGTGATGCATTATTTAAAAGAAGATATATAATCCATGATAAGTTTATCTTCCAAGTGACTATTGTCAGAATCATAGTTTATATTTTATATTTTGGACTTCATTGCATTGTGTTAATGCAAGTGACAAAGGGAATTTCCTATTATATACTCTATTACCTTCAAAAATCTGGTTTTATGACTGTTGATTTAGAAGATAAGCATGAGAGATGTATAAGTACTAAGCATTTTACTTTACAAATTTGTGCAGCAGGAAGAATTTACATTTTTAAACAGAAAAAGATAAACAGTATTTATTTTCTCACTGAGTTGATATGTTATTCCATGCATAAAATACCTTTTTAGGTTCCATTGACTCTAATTTTCATTTGCAGTAGAGCTGAAAAGAATGAGGTATGAGACAGGACTAAGAACATCCTATTGTGATGTTAGATATTTTGCTTTTGGGGTTTACAGTGTCATTTAGTCTAATAACTCTTCACAGTACAGTTTAATTATTGCCAAAAATAGAAAGCATGGTTGCATTGTGCAGCTTTCCCAGAGGATGTCTTATGTGTCCTGAGATAAATTTAAGCTCTGTATTTTAACATATGTGCAACTGTAGCTGTGTCACATTCTGAAATCCCTTGTTAGACAAAAGCTTGCAGTAGCCATTAATAACTGGAAAGTAACATGGACAAGACAGTGTTCATCCTAAAATACTGACTCCATAAAAGTAAATAATGCTCTTCCAGACTGGATGAAGAGATGATTTCAATATATTGAATTCCATTCTTTTTGTGAAAATATGGGACTTTTAGCATCAATAGACGCCTATTATGGGCGAAAGCCTACACTCTGTGGTTGATCTCAAAGAATGATTTAGTAACTGCCTCTCTTCCCTACTTGTTCCTCTGGGGATATTTGCCCCCTGAGTTGGTGGGCAGCATCCTTCCCAGCTGTGGCAAATAAATGCCAGCTGCTGGAGGTGACTGCCATGTGCTCTAGCCTTCACCAGAGAACTTCTTCATTTGCTGTGGAGACACCACTGCAAGCCAAGCATGCAGGTTCACCGCTCCTGGAGAGGATCCTACACAGGCCATAATATCCACAGCGGTTTCTATTCAGGTCCCAGAGGAGCAGTTCCCTTGGCAATATGATCTTAACCTCACTGTGGCTGTCAGAGCGCTGCCAGGGCTGATGTTTCTGGCCCTGGAACCTGTGTGAGATGGGGGGAGCAGGGGAATTCTTGTTTGCATACAAGAGCAGGCTGAAGACTCCTTCGAAAGATGTTTAGTAACACAAATGGGACTTGCAAAGGGCAGAAGGACTGTTTGTGGAGACAATTGAATTTTAGCCTTCCTTTTCTCCTTTTACATAAAATAACCAAGGACATGACTTTAGCTGTGAAAGGAACTGTTGTGTGTCTGCTCTTGTCATTTCATTGTCCCTGTAATGAAGCTTTTTGTTTTACAGAGATTTGCAAATTTTTTTTTGGTAAGAATTCCAAATATTCTCTTTTGTAAAAATAAATCTAAAGAAATTATAAAAAAGCTTTGGAAATTCTAGTATTTTGCTGTGATATTAGCATACAACTGCAGTAAACTACACTGGGTGAAAAAGGTTTCTCAATTTCAAAATGTATTTAAAAAATTCAGTTAATTAAATTAATTGGATTCAAAAATAAGACTAGGTAATTAAGGAAAATTTCCTAATTTTAATCCAATTTAAGGTGCAGGTGGCATTTTTTATGGAGCACACAAAAATACCAAAATTTTTTCCACTGTAAGCTTGGAATTAATTCCCTGGGCTATATCCAGTGCAAACACTGAAATGTTATATGACCTCTATTGCATAGAGGTCCTTTGCCAAAAGCTCATTGCAGTAATGGGCTTTAATATTTTTTGCATTGGATTTTACTCTACTGTTGGTTTTATCATTCTTGATCTCAGCAAATGTGCTTTATTGTCTGGATCATTTAATTTTGTTAGGCAAACGTGCTTCATTTTTTAATGATAAAATGTTAGCATACTCTTCAATAATAACTGTTTTTCCTTTCAGAGCTACTCATGCATAAAGTCTAATCTTTTGTAGTTGAAGGAAGATGTTCTTTAAGAACTGATTTAGGGTCTGCCTTTGTTTTACTAATTTTTAATTACATGCAGTCAGACCTGATTAATCTGAATTAGCATGCAAAGCCCCTTTTTAGAACTAAATAAAATCAGATTAACAAGTAAAGGATACATACAAGGATGTGTTCTAAGGTTGGTTAAAAGTTAAATCCTTCTTATTTTTAAACATACAGACATTTCTGTCTGAACAATTTATGTATTCTAATTGGGTACACAGTTTCGCTGTATAACAGATCTTTAATTCCTTTTGACTTTTGAGCAAAGCATCTAGGCATCATAATAATATTATGCAAGGAAATGCCTTTACAGGGTTTTATAACTGGAACTGGACTTAACAAGATCAGTTCATCCAATGCCCTTATGAACATAAATGCATTTAAAGAGGTGGCACTATGTTGCAATTCCATAAGTTACATTACTTTTTTAAGAAGTACCTAATGCAACCTGATATGAACTAAGGTCAGCTGCTATGAGGGTGAAGACCCTGCCTTTCCTCCAAGCTCTTTTCTGTTCTTACTCCTGGTTACCCATCTTCTACTGGCTTTGGTGATGGAGCTCAGCACAGCACCTCAACAAAATAAAATGGCAGAACACAACCTGGGAAAAAAGGAATTGTTCTGTTTGCAAAGCAAACTGAAAGACTTTTCCTAGGAGTTAACCAATCACTGAATCTGATGAGATGGATGGGAGAGGGTAAATATGTAGTGAAGCAGCATGAAGGGGAATAGAAGGAAGGAAGAAAAAGAAAATCTAGGGCAGAATCTGTCTTTCAGGCATTGTGGACCATTTGTCACCTCAGTCCCAGTGTGGGACTGTGCTCTGAGGATGCCCAAGTCTTCAGCTCAGCTGTGCTTGAGCGCCCTGTTTACCTCACAGGGGCAGCGTCAGTAAACTCAGCTGGATTTATGTATGTGCTTTAAGCAGAGCTAGATTTGACAACCCATTGTGGGCATCCAATTAAAATGTTTTCTGGCTGTGGCTCACACACGTGCCCCTGCCTTGGTGCGAGCACGCAACTCTCCTGGTCTGTTGCTAATAGGAGCAAACCTGCTCTTCTCTGGGCAGAGGCCACAGGTATGCAGAAACCTCCTTGGAGACAATTGCCTTTTTATTGATTGCAGACTATTATACTACTACTAAACAATTACTTCTAGTTGTAAGAACTGCACAGTATAGTAACTCTACATCTCATCTCTATATTTCTAAGCCGAAACATGGCAAATTGCACTCAGCATTTTGATGGGGGAAAAAAATATTAAAAAGCTTTTCAAACATAATGGAAAATGTTACTGTAGCAGGATGTTGGTTATTTTAATTTGAAATGATAAATACGCATCTAGTAAAGGACAAAAAAGCCTTTATACTTGACTGACCTCTGCCCTATTTATACTACATTTTGCCCTGATGTGTTTCCGTACTGTGTACAATAAAATACAAATTACTCAAATTCATCAAGAGGGGATTAATTGGCATATAATAGGGGATCTGGCTACTATATTTTGGCAAGCTGCCAAAAGGAAAGATGAGAGAAGCTTGTGGAGAAGGGGGCATAAAAATGCATGTGAGTACAAAAAGCCAGCAACTCTAAGAATAAGTTTATATGCAAGCTAAGTCCAACTATGTGACCTGGCTTAAATCAAAGAACAGTCGTGACATTATCAGATTCCCAACATGGAATTATTTGTATGAGTGATTCATATATTTAATTTTATTTAAGCTGAAACTGAATTGCTTGAGCAGAGAAGTGGAGTTTTGATGTGGCTGTTTGGAAGCTGTAGGAACCCAGATGAGCAGAAACCACAACCATGCTAGCATGCTGATCACATCTTTTCAAGCTGAGAGGCCAAACACTGCAAATCCTTAGCTCTCTGATTAGACATTTTGCTTAGCTGGGGCCTAAGTCAGTAAAACTCATTACTCTTTTCTTCTTTTTTTTACTTTTCTATTTTCCTTTTTCTTAAGACTAAATTCTCCATTCATTTCTTGTACTGCTGTAGATTTTCAACAATGATCACATTATTGGTCAAATCCAGACCCTCTTTCCCATCCCCCATCTGAAAAGAACAAACAGTTTCTTACAGTTTCTTAAAAATCTGCTTTTGCACTTATGAACTTTAGCTGCCAGGCACTTAGATGCACTGTTTTTCAGGAGGGAATACAAATCTGTCCATTTCAGTGCTATTCCGCTTACCCTTAATTCTCCTCCTTCATTCTGGATAAATAAAAAGATTAATTCCCACACATTCTTGAAGCTCTGCTTGGCTCTAAATTAGATCAAGTTGGGAGTTTTGCTCATTACAGCTCTTCTTCCCTGCTGGCAGAGAGACTCTTGTATTTGTCACTTGTATTCTTCCTGTCCTCCTGTCCTTACAATTCGATTGTAAATCCCGCATGACCATCATTCAGCAAAGAACAGACTGCTGGGGCTTTCAAACATGTTTCCTTCTGTAAAAAGTGTACAAATAAACACACGTTACTCCCAGACAAACCCTTGCACTGCTAATAAAGTTTTAGATGCACAGAAAATAATGCAGTTGAAAATACAGTGGAGCACAAATTTTAAATGCTGCTTATCTCATTAGAATGGCGTTTCGGCATTTCAGAGTGCCAGCATGTCGCTTCTGTTCTGTGGGTTCTCCCCTTCAAGAAGAATTACTGGCTCTCTTCAGGCAGGCATATTCTGTGACAACAGTTCCCACCATGTTTTTAATGCATATGCATATATATCTCAGGCACAGAAAAAGCTATACATAGGATGAATCATCTGTTTCATAAACTCAACTGTGCTGTTGTCAGAACCTATAAAAATAATGTGACAGGCAGGCCTCAGCAGAGTGTCTATCCACCAGCTATTGTGAAGACAATCAACCACCTTCAATCTTCATCTTCTTGGCTGGAAACCTGCCCCTGGAAGCCTGGGGAAATACAGACACGTAGGAAGCCAAAAGTTTGACAGCTCTGATTTTTCAATAACCAGGAATATATGTTTCCTAGCAGAGGGTTTTGAAAACACCTTGTCAGTCCCACCTTTCTGTTTATGCTGAAAGCGCTCCAGGCTGAGCAATTTTGTTGATTACAGCACCAATGTGACTGGCCATTATGATACCATCTAGAAGCACCTCTGCCTTATAAACCTTGCAACCTTTTTAATAGCATGCTGAAAGTTCATGCAGACCCGGGAGGTATGGTATGTTTCTATATATGAGCGCACACACACAGGAAGCATCTTTCCTGCTTGTCATTCTAGATGGCCACTGAAAAGATTTTTCAATAGCTGAATATGTTTGTATTATACCCAGCAAGGTCAGGTGAAATTGCTAATGTTTGCCTTTTTTTCACAAAGCCAAATGACAAAGTGTAGTGGCCAGAAATGGCAGTAGGTTCCGGTCTTCTTTCACCAGAAAAAAAAACAACCAACACCCTTCAATACTATTGCACAGGATTTTTTCTCTTAGAAAGGTGCTAAAATACCAGGAGGACTGATCAACACAAAGTGGCCAAATCACAAAACAAATTGGCTTACAAAACTATTATTTCTGTGGACAAGGAGCCAAGAAAATTATCTTAGCAATTTTATCCCCCTGTAATCTCTAAGACGATTTGAGTGGCTGGTGTGGACATGGGGACTTTGATTATCACTAGATCAGTGAGACCATATTAATTTTATCATCATCTAAAATTGTAGGAAAAATGGAAAAATAAAAACCCCCAAAGCAACTTTGGAAATTCATACAAACCCCATTTTAAAATTACAAAAAAGCCAAAATAATGTTGAGTTCAGCTATCAGAAAGTAAGACTTGTGTCTACTATGCAATTATGTGAAATTCTTTGTGATTTTGTTTAATGAGGTTTATTATTATGGGCTTCTTAATAAATCCTTCTATATTTGCACAGTTGAGCTGAATTCCATGGAAGAAATTTGGATTTAGAGGAAATTAGTAGGTTTTTATATTGAAAAGCACTTATGAATGAGAACAAGAAATTGTACATATCTTTCTATTTTTCTTGAACTCTCATGTTCCTTTAGGACGATTAACAACAGTTTAATACATGCTTGACCTTGAGCCCTTATTTGGGCTTGACTTTAATAATACGCAATTTCTCATTTGCTCTAGAGCATAAGTTGAAGCTTCTTCAAAAGTGAAGATAAATTTCTATAATGCAGATTTGTCTAAAATTCAGAGAAGACACAGTCAGGTGAAATGTTGCATCATTGATGCTACATGAAAAAACCATGTTGATATATTGTAAATGGCTTTTTTTTCAAAGTTTTCACCTGCCAACCCCTACACCCTGGTTGCCATATTCAGAGACATGGAAAAGTTCAGAAAGGAATGATTTTCTTTTCCTAAATTTCAGTAACCTCAATTCTGCCTAAATATGAGACACAAAGCTGTCTTAAAGAGAATGAATTTTTAATTTAAATTAAAATGTAGTTGTAATAAACATTTGGCTACTACAGAGGCATTTTTGAAAGTGAAAAATAATTTTAAATAATAAAAAGTTTTAAATAATAAATAAAACTTGTAAAGGGAGAGAGCATATAAGGGATGACTGACTGGTGAGATGAACTCAGCCACATTTCTGTTTCCCTGGTTCAGCACTGAAGTCCCCTTGCTTCTTTGAGAAACAGCTTGAACAAAACACTAATGAATATACATAGACGATGCAACAAATCCTGTGCTGGCAGAAGGACAGATTTTATGACCTAATAGGTCTTTTCTCTCTCCAAAGGCTATAATTCTCTGAAAAATGAATCCCTTTCCATGGAAATGTGGGTATCTACTGCACAAAACAATATTATTTTACAGAGAGATGTGACTTGGTTATACTATGTGGAGATCACCTGCACCTAGAGAAAGGCAGAAAATTAAGAGATAACCAGTCTGTTAACAATAAAGGCCCCAGGAGTGTAAATGACTTCTTTTTTAACTACTTTAAACAATTACCCATTTCTAGGCAACCCAGCCTGCTGCCTGAATAGTTTTGTGTTTTCCATAATCCCACTAAAGTCTTACAGAGTCTTGCTGAATTTAATTTCTTCAGTTTCCTACTTGTATCCCTGTACTTTCTCAAATCAGCCATTATTCTAGTGATGTTGAATTATACAGAATCTTTTGATTATAGTGCTACAAAACACAAGGAACCTTCAATATAATTGAGGCTTCTACAACGGTCAAACCAGCCTCATCTACTTCTTTATGCAGAATTACAGAAACCCTGTGACGTGGCACACATTCCTCACCACTTTGGCAATCCAAAACATTGTTTAAACAAGAAGGTACTCTGGCACTGCTTATAATTCCCAGAAATACAAAGAAGAAAATTTCAGAAGAGTATGACTCAACAACAGCCTTAAAAGAAAGATCTGCTTTCATTTCCTGCTGGAATCAGTAACAAAATAAATTTCAGACTCCCCCCACTTCTCCCCCCCTCCCCCCCACCACCATCCTTATTTTTTGACCAGCATTAAAATCAGCTCTTTCCAATGTGGGCCAAACTCTGCTGCTGTTCATTTGGTACTGCTTTCCTTTGAGCTCTAGGCTAGACTATACAATTAATTTTTACCAAGGTCTGCTGTGTAATTTTACTGAAGATCACTAATTTTTGCAAAAGTCCTCTGGACAATTTTATTCAGGTCTGCTCAGCAGGAAGCTGCTCTGGCTTCTGCTCTGATGGTCTAGCCAAATGCTGGATGCTTCCCTCATACCTGGAACAGGAGCAGCACTCTGCAAGGGCTTCTGAAAAGAGCAGGGCATGTTACAGATACAGTGGCAGGAATGTGCCTGCAATCTGGGCGAGGTCTGTTCAAAAGTGCTTTTATTCCTAACCCATCTGGAATCTCTTGTTTGAGCTGATGCAGTGGGCATTTTATTAATCTGATGTTTTCTTATCCCATTTTGGTGTAATTCCATGAACTTTCAGAATTATTTTTATTTACAGTATTGTTAGGAGGGAAAAACCAGATCCTTTACTCAGGAGTTTTTTTCTCAAACTTAGAGCTCACTGTCTGCTGTTTGCGACAGTGTATCTGACAACCTCTTTTTGATGTGATGATTATATTATTTGTGAATGCATTTTGTCCTCCTTTTCCATAACAGGTTAAACTGTAGATATTTCAGTGCCTTGACTTAATGAGGTCTTTCCTAACCTACTAAGCATAGCTTTCTACTTTCTATGTATGAAATAAAAGGTGAAAAGACAAAAAGAGATTTTTTTTCTTCCTTTTCATGTGAATAAGATTTTAATAAAATTTTTGGTAAATTGTGCATGTGTGTGGAGAATAACGACAACGGAGTCATGTATCTAAAAGCCATTTTCAAATCCACAGGGGCTGGAAGTACTTCAGAGAGAGAAGATCAATTCTTCCTAAATTGTGAAAGCTTCAGAAAATATTTCAATTGTCCATCTACTTCAATTATAACATTTACTTTTGCTTCAAACCATTGCTTGTTATATTGATGTGTGTATTTTCCATATGCTTCCTTGAATGAACTGAGGAATCAGATGATGAAGGCTTCGCTTCTGAAAGCACACATTCCTTTTTGAAAATCAGAAGAAATTGTTTCAAAAACCCAACTACATTACTTAGGAGATATAACCCTAGTGCTATGGATACCAGAAATCTCAGCATGGGAAGGTTTTTCTCTTGTCCTCTTGTTATTTTACAGATTCTGGAATCAATGTTGTTTTCCACTTGTAATAAGGAGTCTAGAAGAAGTAGAAACTTCTGTAATTTACATACCAGCTGAATCCACAAAGCCATTTAAACTCTTTTACTCATTGATTTTTATTGAGCAATGGCTTTTAAATGTTTTTGTGGATCTAGCAAGTCATATTTTCATCTCTTTATTGAGAAAAAGGTAATTTTATGGCCAAATTCCTTCAAAAACCAAGAATATTCATGCCACTGTAATGCATGATTTTGAAAACTTGTCAGTATATTTTACTGCCGTGCTCAGAAACATAATTGCATATTTTATAAAGTATAATCCATATTAGCAGGCTAAGGCAGAGAACAACCTAGATATCTTATTTTTTGCATGGTTTCCATATGACTACATTTTGCAATATGTTTGGCAACATTAGCAATTAAGTACCACCATGACTTTGAATATATATATAGAAATAGCCTGGGTCCAGTCTTCCAGGTCCTCTGTGCTTCTTTAGAAATATGAAACAATCTCAAATGGTGTTTGTCTGACCTATCAGACTAGCTTTATATCTTCCTTCTATAGCTGGGGCAGTGCAGAACAGCCAGAGCATGCTGATGACTTTGGCTCATTAATTTTAGTGAGGCACTGGGTCTGAAGGTTGTTTAATACCTCTGGACTGAAGCTTTCTGTGCCTCTTTGGAGGCACAGAAATGAATGCAGCTGGCAGTGCCATGTCTAAAGCACCAGTCTTCTGACTAACACTTCTTGGAGCCACACTGAAACACAGCAATGAATGCAGCTATCCAACAATCAAAAAATGCATCCTGTCACCCTTTTATTTCCTTGTTCCACTTTATGGCCAGCTCGTTTCCACAGGAAAAAAAACCCAATTTTTAGGAGGCAAAAGGGAAATCAGACCCTGTGGGCAATGATGGAGGAGCAAGTCTGGTCTGTTCTGCCAATTTGCAGTGGTCCCATGGGGCAGTTACCACGCATTTGAATCACTGAAGGAAGTTGCTCTTTTTACCTCATTCTTACTGTACAAGAGCAGCGCGTGAAATAACTTGTGTGGAAATCCTCAGCTGCTGTTACAAGGCTTTTTTAAGTATCTTGGAATGCCAAGAGTCAGTTTGGCCCTAGTATACCTTAACTTCATGCTTAAGATCAATGGGGCAACCCTGACATAAAAATGAGGAATGCATAACACTATTAATCTGAAGAGGTACTACATTTAATGACACATTACCTAAAATATATTGTCTACTGGTTTCAAAGTTAACACAAAAATATAACACGCAGGTGGCTCAGTCTGTGAAATAAGGTTTATGTCTAGAGGTTGTCCTGGTTGTTAGTGGAACACCATCAAACTCTCTTCTGCCCATAAATATCAGACTTTGGAATGCTCCAGAGCAGGGCCAGCTATAAAAAATGTTATTTGCTATTAAGAAACTCTGTGCCCTATCCAAAAATTATTATGGAATTCTAGGAGTTGGCCATAAATACATAATTACACAAACGAAACAATTCTATGATTCTAGGATTTCAGCAGAAACACTGTAAGGCCTAATATTAAGAAAGCAGCATGGCATTAACAAACTATTAGAAGAAGGCATCATGGTGTTTAACTAACCTCTTAATAACCTCAGAAAGAAAGTCAGATTTCAAATATAGAAGGCTTACTTACTGAAGTTAGCTGATACCACTAATCATTAATCTGTGTTACTGAGATACAAGCCAAACCCATATATTTGTCAGTCCAGGGAAATTCTTGAGTTACTTAGGAAAAAGAAAAAACAAAACCAAACCCAAACAAGCAAAGAAACCAAACCATTTTTGGCCAATATTGAACCATCATGAGATGCCATAGGGAGTATGATCTCTGACCCTGCATCAAGCCCAGCCATCTCAAAATTGTACAAGTATATGATTACTCAAATCCTTCCTTCTGACTAAAACTCCACATTTATTTTTCAAAATAGATCTTTTGTGCTTCTTCCCCTTATCTGCTCTTACTAACTGAAAATTACCAGAGGTGCCAACCAGTCCACAGATGAGATGAGACAAAACTCTGACATTTTAAGGTTCAAGTGCCTCTGAAGCAGTAGCCTCACCAGCATCCCAAAAGAGCACATGGGAGACATCCCCACCTGTCAATAGTTACCTGTCAGCCCTCTCCTCCCAACCTCACCCCTTCCTACCTGCCAGCTAATGAGTGAGCTCATTGCAGAGAGGCAGGATTGCTATGCCCAGAGGCAGCTGCTTTGAATAATGTCCATTTACATTGGTATGCTAGTCCTGCTTTCCCTTAAAGCTGAAAATGTAAGGGCTTAAGCAGTCAACTGTCCTTGTGCATCCTTATGAGGATGTGGAGTTCAGCCTACAGGGTTTCACTCTATGGGTGCTCCTCAAGGAGAGAAAAGGGGAAAATCAATGAGAACAGAAACTAGCATAAAATTAAATCTTGTGAAACACACAATCCTACATTTATTTATGCTCATTTAACATGTTAAATGGGCTATTAGGAGGCCATAACTTTTCCGAGTGTCTCTGCATAATCCAGGCCTTACACTGCTACATCTTTAACACTTCTAGAAGAAGTGAGACAGCAAAGAGATTTAAAGTTCATTTGTAACTGGTTTCTGTGAGTAGCAGTGCGCTGGTTGCATGATAATCAATGTGCCTTCCAGTCTTGGAAGCAGAAAAATGGGTGTTTTCCTCTTAGCACTTGCACCCTGTTAACAGAGTAGTGCACAGTTCAGCTCCTCTGAACTGTTTCAGCAGCTAGGGCTGAAAATTGGACAGAAGAGAAAAACACAATCCAAACAAAATTGACAGCTGTGAAGCAGCACATATCTGTCTGTTCACTTTGGAGACCCTGCACCTTGTTACCTTTCTGTCGTGATAGGATATGAGGAAAAATGAGGGAAGAGCCCTTAGAAATGCACAGGAAAGAGAAGTAAAGGAGCCAGCAGCAGGCAAAGTGGCTTACTAAGCAGTTACATCTTGGAGGGACTCTCCGAGGCCGCTTCACTTGGTGTTTGTACAAGCTTGAATTCCCTTCCTGAGCCATAGTCCCACTTCTCTCTCTAGATGTTTGTATCTCTGTTGTCCTTATATACCCCAGCTTACCAGTTTCGTCTAGTTTTCTTAGAAAAAAGTGAAATAAAACTTAAAGCAAAAGAAAGGAGAACATCTATCAGTACATGAAATGCTTCAGGCAGATTTTCATCTGGAAAAATATTAAGGAATGAAAAGTAATGTATAAGTGAGCTACTGTGAACAACAATAAAATGTAGTGATAAAAAGTACATGTAAAATAGAGCTGAGTCATCGGCAGAAAGCCCACAGGTTGCTCCTGCAGCACACAAATGTCCAGCCTGACATTTGAATGCCCAAAAGGTCTGTATCATTTGCTTCCTCAAGTGCACTGTGAACAGTGTTCTTTAACAGTTACTCTAATAAATGGTTTGAGGGAAACACCCTCGTATTTTCCATTGATATGCAAAATGTCTCCTTAGAGAAAATAAATAAACCAAGTATGAATAAATTTAGGCTGTTAGATTGTGACATTCTTTACAAGTGAAAATCTGGGCCAAGAGTCAGCTAAATGCAACAAATATATCTCCTAAAAAAAAAGCAGCCCAACCAAAACCTAGCAACTCTGAAAGAAAAGGTATGATACAGAAATAGTTATAGAAATTGTTATGATTATTATTTCATTGTATAACTGGCTCCAAAAGGGACCCATCAACATCAGAGCTGAACCTTCACTGTATCAGTCTATTAGTGGCTGCTCAAACCATCTCTCCAGGTTAGCGTTGGTGATTCTGTTCCACAAATGGTGTTTGAAAAGAACATAAAATGCATAACAGAACATAAGGAGTGCCTTCTCCCTTTGTATTGCTTATCTGCATCAACAATCCATTTAAAGTATGAGCAACAAGAGAAAAAAAAGAAGAAACAGAAAGAGCAGGTTGCTCTAAAACCTCTAACCCCTTTCAAAGTTGAGAAACAGGTCAGGAGGCAATAGGGACCAGGGTAAAAAGGAAGTCTTGCTGTGATTACTTTCTTCATGGAGATGAAAAGGACCAATAAGGGGCACTTGTGCCTCTTCATTGCTTTGGGCAAAGAATTTGCTCAGCAGTTGTGTTAGGTTGCAGGGCTAATCCAGGCTCAGGCCTCTTGGCCATGGCGCCCTGCCTGTGGTGAAGCTGCAAGCAAGTTTGTACTTATTTGCTTTGAACTTGGTAGCCTACACATGTGGTTTCACTGCAAATGAAGGCTCTCTCTGTGATTGCTGATGTGGTCTTTCCCTTTCTCCTTCTGTGGCCCTTCTTTTGTGGAGGGATTTGGGCAGAACAGCCCTCACTTGGCAGTAGTTGCTGTGGAACTCCACCCTGCGCATGGGACAGACACACCTTCTGCCCTAAAACAAGGGTCACATTGCAGAAGAGTAATGTGTCCCTCTGTGGGATCACCTGCAGTCTGCTGAGTCCTTGCTCTCTGGTGCTGTGGTGTTGGGAACCCTTCTGTGGGGTACAGGTGGGCTTGTGGAGTTTGGCCTCAGATTTGTCGGGGACCAAGTATCTGCTACAGGGCAGCCGGTGAGGGGCACTGGACTCAGTTATGCCAATGGACTCCTTGATGCTACCTTTGAAGAAATGTGGAAAATCATATCCTTTACATATCAATAATCAATCTTACTTATATCAAGGTTAATGGCAAATTTACAGTTTATTGAAGTGGAAACAAGATCAGGTCATGGGTTGCTAGGATTAGAGCTTGGAGCCGGAAAAGACATTGAAAGTTAAGAAGGTGGTTGTGATTACATGGACATTTTTCCATTGTTATGCTGACTGAAACAGCCCTGCAGTCACTTGTTCTTGCCCTATTTGTTACACTGATCCTGGAGTTTGTACATGGAGCTAAATTACTTTTCTGGGTGGAAAACAAGGAGTTTTGGGGGGAGTTAATTTGCAAATGCATGTAATCCCTTATGTTGTTCATTCTGTGCTCCCACTTATGCTGTGCAGTCACACCTGAGGGTGACAGGGAACAAGGACAAGTGGCCAGAGGAGTTGAGAGTTGCTTAAACTACTTTTCACACCAACTCACTTTATCTTTTTCCTATTTCCATTTTCAGACATGAAATGCAAAAAGAAAATAATATTTCATCTCGTCTCATCATTGCCATTGCTGCCTGTGTGCCCCTGTTGTCTTCTGTCTTTCAGAGATGGTTCTGGGTGGAAGTGCTGAGGGCAAGTCTGTGTAGATGAGGTCCAGCTTCTTATCCTAGCTGGAAGACAGAAGGTTGGCCAACACCCTCACAAGACTTGGTGTTCACTGGGTACTAACAGTGTGTGAGTTAACAGCCCACAGCTTATCAACTGGAGCACAATAGCAGCAAATGTGTGTGTCCTCAAGCAAAAATAAAGTGAGCTGCCTTGCTTAAGTCTCTCTTGTAGAACCCTGAACTAAGGCAAATTGCCTCAAATTTCCTGGGGCAGACCACTGTGCTGAAGCATGGTGACCTGCATCTGAATCTTTAGTCCAATAGGAAGCACATGAATATTTTAAAGGACCAACTCCAAAATATTAAGGCATTAGTCTATATGTCATCAAGCAACTATGGTATGGCATTCCCTTCTGGGAAATGACACACTGTAATTTACCCTGCCTTACAGTTTATTTGCCTTCCAGTTTAGCACCTTTTCCCCAGGAACATTCTTGTTTCCTAATCTTCTTTTAGAAGTGCCACTAATGCCATGGGCCCGGATCCAGCTGCCGCTGCTGCTCTTGGCTCCTCCCCCAGCTCCTCTGACTCAGCATTTTGTGAAACCACACTTGGCAGGAAACACACTTTTAG
This sequence comes from Zonotrichia albicollis, assembly GCF_047830755.1. Taxonomy (NCBI): domain Eukaryota; kingdom Metazoa; phylum Chordata; class Aves; order Passeriformes; family Passerellidae; genus Zonotrichia; species Zonotrichia albicollis. The sequence goes on from NC_133819.1 coordinate 109,877,982, forward strand.
AGGGACCAACTGTAATTTAGACAAAAAAGACCATTAGCTGCACTCAGCAGCAATGGCAAGGCTGCTATTTTGCTGCTGTGTTAAAGCAGACCAAGGCCAGGAAGAAATATATTATTTATGTTTACTAAGTTTTGGATAGACATCTTTTCAAAACTTACCCTGCTTCTTTTGCAGTATTTTGTTCAAATAGATGACAGGCTCTGGTGAGAGATCCTGCTCTGTGGCATAAAGTAGTTAACATTTAACAAGGATCAACCCACAAATCCACAGATGTTTCTGTGAGTTCTTCAAAGGAATGTGGAATTTTCTAAAATAGGAAAACCATAGCATGTGGCAACCAACAACAGCATGGTCTTTGAATTTGATTCCTTCTCCCTGTAGACTGGATTCCCTCCAGAATTGCCTGTTATCCTCATTAGGACAGAATTACCATTTCTTCCAGCCAACCAGCCACAGACTGTGAATCTCCCTTTGGATGTCCAACACAGGAGAAAAGCAGAGGTAGCTTTAGGTGATCTATTTACTTCTTGTCAAGGCTAGAGGATATTTCTTTTAAAAGAGCAGAACTCTTTGCTGATACAGCCAAGGTCTCTTGGAATTGTCAAGGTAGACACTTAAAAAAACTATATGGCTTCTGACAGGAAAAGCAGAAGTTTTCTGTGGGAACAGGGCAGTCAAAAAGTCTATTCAGCCCTTACTACAGCATTAAGGACAGGTCAAGGATAATGAGCTGTGATTGTGAGAGTCATGTGTAAGAGAAAGATGGAGCAATGTGTCATTTCAATCACGGGAGAGTGAGTGGGAAGGGTATTTGTCTTGTGCCTTCTCAGGGAGAAATCTGTTTCCTCCTGCAGCACCATCATCGCCTCGTGGCAGTTCCTGGTCTGAACTGGCAGGTTCCCCTCTTGATTCTGGACCTCTGGAGAAGGGTGAGAGCCCACTGTAGCTTTTGATATGTTGCAATGCCTTGCTGCAAGACAGCAAGACAGCAGACTGGGTATTGCAATGCAGTGAAAAAAGCCATCAGCAATTAAGCAGAATATTCATGACAGTGATTGAAGATGACTTTATTTCCTGCTGCCTTTGTTTAAAGAATGTCCTTTCCATATACTCATAATGTACACGACAAATGACTCCATAGCTGTGGGGGAAATACATAATGCTCTCTGTCTCACTCCAAGGTTGACCACCAAATGATTAAAGCAGTGTTGTTTAAGGTTATTCCCAGCAAGGACTTGCTAACTTTGTTATTGGTGCTTATTTGGGCAATTTTACCAATGTATGTTATGTCTGCAATTGAAAAACTTTTTAACCTCATATCTGAACTCATGTGTGTCTGCAAATGTAAACATATCTATGTATAAATATATAAGTAATTTAAAATATTAATTTTATTTTAATGTCTTTCTGACAAAGAAATGACTATGGAAACAAGCATGAGCAAAGGTAAGTGAATGAACATTTGTTTTAGCATGAAATCCATTCTATTTAATTGGAAAATTTGAACCTTTTGGCTAAATAAATTCTGAGAAAGGTTAGGGCATTTCTTTTTTATTTTTTTGCCTGGGAAGGAAGGAAGGAAGCACCAGTAGGTGTGATTTGTCAGTGCAAATGGAAAACAAACAAACCAAACAAAAACCCAACCAAAACACTCCCCATTGCAACAGGTTGGAAGACATTGATCTCACTGGGAAAGAAATGCTCACTGGTTGAAACCTCTCCCAGGAATGTTTTGACATGGATTTTGTAATGGAATAATTTGAATAGAAATTTTTAAGAAATTATCTGACAATCTGAGGATTTATCTTTTTCAAGCAGCTCTCCAGGACTGCTAGCCTGTTTGAGGTATATGCTCTCTTTTGAAATAGAATTCCAGTTGTTTTAAAACAGAGAAGAACTAAAAGCACTACAGACAATCAGCAGATCTGATTACAAATTTAATGGCCTGATTCACCCCTGCTCTCCTTCAATTTTGGAGCAGTGTGAATCCAGTGCTTTTTATCTTCTCACCCCAGACACAATCTGGACTAGCACAGCAAGAAACAAGTTTCTGGGAGCTTAAGCTTGTTCCGCTTTATTTGTTTTTTTTCTGTTTTTTTTTGAGAGCAGCTGTCTTTGAGATTTGTGATCTTTTCAAAAAGCATGACCATAGTGATCATAAGGGCTTGGTGAATTTATTAACTCCACTTGACTAAATCCTCCTTTGACTCCATTTTGACAGAATTAGTTCCGGAACACAGATTTAGATCTCCTCTACTGCATATTTGCCAGATGTAGGATGAACTTTATAAGCACTTTCATTGCTTTGGACCCAAACAAGAAATATCACAATATGTAGTGTAAGCCACTAAACTCAGAAGTTAATGATCATTAAGATTTCTTATTCCAGGCCCTGAACTCTGAATATGTATTATCCAATGGTACCCACCTTCCCTTGCAGTCCAGGAACAAATGTGTGACCTTGGTTTGACAGGTAAGTGGTGTTTTGAGGGATCCATAAGTGGCAATGTGCTATCCCTGAACAGTGTTTTCCTGACTAAAAGACCTTTGTTGAAGGAGGTTGTATTTTAATCATAGCATCAGGTATTTCTGAGAAGAGATGAAGCTTATTAGATCTCCAATGCAAAAACATTTAAAGGCTGAACATTTGGCTCAGGAAAAAAACAACCTGAACATCTAAGTTGTGGAAATTATATTTTCATCACATCTACTTAGCTATTAGCAATGATTTCTTTTGTTTAAATATGATGAGAGCTCTCCTCTCCTTCTCTTTCCTTTTATGAGGATTTTTTTAACCACAGAAATCATTAAGTTAATCCTTGATAATCCAAGAGAAAAAAAATAGAGGCATTAGTTCAAGCTCTTCTGGGTGTGTGCAAAATGTGATACAACTCCACCATTAAAACTGTTGGGTTTCTATCCAAATTCTAATAAATACTATATGATGTATAAACTCATAAATGTTCACAGCACATGAATGGGCTGCCTCTAGAAATTACATGGCTTGAGCACAGCATGGTTAGATGCAAAGGAAAGGAGAGAATTTGTTATGACATTTCAAAGCTTCTTATAGCACAGTACCCTCACCTGCATTTGCCAGCCTGTTACCACAAGGCTGTGGATTGTTATTTAAAAGGCTTATAAAGGTTTTTCTTTCCTAAAAATAATGATAAAATTGAACATTGTCATTTAAAAAATCTTTTTAAAACAGGGTTCTTATCTTCTCCCATTCAGTAGCAGTGTCTGACTTAGGGAAGGGAAGAGGATGTGCATGATTAGCTAATGTCAGATGATACCCTAAATGACACTGTGTAGTGATTAAGACCCTTGGATTTTTCTTAACTCGTATTTTAATGCTATACAGAGGTGTTAAAATGACAGCTCTGGAGGCTGAAGTCTCCTCTTTGCTCAGCAGTGGACAGAAGACAGGATAATCCTGTTTTTGCTTAATTCAGATTTGTTTTCCTCTGTCTTCTACAGCTGCTGTTTGTTTTCCAGTCAACCAAAGCTTGCAGTAAGGATTTCTCAGGACAATTTGAAAATTAGATTAAAAGTGGAAGACCAATGGTATCTTTTTACCTTGGAATCCATTGTCTGTAGCTTTTCTTTCTTGAATTCCTGGGTGAGTGATCTAGAGGCAAAGATTATTTTCTAATAATCTTTGACTTCTTTACCTGCTTTCTAGCTAAAAATGCACCTTGTAACATGCAAAGCCTTGCAGACTGGTTTTGGTGTGAAAGTGTATTTGAGAAGAGACTGGAAACTGTTTCCACAAGTGAAAAAACTGATTTACACTTAAACAGAGAGTTTATTCAGAAAGGAAGTTTACCTAGGGTAAATGCTGGGTGGGAATGTTCTTTGAAAGGATGTTAATTGTACCTTGGTTCAAAGAACTCCTTGAAATTCCTGTAATGCAATTATGCTAAGTTAGAGGAAGTTAAAGGATTGTGTATTGGCAAAAATGCAGTTAAAATCCCAGCTGAAGTCATGTGTCAGAAGTGCTATTGATGATAACATTGACACCTGCCTCAGATAACTTCAAAGCCTGTGCTCTCTGTACGAACCTAAGTTCACTGAGCTCAGCTAGCAAAAGGACAAACCCAGACAGAGAAACCGGTCCAGACCTCCAAGAAGTGCAAATGGAGCTATGCCACTTAACAACAGCACATCAAACCCCAGCTCAGCACCTTTTAACACAGAGGACACAATGGTGAGCTCTACCAAATGAAACCCAACATCTGTGGACCTGCAGCTGTTCATCACAGACAGAAAGGGATCTCTGTGACTATCTGCTTTCTCCATGCTGGTAGGAAAAATGAGATTGCTCTGTGTGAGTTTCTGAGGAAAGACAGAGTAAAAAAGACAAGTTCCACATGGGTTTCTGAAAGCACTGAGGTTCTAAGGTTTCTGATGTCTTCTGGGCGTGAGTTCCACCCTTGTAGGGGGGCCTTCTTCAGACAGAATGGCGGCAGGCTTTTTTTCTGTCCCACAAAGTACTTAGGAAATAATAATGAAGTCTGAACTGATGAAGGCACCCAGAACTTTACCTTTGGCAGGAAAACTCATTGCTCTGTGTATGACCCAGGGTTTTGTAAACTGCTGTTTAACAAAAATGTTTATGCATTTTGAGTCTGCCTTGATAATTTCTCTCCTTTCAAACATAAATCCCATATTTGATTAATTGCTGCTCTGTTTGCCCAGTTCTGTGAAATGACAAGCTAGGGATGAGAAGCCCTAAGATCACTCACCCTGTTGGGATTTGGCTTCAATAAGAGTGTCTTAGCAGAAGTCCAAATAATGGAAATATTAGTAAATACATTATTAACCTTTTTAGGTTAATAATCCCTTTTTAGAGGATTTCAGATTTTAAAAATAAGGTGGGAAAGGGCTAGATTTTTCTGCCCAAAGCAATTCTAATTATTTGGTTCAATGTCTGCCCTGTCACAGAGGCTCTACCTTTGGATTCTCGTCCTTTGATTTCCCCCTCTGCACACAAACTGAAACATTCAGTAGTTCCCACCTCAGTCACAGCTATATTTTCCTTTTTTGAGGAAGTCAGGAGTGGGAAAGTTGCAGAGCAGTCTGGGTATTCCAGAACTCAGTTTGGAGTTCCCCTGCAGGCGAGTAACATAACAAGATTTAGGACTACAGAGCTCTCCCAGCTCCTTTAGCAGAGATGCATCAAGCTTTGTCCCTCAAATGCTAAGGAACCCAGGTTCTCACTCTCTAGATTCAGTCTCTTTTTGGTACCCTCCTCAGCACTGAGTTCTGTCCATAGCATAACTTAAAGAGTGAGAGCCATGGACTTCATTTGAGGAAATAATGGAGGATTTCAGAATTTAGAATTTTGCAAGGGATAATACTACTTCTTGCTCATACTGTCTTGTGTGTGTACACACGCCAGAGGTGCTTCTGATCTGTTATTGAAATGAATTCTCAGTGAAAAATCATGTAAGTGTAGTGAAGAGGAGAAAAAACATCACAAATTCTCCTATAGTGGAACTGAAAAATATGGAATCATAGAATCCAGGTGACAAAAATAGCTTAATATTTTATGTAGTGCGCTGTGGTTAATCCTTGTTCTCTCAGTATATTTTATTTAGAATCACTGCAGAATTCCTCTTCGGATTTTTCTCCCTGAAATTAGACTGTAATGATATGCTTCAGACTTCACAGGAGCCTAAAGGTATTTGATTTAATTTATGACTATGAGTTTTGTTCTTTGTTCATTTATTTTAATCACTGTTGGTTTTCCCTCCCTTTGACTATCCTAGATTTTTGTTCTGATACATCATTGGTTATTCTGATCTAAAGAGTTCTCCTCTGAATTCAGGCTCCCTAAAATTTCAAAGTACAGGAATCTCATTTGAGAATGGGTATCATTAAAAGGAAATGTGGGATTAAACTATCTCAGAAGCAGAATGTGCAGTTATAATGTTCCTATAATGTTTATAGTGGCAAATCCAATCCCCATGCTAGCACCTGAGTTTTTAATGAGATTTTGAACTTAGTATTTTTAGATACAATTATTATTTTAAAATATGTAAATATTTACAAATATTACAATGTGTTAGGATGCTGGCTTGTTTGGGTTTTTTGTTGTGATTAAGTATTCAGATGCATTATTTCATAAGGTATTCAAAGTTAAGCTGAAATATTTTACTGTTGTATGAAAAAACACTTGGATACTGAATCTTAAAAAATTAAAGTGATTGATGCCAATTGCAAGAAAAAATAGAATAGCATATTTCACAATTTGAAGCTGACATCCTTTTGTATTTACTTACTCAGTTATCACTTTTCAGCATGCAATTACATTAATATTTTTAGATGTTGGATGGTTTGACATTTTGTTCCAACCCTAGACAGCCAACTATGCCTTCAGATGGGTCTCTGCCAGCTAAAAATACAGTCCTAGACAAGAACATACAACTTCCACATTAATATTAGTGACACTCAGAAACAGATTGCTGAGCTGAAATAATTAACTCCAAAGGATTCTGTGGCTTGTCCATTACTATGCTAGGTCCTAGCTTGAATATATGCAAGAGTAGAGAGCTGAACAGCCTGAATCTCTGAGGGGTTAATGGCTGCTTTCATTGGAGAACTGTGGTCTGGTACATCCCTGCGGCTCCCAGCAATTTAGGAGCATGGGATACAGGGGAAAAAGGAGTGTCTGGGTCATGGAAACAGATTCTCACACCATGGTGCTTTCCACAGACATTGCCATAAATCAATACCTTTATTTATTGTTTGCAACTGTCCATTTGCTTGGAGCTTACACTGTCCGAAGGCTGCTCCAGACTGTGACTTGTACAAAGTGAGAAAACTTTTCATTTAAAAATTAATTTATCATCAGTGAGCCACAGCTTTGTCTTAAACTCTGTGCTGGTGTGTCTAGCATGGCAATGCAAGTTGATTCACCTCTTCACAAAGAAACACAGTGAAGGCTTCCCTAGCAGATGGACAAAAAACTTAGTCTTGCTAGAATACAGTGAATGCAAAAACTTCTGGTCACTGCCAGATAATCTCTGTAATCCAAGTTTTGAATCTCACTCTGCATGAGATGAATCAGTTCTTTGATGACAAATAAAAGCCTTTTCTGCATTGGTGGGATTTATGATTTCCTTTTCAATAAGCAGAGGGATGTTTTATTCTTTTGCATACCAAACTCTGAACATGAGAGAGTGTTCTAGACGACTTACTGTTTGAGAGTTCAAAGACTGTAGGGGACATTGCTGCCTTGCAGAAAGGAGATTTAGAAAAAGAAAGGTTAAGATTTTAAGTATTTTTCTCTCTTTTTTGCTCCTTATATTACATTTGCCAGTTCCACACACATAAGACAAGAAATTCAGGAGTGTATTTTAGCCACAACAGATAGCTTGCTGTAGGTTTTTCCATCTCCCTCTGTCTGTGCTGAAGTCATTACTCCTGAGATAGGTGAACATGTATTTGTTGTGCCAATATTGGTGAACCAGTATTGGCAATATTTTTGTACTCTGCACACAGAGAGTAACGTCCTGTGAGCAGAAGATGCTTTTGGGAATACTTCAGCCCTGGCAGTCAAAGGTTTCACCAACATTGCTTCACTGAGGACAGAAAATTCAACAGTAGCTGAATTGCAGAGTTCCCAGAAGACCATTTTATTCTAAATCTAGAGTGTGAGAACTTCTGCTTTTAAATCACTGTGCCATGCAGTTAGAGCAAAAGATGTCATAAAAGCAGCATTTACTTATCTGGATTCCTTGAATTTCTCTTCCACTGTTTATAATGGACTTATCTTGTGCTCAGAAAAATGTGAAAAAGCCTTTTACAGAAAGCAGTAGAAAGACATTTTATGTTCCTTTTTACTGATTACTTTTCCTTGATGCTAGGAAACAATTATTTTAAGTGGATTACTTCCAAAGAATAACTTAATTTGATAATAAAACAAATAATACTTTCCCATTTATTGATGAATCAAGCAAGGTAATTGGATTTATTACTTCTGAATCTATGAGTAATCCTGTTTCCAAATCACATATGTGTTTCCTCCTCTGCTTTTATATTTTTCAGGAGATGACAATTATTTATTCATTCTCTTTCAGGCATAATTTTTTTTTAAAAATATGGACGACAACAGTCTTATGCACAGTTTCTGAGCTCAAAATATAGCTAATTTATACTTAACACAATATACGTCCTTGGTGGAGAAAAGTGAGTTTCAGTCATTCTGAGTAGCTAAAAAAACTAGTTAATTAAAATATATCTTCCATTAATATCTACAGTATGCACACTAATTGGGGAATAGATATAGTATTGTTATGATGCTGTTTTGTACTATTGAATGTCAGGGTGCTGGAAGCTGAGAGGCCCTCGGGACATACATCCCAGGATGCATTACTTCTATCCAGGCTGTACGGAGGAAATGCCTTTTCTAGGCATATGCAGCTAATCTGGGGAGTGGCCATGCCGAGTGTTGTTGACATTTCTCCTTCCTCTGCTTTTCAGCTTTGTTCTATGAATCCAGCATGCTGAGTCTTTAGAAGATTATGGATTATTTTAGACATAATAAAATAGTGGAAGATTTTTCAAATAACTGAATTAGCAAATATTCTTTTTTTAGTTGTCAATCTGGCAGCATTTAAGAATTCCTTTCACTTGGAGATCTCACATCAATTTGCAAATATTATTAAACTTCTTAGGATCTGTACTTAAATTCTTAATTTGTTTCATAGGGATTGTTTACATCTACAATGATCTACCAGTACAGCTATACCCATTGACACCAGCATGTTTCTGAAGTGGAAATGCAACTTCCATTAGTAAAACTGTTCCTCTTTCAGTAGAGAGTAAAATCTGGTTTTTGAGGAACTAAGTCTCCATATTCTGGTTTTAAGGGTGATTTAGTTTCATACTCCTCTTTTGCTGAGTAATGCTAGCAAAACTTTTAAGAGTAGATCAAATCATGAGCCGGAAGCGCTAAAGAAGCTCATTCAAGCCCAGATTATTTTCTTCTGTAAAGGACAAATGACCCTTGTGCTCAAAATACATTACTGTATTGATGGGATTCATTGATCAGCATAGGCCTTTGGTCACTTGATAAAGATGGAAATCTGTTACATTCCCCAGCTCCATCACCTTTTCTCTCTGCATCAGTATTGTACTCTTGCCTGATAAAGTGTTGCTTAAAAAGGGATTTCCAGTGCTGAACGAACCCATCTGTAGAGCTTGGACTGAAGAGCCAGCTTCTGTCATGTAGAACCATAGCAAAATTGCATCTGCTGCAAAGCACACTCTTCTGTTAGCTATCACGATTTCACTATGCATCTGATAATATTTAGACATTTCTCCCAGTCATGTTCTTTAATGGTGGTCAGCAATGAAGGATAATAATTCACTTGGGAGTTTCCAGGGTTTCCAGGCTACCAAGCCCCATTGTGGTTTTCAGTTGAAACATTTCAATCCAGCTTTTTCATTTGTAGATGTCATTTGAAGCCAGTGCTGCACTTTCATTTTTTTTTTTCAAATGAGAACAGAATGTGGTGTTTGAACTGAAATACATTATTGGGTGGAATAGAAGAAGGGAGAGGGAAAAACATGTTATTTGCTATGAAAAACTTGCTATGGGCTTTGTGGTGTTGTGGCAAAGTTTGCTCCTGCTGAGTCTACTAAAAGACCCAAAGCCCTTATTCACATTTCCCTGATTCCTACCACATTTTTCTCAGTGCCTCCTTCATTGAAGTGACAGAAGAAGCCAGATCTTTTGGACTAATGTAATATACTCTTTCCCTCTCAGTTGCTTCTGTCTCCCCTCATTGCTCCCAGAAAGGGAGGGACTGTTACAGACCATTTCAGGGCATCCCAGGGCTTTCTCACATCACTTCCAATGCATTCCTTGCCTCCGGTCACCCAGGAAGAACCGGCTGTGTTTGATTTCTGTCTCAGGTCACTTGTCTCACAGCTACGTGCCAGGTCAGTGCCAGTGAATTGTCCTGCATGGCAGAGCTTTGGTACACAGGCTGGGGGGTCAAGTTTCACACGCTCAAAGGAGTTGGTGTAAAGACAAAGAGGCACAGCGTGTGTTTCAGTGCCAGTAATGAATAAACTACCACATCAACTACACAGCAGGAACATCTTTATCCAGCTGCGTTTATAAATTATTTTCATTAATTATGGTTGTTCCTATCACTTGACACAAACAAGGACTTTTTTTTAAGTGGCTGTTTTATTAATCCATTATTCTTCTGAAGAATAATATCTGCCCTCCCCTCCCTGCCTTTAACTGGCCAGAGATACATCATTTTTGAAAATAAATATCAAAATGCAGCCCTGCAAACTACTGCTCTTTGAATCATCCTTATGAAAGAAAATACCTTTTTCTTCTGTCCACCATGAATTAAAATAAAATTGCATATAATCTATCTTTTAAAACCCTGCGGTCAAATTTATGCCTGGCATCACAGTGCAGGAAACAACATAATTGCACAGTGAATGAACTCAGTCTCAAGAGTTTAGTTTGTTCTTTGAAAGCTTTTTGATGTATAGTTGTACTTTATTTATATTTTTATTTTTTAATTTTGTTTTACTTTTTTAATACTAAGGCTGTTTAGGAGCTGTGTTAGTAACCTGAACTTTGTAAAACTGACTCTAACTGGAGCAGAACCCTAATAAAGCTAAAAGAATTTTTGCCTTTGTGTCAAAGATTACAGTACAAAACCAGCAAAAATTAGTTATTTTCCAGAAATGCATTTTGAGAGAATGGAAATACTTTTGCATGTTTTGACTACAGAGGAGCTTTTTGAATTCAGACAAATGCATTTCACACAATTCATTTCAGGGCTGATTCATTTTATCTGTATGTCTCCTGTGCCAAGTGGAAACATTAGGCCTCTTTAAAAAATGATGGGGGATAATAAATGCTCCAGGCATTTGTTTTGCTGAAATGAAGTAATGGCAGGGAAGCATATGGTGAAATATATTTTTAATTACTTTTCAACAATGTTAAATGTTTTCTTCTTATTTTCATATTTAATGTTGTTGATCAAGCTTGCTAAATAGGCAGCTCTTATGGAACACACCACTTTGTGCAATAACACATGACTAATTTTATGGGCCGTACTGTATATTCTTGCATATCAGCACTGTATTAGCTGTAGAACTTTGTTTATGATGTTTTGTGCCATCCAAGGAAGCTGGGATTGTGAGGGGGGCTGTTTTGTTCGTTTCATTTTTTACCCGCTAATCCCACAACTCTCAATATCTTTGTTCAGAGGTTTTGTTTTCTTATATTTTTGTTAGTGCATGCAGAGCAGGAAATATGATTCTCTTCTGTTAGACTAAACAAAAGGAAATCCACCTGAGACTGAGAGGAGACACCAGTCTCCCTTTTAACAGCTTCACTTCTAAATCACCCTTCCATCCCCTTCCTTCATCTCCCTCCCTGCAGCACAGGTTCCACACTAAAGCAAAGGGAACAAAAGACACCTGTTCCCAGTCCTACTAAAGAGAGAAAAGCTGCTAGTGCCTAAAGGCTAAAGCTGAGCTGAAAGTATTATGGCTACAGGTGGTGTCCATGCTGTGGATATACCTGCACAAGGGAGACATGAGCTTATTGCACAATTCCAGTAAGTAACAACTGAAAAGTAAGTGACACCACAGGAGGGTGGCAGGGGGAAACCGAGGCACAACAGTCACTGCTTGTCTGCACATTGGGGATGTCACCTTTTTGGGATGTACACAAAGGTTCTTTCAATATTACCTGTAAAGACAAAGTAAGAAAACCTGACAATTTGCTGTCAACACTTACAGCAGGCAACATTCTCCCCTCACTTGTCACAGACCTGGCACAAATTCTTTTTCTGAAGATGTCACGGTCATCACTGGTATGAGCAGAGGAATGCTTCTTGTAGCATGCCCTGGAGATCAACAGTCCCAGGCTATTTCAGACCAATGAGTCCTTTCCAGAGATAAGAACTCCTCACAGAGACTTCTCTGTAACCACCACCCTCTTTTTCAGCTTGAGTGGCTTTTCCTCCTGCAGCCGTGGCAGTGTGGCAGAAAGGAGATGGGATGGCTCTCTCACATATCCAGCACTTCCAGTCTCACTGCTAGTGATTCAGGGGATTAAAGCAGCAGGATATAAAGCAACAGATGGGGATTTCATTCATTCTCTGTGCTTTGAAAACTGACTCTGAGGAATACATCCATTGTTATTATTGTGCCCTTCAGTATGCTGCATGCAGATTTCAGTTTGAGGTGAGAGGGGGATGTCTATGGGTCTGAGGCATTGGCCACCACTGTGGAGAGGAACACTGTGCTGATAGCTTATCCACATTATTCAAGCAAAAAAACAGCTTGTAGCAAAGGTCAGAGCACTGAATATGTAAAAGATACTCCTTTTCCCCATGCCTTCCCCTTCTCACTGGGAACCAGGGCAGAGTAGCAGAAGCAGCTGGGGTGGGAGTAGGAGAAGTGAAGCCCGATATTTGTCTTGTGATAAGTTGCTGACAACTCAGACCTGCCCCTGGTGCTGGGAGAAAAGCCAACTAGCAAACAGAAAAGAGAAGCACGAAGTTGCCTGAGGGAGGAGCAAGGCCGTGGCAGTCGTGGCCTGTCTCCCACGCTGCCTGGAGCTGCGGAGGAGGAACCAGCCAGCTCTGGGACTGCTGGTGTGACTTTTGGGACACACTTCTGTGGCAGAAGAAGGAACCACAGCCTTTCAACCTCGGATCAGTGGGGCTACCTTGTGTGGGTGGTCTCCCAGAGGGAGGAGAGAATTTCCCAAAGTTCTTTCTCTTCCAAGGTTGCTTGCTGGCGGGCTCCCCGAGCAAACCCAGGGCTTCAGCCTCAGAATATGGAATGAAACAAACAGCTTCCAGAAATGGTCTCATTCTTGTTTTAACATATACCAAAGGGAAAGATTAGTCCCCGGGAAGCTTTGGCTTCTGGGACTCATAACTTGGGAGTGCTGTGAAGCTTTCAGAACCCGGATGTGGGGGTCAACATAATCTTTTCCAGAGTCTTTGCTTTTAATCTTCACATGTAAAGAATTGGATCAGTTGTGCATGGCCAGAGACAGCAGTTCCCCTTGCACTGTAGCTTGCATACTGGAGATAACACTTCCTATAAATCAAGACAGTCTGTAAAAAAATTACAAAAACTGTGAAGTTCAGCTTGCCAGGAAACTGTTATCATGTATGTGTATTTTTTAAGGAAAAAAAATAATATCCACATCTTGTTTTGTCAATCTTTTAAAACCCCTGACAGGGATGTGAATATTGTTCAAGAGCTATTACATGTCATGATGATAATTTGTTCCTTTTGAATTGTGAGATGTCTAAGTCGTTTTTGATGATTACATTTCCTTGGTCTGTATTTATTCGAAAGGCACTTTTCAGACCTGAGAATTGTTTCCAAACAGTATGCATAAATGATTAGTAGCGCTTTCAGTCATGCAGTTTGATACCTTTTCCCTTTAGATGTTAGTCTAGATGTGAAGACTATGCCCTACCTGGTGAATAAAGAACAGATCTTAACCACTGCAGCAGCTGAAATATTTGGAATTACTTAATTGTAAAACCAGTCACTTCCCATAGAATCATGAAATCATAGAATGGTTTGAGATGGAAAGGATCTAGTTCCAGCCTCCCTGCTATAGGCAGGGACACTTTCCACTAGACCAGATTGCTCCGAGTTCCATCCAACCTGGCCTTGAGCCCTCCCAGGAATGGAACATTCACAATTTCTCTGTAAGGTCTCACCGTAATCTTCTCTTTCCCAGGCTGAATAGCCCCAGCACTCTCAGCCTGATTTCACAGGAGGGGTGTTCTAGTCCTCTGATCATATTCATGGCCCTCCTCTGGCCTTGTTCCAACAGGTCCACATCCTTCTTTTGCTGGGGATCCCAGAGCTGGACACAGTACTACAGGTGGGTCTCACTAGCGCAGGGTACAAGGACAGAATTTTGTCCCTTGACCTGCTGGTTACACTGTGCACTTTCAGGTTCTTTAGATATTCTTGAGCCTGATCTTCCCCTACAGCTGAAAGTTCTTCATTCTCTCAGTCCCCGCCTTTGTCTTCTCACCCTGTGCAGTGTAGCTGGAGTTCTTGCCAGTGAAGACTGAGTAAAAAATCAGAGTACCTCAGACTTCTGCATATTCCAGGTAACCAGGTCTCCCATTTCCTTCTGGAGACAAGCAGCATTTTCCCTAATCTTTCTTTTATCACTGGCATATCTGTAGAAGCTTTTATTGTTGTCCATGACATTCCTGGTCAGATTTAATTCTATCGTGGCTTTAGCTTTCCTAACATGATCTCTGGTAGCTCAGACAATTTCACTGTGTTCTTCTTAGTCTACTTGTTCTGGCTTCCATCCTGTCTAAACTTTCTTTTTGTGTTTGAGTTTGTCCAGGAGCTTTTTGTTCACCCACAGAGGCCTTCTAGATTTTGTCTGACTTCCTCTTTGTTTGGATACATTCATTGCTCCTGAGTTTGGACGAGGATTCTGGAGTATTAACCAGCTTTCTGGGGCCTCTCTTTCCTCCAGGGATTTATTGTATCTTACCAAGAAAATCCCTGAAGAGGCCCAAGTCTGCTTTCCTGAAGTCCAGGATAGGGAATTTGCTTTGAGCCCTCCTCATTGCTGTAAGGATCTCAAATGCCACCAGTTTGTGGTCACTGCAACCAAGGCTGTCCTTGAGCTTCACCTTCCCCATCAGTCCCTCTCCTTGCTGGTGAAAGCAAGGTCCAGCACAGCGCCTCTCCCCTTTGGTTCTTCTGTCACTTGGAGAAGGAAGTTACCATCACTGTGTTCCAAGAACCTCCTGGATTTACTGACCTGCTGTATTGACCCTCCAACAGAAGTTCCCCCTTAGGATCATGGTCTGTAAATGTGAGGCTGCTCTTATCTGTCTATGGAGCACCTCAGGCACTCAGTCTTCCTGGCTGGCAGCCTGTAGACCATGCCCACTATAAAGTCACCTGTCCCTGCCCTCCCTTTGATCCTGACCCAAAAAATTCTCTGTTGTCTTCCCATCCATCTCAAGGCAGAGGTCTCTGCACTCCAGCTGATCTCTGATGTAGAGGGTGACACTCCTTCATCATTTCCCCTGCCTGTCCTTCCCAAAGCATCCTTCCCTCCCAACACTCCAGGCACATGAGGCATCCCACTACTTCTCTGTGATCACAGCCCTGCAGTTGTGAAGAATAAAATCAGTCAGAGCTCTGGGCTATCAAATCCTCCAAATATTTTACTCAGGCTAAGGATGTGGTGTTGAGTAGCAGAATGCTGTGTAAACCACTGCTATGCAATAAATGCCAATGCTTCCAGGACAAGATTTCCTGTTTTGAGCTTCAGTCTATCTCCTACATGTGGCATAGTCCTACTTTGCAGCTACTATGCTGCAGACTCTAAATTGTCTTCTAATTTTTCAAATTCAAAAGAAACACAGTCTGTTTAGTTGTTTAATGGTTCTCTAAAGAGTCTAGGCATTTTACACTAGGCTCACCAGTATAAATGTTTATCCCAGTCACCTGCCTTTGAAAAGAAGGTTCTTCATCATACCAGTAAAGGAAATATTTTGTGAGTACTGTGATTTGTTTTTCTGCTAAGTGACAAGCAGCATCTCAGTTTGGATAGAACAGGTGTATGTATTTTTATTGTTCTCAATTGCTGTTTTGTTTTAATTCTCCATTATACCAACTGACAACATCAAAGGAACAACTTTTCTTGAGTAGACCTTTAGATTCCCTTTAGCTACTTCAAACAATAATTTAACACCCAGTGATTTGTCAAAGCCAAAAAAAATTGTGTTTTAATAGAACATATTATATACTGAAGTCTGTATGGCTCCTATATTCTGATGAATTTTTTTTAGACTTGCATCTATTCAGGGAAAAAAGTAGGAAACAGTTGCTGAGCAAATTGTGTTTCAAAAGAGATATGATTGAGTAGAGGGATGGATTTTTAAGTGTGCAACAAACATAAGATGCATGTGAAATTCATAATAAATAACTAATTTTATCTTTGCCACCACTAGAAGCAGGGCATCTGATAGCTTTTATAGTATTTGTTGGTTTTTTGACCAGTTTTCATCTCTGCTGATCCTGTTCCTGAATCCATTCTTTGTCCTTCCCTATCAGATTTGACACCTGTTTCCAAATGAAATATGCCCTCTATCCTTTGGTTCTTGAGCAGCTTCTCTTTTCTTTTTTTACCTTTTTTTATTATTTATATCTGCAAATTATATTTAAACTCATATGACAGGCTTCATGTAATGTGGACATACATGTTTGGGAACAAGGGCATAGGGTTTCTTCACTTGTTGCTGGGATCTTTAGGTAATGGGCAAATGTCATTTAAGCACATGTTCTCTGAAATTCAGAAAAGTTCTTGAATGGTGTCTCCTCTTCCTGTTGGTGATAATGTGTCTTGAAATTTACCTGATGCCTCAGTTCTTATACATGTCAGCTTGTGGCTGCAAAGCTGGAAGGAGGAAGCACATCCTGCAATTTTAGCACAGAGGACAAAAGAACAAATGTCTCAAATCAGAGAGGTACTGAGAGGCCACCATTATGCATGGAGATGAGGAATGGCACAGCTGGAGTCATGCATACAGTTTCAGATGGCACTAAAGTGTTTATCTGGGGTTGGTGAGAGGGTGGAGGGAAGCACTGATGTGACATTTTTATTACTCTGGTAAATCCATTCCTAGTCCTTTAGCCTTCTCCTTCCTTTAAAAAAACTAAATATGTCCTTCAAAGGGTCCTTCAAAAGACCCTGTTCACCTATTTAAAATGAATTGTAAATCCTTTCCTGAATTTGGGCTTGCATCAGAAATGGTCTAGGAGAAGAAATTACCCAGCTCTGGGAGACAAACCAGACAGAGTCTGTACAACATGTAACCCCTTAAAATTAGTTACTGTCTTCTTCTAAAAGCAGTAACAGTGTGTGAGTTGTCATCTTGATGTTCTTAGACTGTCAGTTTGGCTCTAACTAAGCTAGTATTTAAGGCAAATTTGCACAGGGGGTAAGAGACTTATAAAAATAATCAACTAGCTGCTTCCCTCTATCCTTTTCCAGTGAATTATTTTCTATTTAATTCTTACTGATGTTTATAATCAATTTTATAATGGATAAAATTGATTATAATTTTATATATCTACAATTTTATTAGGGATTTTTCAGTTTTTCAAAAATATTTCTTGATTCTGTAAAATTTGCTTGCTAAAGGCACTGTTAAATTTTAGGTGAGGGCTCCGAGTCATAGATGCTTTTATAATCAGCTAAAAAGGAACAAATGCACACCTCCAGAACTGCAAATTTCAATACCTTTTCTGACAGTACATGCAAGACAGTATCATTTTTTGAAATCATAATAGTATTTCTAAAATCAAATTAAAGATCTTACTTGCAAGATATCTTATTTTCTGTTCCAAATAATCTTCAATCCACAGTGTAACTTTGTCATCCATAAAAAAAAGGGAATTAAGAGAAACATTATATGATCCTAGCATCTATTATGCATCTTTTTATATGTTGAAGGCGTGCTTTTTTCCAAGGAATGAAAATTGCTTATTATCCTGCATAATGAAAGAGAATGTCATCATCTCTAATTCTTAGTTTAGGATACTTACTGTACCCTTCTCTTATAAAAGCATTGGCAGAAAAAGAGTTCAGTAAAAGAAGCAGCTCTTAATATTTTCTTAAATAAAAGAGGTATTTGTTTGCAAGTGAGATTTATATGTCTTTGACAGCAAAATATATTGGAACAACTTTCTTAATTGACAGATTGTAACCTGAATATGAGTGCTATTTACTGAATACAATTCATGAGTATTAAAGTTATTTTTTCAATGATCATAGAAATGTGCCTCTATATATGCACCTAAGTATATAATTGCACCCACCTCTCTAAGTATGAGTGTGTGGGTGTATTGTATATGCGCTTATTGCTTTTTTTAACACAGAGCTTTTGCAGTACCTAGACACTTTTTCTAGTCTGCTCCTGTTTTATTTCCCTCATTGAACTCTTGCAAGCTAATCTCTATAGCGTAAGAAGGTTTGCTTTAACACCCTCTGCCTAAATATGACAGTTCTGTAAACAGCAGCTGTATGTGGTCAGTCACGAGATCCAGAAATCAAAACTATATGGGCTGTAGTCACAGCTCATGAGACAAACATGATGTGCTGGAAATTGACTGCCAGACAGCCTGGATTTGATAAGTTGCACTAGACTGTATGTCACACTTTCTACAGCAGTAGCATTTCACACACGCACAAGTGTTTATACAATTAAAAAAAAAAAAAAAAAAGAAGAAAAAGAAAAACAGAGGTAAAAAGAAAAAAGAGAAGAAATAATAAAAGAAACCTACTCCAAAGTCTGTTATTAAAATTATTAAAGGACATTCTTAGGAACAAATTTTTCAAATGTTTGTGCCTAAAGGGCTAGAAAACCAGTTTAGACCTAAACCCCCGTGAACATCAGGTATTCAGAGCAGTTAGCTCTTTGCACATTTGCAGGAGTGAGCTTTAAAGATGTGACTGCAGTCAGCCAGCAACAATTTATGCTTACATGGAAGAAAAAAGCTCAGCACTGGAACAGTGAACCCAAAGAACTACGAGATGAAGAAAATGAGAGATTTTCTAATATGGAAAATAATAGTGAAAAAGAGTATTAGTATTGGTATCAGCAATCAGTATAGGAGTTCATAAAAAAGTCTCCTCCCGGTCTCAGTCATGGATTTTTCATCTAAGCCAAGATAGCTTTCATCCATCTCACTGACATGTCCTGCCAGGCTCAGGCTAACTCAGCCTCTGTTTTGGATATCATTGCAGGGATGTCAGACTTGAGAAAGAAGGCTTCAAAAATGTTGCAGATCATTTCCAAACACACACACGTGCAAATCCCCTGTGGTTAGCAGGTATAGCTTGTCCCTGCAAGCACACAGGCACAGCTGGAAGCCAGCTTCTGACTCCTGTCTCTGCCTAATTAAAATTATGCTAATTCTAACAACATGATTACAACTTTGTAAAACAAAACAAATAAATGTGTTTTCCACAATGCTTCTTTATTCATCTATCCCTTCTCTTCACCTTCTGACAGAAAATAATGGGAAAGGTCTGGTGGACAGTAAAGGAAAAGTGAAACTGTCCCTGGCAATTCTTCAAACATTTTTGAAGGGCTTTCTATTTGAAAAACACTCAAGCTTTTCTGGGATATTCACATCCCATTTTTTTCCCAAATTCCAGCCTAAGCAAGGTGAAAATCCCAAAACCTTCAACAACATTGTGGCTCCTGCTGTATTCAATATCTTTGCATGCAATACTGAGATTTCAAAACCTTTTGGCCATTCTTCCCATATTATGGAGATCCTAATTAATTGCATTTGTGGTGTGCAGGTGATGCCTGAGAGGGTAACTGGAACAGGGGCTAAACAGTGTTAAAGGAATAAAGTAGGTATTTGTTAAAAGGCCTTCAAAGGATACACCTTGGGCAGTACAAGAGCCTGGCCATGGCTCTACCCAATGTGGACCCAAGATGGACCCCTGGTCATGAGTTTTCACACTTGTATAAGTTTTGGTCCATTTACATATTGGGGTTAATTGTCCAATTACAGTTTCAGGTCATGAAGTCACATCCTCCTGTTTGCTCTCTTCAATTCAATGCTTGTATTTTGGGCCTGAAGGTGCAATGGTGTCCTTGGTTCTCAGGCTGGAAAAGGATTGTTTTGTCTGACTAACTGTGAAGAGAACTTGCTAACACTTTATATGAAATTCAGAGTTACATACCAAGGCAGTACAGAATTGGAAAAATATGAGAACTAAAACTTTAGACATCACAGGAATGATGTTGCTTTGTGAAGAGCTAGACAAAAGTTCCCCTGGTGGAGGAGTTGACAAGAACTTTTGGGTCTCCATCTAATTAGGCTGTACACTGCTAGGAAGCAGGAATCATGCTGTGCTTGCTTGTTTGCATCAAGTCAGACACACTCCAGCACAGCTCAGGTATTTTGTAAAATGCAGGTTTAAACCTTTTTTTTTCCTGAGATGGTGGTTGGTGACGGTGGGGAATGAGAGAAAAGTTTTGGTCTCATAATTCACCAGTCTTAGAGAAAAGAAGGTAGATTCATGTTTCAGCACTTAAATTGTCATAGTTGTAAAGATTAGATACCTTTTATTTATAATGTCTCAATTGTTTTATCTGCGAATTAGACAGGACAAATCTTTGTAGTGTGGCCATAGCTATCAAATTGATCTACGGGGGGAGGTAATCTTGGCAGAATTTGCAACAAGAGAATGTATATTCCCTTTTCTGAAGCCATTTGATGTTATGAAAGCTGGATGCTGTACCTGTGATGATAGAAAAGTCCATAATTTCGAGATAGTCCCAGGTCAGCCATTGTGTTTCCTGGTATTTCAGCCTGCAGTCTGTGCTTGGAACTAGAGACCACAAATGGAAAGTAGACTGTAAAACAACTGGAAATTCTGGAATAGAAACCTTAACTTCATCCTTCTCCATATATTTGACTGTTTGGTAGTTCTACCAGCTTACAGTTGCTGTTAGCACTTTTGCTGGATATCTGCATTCAAGAGCACTCTTCTTGTGTTACTTATTTTTTTTTTACAAAATGATAACACAGCGCTGGGACTGAGGAAGGTCGAGAAATACAACCCTTTGTGGTTTGTGCACACACACACAAAATTAGCCCTTACCCACAAAGATTGCAAGCACAATATGCCATTTTTGGAATCTGAATTTGGCCGTCTCTGTGCCATCAGCCCATGGGCTTCCTATGGTCAGTGGTTCTGGCAAGTCCCTAGTTTGTCTGAGAGCTGCAAAGCAGGTGATCCTCTGGCTTTGTTCCTCATTCCTCTGGCTTTGTTCCTCATGGGTCTGACAGTTTTACCTGCTGTCTGGATGCTGACACCTTGGAAATACCCGCAGAGTTGGTCTTCAGGCCTCACAGATGTTGTGAATCCCACCTCACATCACTCCCATATCCAGGGGATTTTCACCAGGCTCCAGGAGAGACAAGGATTTATTGTGATTAGGAATGCTCTGCTACAGTTTATGCCATTTAGTTGCCTTCAATCAAGGACAGAAGGGAGGGTTATGAATCCTAATGCTGTGACCTGGAGGAATTATTTCAGAAGTAGAGGGTGGAAATTTGGTTAAATTATAATTTTTTAGAATGGCAAGGAAATGATCCTAATACCATCAACTGTCCCAACCTGCTTGATCTGAGCTGTTGGGGTCCAGGTCAGTAGGTCATCTTTGACTACAAAAGAGGATCATTTCTACCTTAATGAGGCAAAGATGGCTTATTTCCGTCTAACAGATGGTGGTGGATATGAGTCATGCATCTGTCTAGGATGTATTTTTCTAAACAAAGTAATTTGACCAGCAGTTTCCAGTAGCCCCATGCTCTTCCCTATGGCTCCAAAGTTTGAACGTGCTTTATAGACTCTGACCATTACTATTATATCACATTTGAGAGGAAGGAAATAAAACATAGTGCTAAAAATATCTTTATTTACATTTAGGAGCACCACATTGTTTCAAATCACAAAAGCACAAATGTGGAACCTGCTTGAAGTCCTTATATTGGTTTTTTGGTCTTCGTCTTTCTTTCTTTTTTTTTTTTTTTCCTGGCAGTACTCCAGCCTGCAGTGGGAAAGGAAGCAGAGGATGCTCAGACTGTTTGTGTATTTATGGAGATATTTGACTTTTAACAAGTTATTCTGAGAGTGCTGGACTTTTTACTAATGATTTTGTATCTTCTAATCATTCAGGAGCTCTGATTGGGATCTTTGCTGCAGTGGTTCTGCAGTGGAGATGCTGGAAGTCTGATAAAGTGAGCTTTTGTGTTGGAAGTGGTTTCTCGGATCTGCCAGAGCATGCAGAGAGTTTCTCTCTGCTGCCACTTTATGAGAAACTTGTAGAAAATTATCTTTGTGCTTTCCACCTTGCTTCACAGTTGAGGTGAGCCACAGGATTCATATGTGTACACACACATTGTACACAGTGGAACTGTTCAAGCCTTGCTTCCGGAGGGAATCGAGCTGGAATGATATGATGACTCTGGGGCTGAGAGGATTTTCACTTCTGAGATATTGCAAGCTGACAGGTTCAGAAGCAGAGTCTGTCTCCAATTTGATTTTAGAAGCTGATTTTTCTTTTGATTTTAAGAGCTGCTTTCTGAAGGAAGTAATGGAATTTTAAGTGAAAAACCAATTTGCTCAAAGTATTTTTTTAAAGTATTAAGTATTTTTTTCCTTTCAGCATCTCTGAAAATCACCAAACAGATAGTTTTCCTGAGAAGGATTAGTGTGGGATATGACACAAACTATTTCTTCCTTAAACAAGTTTGAGCAAAGATAGTGAAACACCTGGGGTTTTTCAACTTCTTCTGTAAGTGGATTGAGCTTTCCTTGAGCTTAGTAGGCTAAGTGAAATAGAAACTAGAGCGAGGAACAAAGCAGCAATCTTTACCATATAACAGATTATTTTGATACAGGTCTAACTTAAAAAAGAATACGAGTTAGGATTCTATGTACATCCTTGAGAAGGTAATTTCAAGGTATTTGTATCCAGATTTCTGAGGCAGTACAGGTTACATGGCTGCAATGTGTACTAGTGTTCTCTCAAACTTTCAAACCTGCTGGTAATTTCAACCAGATTTGACGGTACAATAAAAATTTTGAAGCAGTAATTATTCCATTTCACAAAGGTAAGTATATCTATCCTTGTGGGAAAAAAATTCCTCCACATCCCTTTCCAGTCTTGGACCGGCATGGTTGATGAGCGAGGTACTTTTAATTAGCACCTTTCCTCCCATTTTTGGAGTTTCCCTTGCTGGAGACATTCCAAACCCACCGGGATGCATTCCTGTGTAACCTCCTCCGTGCCTTGGCAGGTGGTTGGACTAGATGGACTCCAGAGGTCCCTTCCAACTCCAGGTATTCTGTGATCCACTGTTGTTCCTGGAGCTGTGAGCTTTCCAGCGCCTCTTCTCACAGACAGTTGAGTCTAAGCACTTGAGTTGACAGCAGGTTCACTCTAGCTGGAATAATGCTGCAGATGTAACAAAACAAAGCAAAAAAAGTTTTTGAATTGCTTTGATTTGATGCTTCTTGCATTTAAAAGATGACCAACAAGTTTATCACCGAAAGACAAATTGCTTGAGGAGAAAATGCTGTGAAAGAAGAGAAATGGATTGTTGTCTACAGGGATTCACCTGTTTTCTGGACAGACTTGGGTACACAAAGAAGCATGGTCGAGGGACAGTTCTGTTACAGTGGATGCTGTACCAAGGCAAGGTGCAAGCTCAGTTGTTTAAGGCATGTATTTATATAAATAGCCCCTGTGTCTTAGATCTGGCTAAGCTGCCTGGCTAGACGTTGACCAGACACTAAAATATGTGTGCCTTAAGCCTTGAAATCTGAACAAAATCTGTATAGTTTTAGGATTAACTTTAGTCCTTGAGATTTGTCCTTACTTCAGATTACCTTTTCCCAATTTTTATCTAGCATGAACATGCTGAGCTGCAGCCCATTTCTCAGGTGCATGTGGTGCTGTAAACAAATTATCTTTATTCTCTGCTAAATAGAGCAAGAAAATCTTCAAACCTGCCTAAAATAACAACTCCTCTTTATATTCCCAGTGTGAGTTTCTTTTCATTCTGTGACAACCTAAGCTGCTTCTGCAGTTCATGTGTTAACTCCTGTTTGGCTTGTCCACAGGGATCTTCTTTCTTTACTTCCTTCACCATCTCCCTGCTTCTTTTTTTTTTTTTTCCTGTTTTTTTTTTTCCTGTGTTCCATATCTTTATTTTGCCTGTGGTAACCCTTTCTGGCTCCAGACTCTCTTTCTATGGAATGGTGAGCCTCTTAAACTTCAGTTTCTTCTGCCCCAAGTGTTTTCATCTCAGCAGATAACCATTAAGATTTAATTACTAACTGCTGCCTAAGTTCTAGATAGGCTGTAATGCAGACCTTGGTCAGCAGTACATGTGCATAGGGATATCCCAAAATACACTTCACTTCTTAGCAACAGCTTCATAATATCAGCCAGAGATAATAGATTGTGCACAGACTTTCCTCTGCCTAGAATGTAAACCAGCACTTCCTTGATGCCCTACGATACAGCTATACAAACACACTGATTTTCTTCTTCCTTTAGCTCATTTGCTCAGCACTCAAGCACCAATTTAGAAAGATGGATCTGGTTTTAATCCAGATGGCTTGATGTAGTAGTTTCTCTCCTCTCACTAACTCCCTCCCTCCTCTCCTTATCCTGCGATTTCTCTGCATTGTTTGGTTCTTTTTTACAACCTTTGGTAGGACAGGTATTCTGCTTTCTCCTTTACAGGAAATCTGACATTTGTGCTGCCATTGTCTGCTGAGGCTTTCAAGTCACTCCCAGAGATGTGATCTTTAAGGGCAACTCTGCATTAGACCTTGTCTCATGATGTGGCATCACTCCTACAGGTAGCAGGTATTCTCCTGGCGGCTTGTCTTAAGCTTAAAGTGGAATAGCATAACTGATAAGGACTAAAGATGTCTGCAATATGTTATTAGAGCTCTGTGAAGAAACTTATTCAGCATTTGTTTGTCTCCAGCTCTGCCCAGTATTGTAATCATGATATTGGTAATCTACGGGGCACTTCTGAGAATTAAGGAAAAAAAATACAGCAAAACTGCTCATACTCTCAAGATGTATGTGTGAAGATAATGAATATTATTATCCTCTCTTTAAAAACTGAGAGGCTGTGCATAAATGATTTACTTAGGCCCCCAAAGGAGCCTGTGTTTGACTAGGGAGCTGAACTCTAATTCTACCTGACTTTAATCCTGTGTTCTGACTGTACCTCCCTCATTACCTACCTGTCCATTTTCATTAATGCTCATATCCATCAGCCTCATTAATAAATATGTGAGGGTGTTTTATCATGGCTACTAAACAAGAAACTTAATCGAGACCTGGTCTGGAAATGTTTACTTGCCTTGAACACACATTGCCTAAAATTGCTGTCATTTACACTGAATGCCAGCTCTGTTATGACATTAACCATGACTCAGTTAATGTCAGCCATTAACCTCAGGTTATGGTCACAGAATCACAAGTGACTGAAGTACTGTTTTTTTAACAGACTAGTGCCTGCAGCTGGAAATTGCTGTCCCCAGAGGGGACAATCCTGTGACAATTTCAGTCAGTCTAACTCAGCATGTCCATGGTTCTGCCTTTATTGGCAGCTCCTGAAAGATGTTTCCATTCCTTTTCTTTCACTGGCACCTGCACCTGTATGCACTTCAGGATGAAACATTCAGAGAGAAAAATCACTCTAAATGTTTTGCTTTTTTAAAAAATATTACTATTTTTAAAGGGCTACTTTGACTGTCCTTATTGGCTTATTCTCCAGTCATTCAAGGAGCAGTGCTGGCACATCAGAGAGTACAAGGTCATTGTCTTCTCTGGTTTATACTGTTCAGCAACCTCAGCTGAAAATCTGGTGGTTGCCCACAAGGGCTGGGGAGTTCCCAAGTCCTTCCCATGCAAAATAAGAACAACTAACTTGAACACCACTGAAAACTAGCTAGGAGTAGGCAAATGATCAGTGTCTGACCCACATGAAGAGCATTACCTTCTCTTAGCCAGCTTACCTGATGATGTGAAGTTATCCTACCCTACCTACAGAACTTGTGTTGGACTTGGGAACAGTGACTGGAAAGATTATTAACCCAGTTACCAGCTCCAGCTGAAGTTACTGCCTCAGTTCATCAAGGGATATGTTTGCTTGGAAGTTTAAAACAGGAATATGTGATAAGTTAACTTGCTTCCCTTGGTTATGAGTAGACCTGCTCTCAGGAGTAGACATACTATTTTCTCTGCTGCCCCTGTAACAATCTTTTGCAGGGAAGGCAGGGAATAGAGGTAGGGGAAATAAGTTCCTCAGCTTACCTGGGAAAGAATCAAGTACCAGAGTCCTTTCCAACGATTTAACACAGCTGCCACCTGCAGCTACTGCTGGAGAGAAAGTCTCACTTATGGGGGGTGTATCTGCAAAGGATTATTTCAGCAGCATTGAAACCTTGAAAATACAGAGGAGAAAATGAATGATTTTTTATTTGCTGCACAATATAATTTCAAATTTGACTGGAATAGTTTATGAGTTTAGAACAAGTTTAGTTAGAGGTTTGGCAGAAAAAAAAAGGAGAAAATAATGTTTACTTTTAATTTAAAAGACTTTGCTCTCTCTCTTCACAAGCTTTTATTAATCCAGCTGTCTTTGCTTATGTATTACTGCCCTAACCTTCTACCTAGGTGTATTACAGAGTTAGTTTATGAGCTCTTGTTGCAGCTGATCTATTTTGAATAACTAATAAAATACTAATTTGAACAGAAGTACCTTAATCATCAGTTGATAAATTCAGTCAGTCTTCTTTCAGTTCATTTCTGTGATTAAGGACTAAGCTGGGTTAGGGACTGAATAACTTTCATACCTGCATAGGAGCTTTCATTCAGCCTTAAATGATTGTTCTCACTGCAGCTAAGGGGATCTAAGAAATGACTTGCTGGCCTTAATAACTTCTTTTTATCTTGTCCCTCACACCAAAAGCAAGGTTAAACCCAACAAAACCAAGCCAAAATAAAACAAGCCAATAAAACCAGTGATTTATTGGAGCTGCCTTAATGGCACCTTGGATGAGGGGCTTTATAAGAGTTAGAAAAGTACCATAGTTTGTGGGTAAAAGAGAGGACGGCACAAACAAGAGCAGGCCTTCAGCAGACATGTCTTAGACCTGCTGCCTCTGTTGGAGCAGTTGGGAAGCAGGATATCAGGGAACAGCAGAGACAGATGCACCAGCAGCAGTGGCGATCTGTGTGGGGGGGTGACAATGTGGCAGTGCCCTCACACACACGGGATGCAGCCCTGTGGGACCCCAGCAAGAAGAGCAGAACAGGTCCAGTGACAGTACCACGGTCAGCCCCAGGTCAGATTCCTCTGTGTGTGCATCAGGATGGGATAGGTCCAGGGAAACCCTGGAAATAAATCAAGGTCGGGATCAGCAAGACACACAGCCAGTGCAGACACAAAGACAAGTAGCTCAGGCAAGGACCTGAGTGTAAATGCAGCTCTGGAGCAAAAAGGGAGGAGGGGGGACCAGCAGCTCATCCTGTATAGCCCTCTCACAGTATCCTGATCCCTGATCCCAGGGTGGATGTGCCATGTCACCACTGACTTTGAGGATGGGTGGGGAGTCACTGGGTAAGAGGAGCTTCCAGAGCCTGATGGCATCCTCAGGACCAAGCACTGGCTGCCAAAAATGAGCCCATAGACTTCTGGTGTGACTACATGTTTATGTTACTCAGCTGAGCTCTCTTCCCTTGACCTTTTCTGTCCTCTCCCACCTCTCTGTTCAGCTTTTGCCTCAGCTGTGCTACTGCAGGCTAGGGCGCCAGGCTTTTGAGCAGGTTCCTGAGGCCTTGCTGGTTAAAAAAATACATCCCAAAACAACAGCAAAGAGTTTTCCCAAACCTTTCAAATCTCCTCAAATAAATGTATCTAATTGTTGGGAGGACTGTTGGGAACATGGGCACTTAAGTTGCCCTCACTGCCAAAGAAAACATGGGATCAAGACAAAGCAGCGGTCAGAAGACAGGTTCTTTGTGGATTTTAGCCTCCTAATACAGATATTCCTCTTCCTGCTATACTCACTTCATGTGTTTAATTTGAGAGTATACAACCTGTTTATGTTTTTCATCAAAGTACCTTCATCTCCTTAGGTGAAAACTACATTAAAAAAACCCCCAAACAAAACCAATAAAGCAAAACAAAACAAAATAATAATGAAAAAAGGATAGGTGGGCATTTGCAATAGATTGCTTCCTTCCTCTCCCTCCAGTGGTGTTTTCAAGTCCATGAAATGCATTGTAGTGCTTCAGGTCATTTTGCTTAAGACACCTTCCAAAATGTTACAGCATAAATGCAGAAGACTAATAACAACATGAACTGACGATTTACAGAGGCAGGTGCTTTAGAGGGTACATAGAAACAAAGGTGCTTTCCTAGGACTGTGCTGAGGAAAAGATTAATTTGACATATAAATCTGTTACATAACTTAAATGTGCTGCATTATCACTAACAGTAAGGACAACAGCTTTGCTGTCTGAAGTTTTCTCTGTCACTGTACTGTAATTATCTGTCCTATCTCTAAGGTCACTGTATACTGTGGCTGTGTTTCTAGTTATTTAAGACGAATGTAATTATTAAATGCATTGCAACTCCATAGACTTTTCTGGTAGGAACTCCAGAACTAAAAAAATACTATTTTAATCCCAAAAATCTGCCAGAAAGAAAGCCCTAGTTTTAACTATGTCTTGTGGTCCTGAAAAGTTTTCTTCTTCCTCTTATCAAGGCTGCAGAATGCACACAGCAGTAGATATGCTTGACGTTATCTGAAGGAGGATAAAAGCCCACACAGCAGCTACTCTGTGCTGGACAATTTTGAAGCTGTTGGGAACAGTTTCTGTCCTTTCAAAGTATTAACTGCATGCACATCAGGGTCTGTGGTACTGTCTGGTCTAATTTAATCACTGTAATGTGGAAGATAATCTTTCAGACTACCACACAGCGTGGGATTTGGGTCTGGCACCCTTCAGTTCTGAACATCAGTGCTCCAAGACAGCATCCCTTACAAAAATAGAATGCAAATATAAAGAAAGAAACAGAGCTGATTATCATAAATTCAAGAACTAAAAATAAGCAGAAGAGAAACGAAGGGGGAAAAAAAGAATACGTGGCTCAATATTAACTTGAATGTTGTTCAAGATTTTACCAGTGAAACCAAGAATTTTCTTTTTGTAAGGCCCTTATAACAGGGAAAGCATTGTTTAAAATTTCCATGAGTTAGCACTAAGATATCTTATGGTCTGTCATTATTTTCTCTTCTTCCTCCAAACCCAAAAATCTGTAGTTACAGAGAAAAAGACATTCACTGAAGAAACAAGTAAAGTTTTATTAGGTAACAAGTGGTGAATAATATATGTTGAAATCCAGCGTAGAAATATGTGCTGTATTTTAATGTGCATCAGGCTTTTAACTTGTGGAGTGTCATTTAAAACCCCATATTAATAAACAAGTTTCTTGTCATGGAATGAGTATAATCATAGTCCAACATTTTTTATGTAGCTCACTTAACTGTGGCTAGCATTCAGATGCCTGTTTGATAGATGGCTTAGAAATTATGTAGATGTTTCTGTTAGGCAGTAAGATGCACTAAGGGTCTTCTGAAGTTTCTTTGTTAAAGGAAACAGGGTTTTGTCAATTCACTGCCATGGTAGTTAATTAACTGACATCCATTGAAAATGTTCAAGCTGTCAGTACAATGCTTAATTTGGATTTAAAAAACCTAAAGAAAGTTTATGTTCTTCAAAGCTTTCCTGCAATATCAATTAATCAAATAAGGCTATGTAGCTTCTCGGTTCCTTGCCAGTTGCCCATCACAGCTGTAGTAAAACCACCTCAGTGGATGGGGGCAGTAAACTGTATGAACTCCCCAAATCACAGAAAATTACAATCGTAGAAGCAAGAAATGATTGGGGTTGGAAGGGACCTTAAAGATCATCTAATCC
Organism: Zonotrichia albicollis; assembly: GCF_047830755.1. NCBI lineage: Eukaryota > Metazoa > Chordata > Aves > Passeriformes > Passerellidae > Zonotrichia > Zonotrichia albicollis. The sequence continues at coordinate 109,907,600 of NC_133819.1, forward strand.
CAATCCCTCTGCCAGGGGCAGAGAAGCTTTCCACTAGAAAGTTTCCAAATATCTGATCTAAACCTACTCCCATTTCAGTTTAAAGCTGCTTCCCCTTGTCCTGTCACTGCCTGCCCTTGTAAAAACTCCCTCTCCAGCTCTCTTCTAAACCCTTTAGGTATTGAAAGGTGCTCTAAGGTGTCCTCAGAGCTTTTTCTTCTCCAGGCTGAACAAGCCCAGGTCTCTCAGCCTGGAGAAGAATGTCCTGTGCTCTGATCATCAATGATTAGGAAGGATTCTTATTATAAACATTGGTACATAGGAGAAATTTAGCATGTGTAGACATAAAGCAGAGAACTAGACATAGCTTTTTGCATTTCAGACATTTGGAACAGAGACATCTGAATTTAATGCTAACATTTATTTATGTCGCCACTCATGCATTTCAGGCTGGGAAAACTCCCACGTGTTGCAGGAGAAGGTGACTGTGAGTTTTAAAAGCAGAGACATCCCTCCAAATTAGGAGTGCTCAGGTGCATGCATTGCTGTGAACACGCTAACTTCTCTTGATGAAATATAGAGACATTATGCATATATAGGGGGTGATATAGAATAACATTGAAGGTCAAGGCACTGGATTACTTCACTGAAAACTGCATTTTATCAAGGTATTTCAAGGGCTGAATTTGTCACAAAAAAGACCACTTCTCCTCCAACATCATCTTTTCATGTACCATTTTTTAGCAGGCTAATTCCTGATGATTTTGCCAGGAAATGCATTTTCCTTTAGGCAACCTCTCCCAGCACTGGTCAGCACATATCATATCAGAGCTGAAAAAGCCAGACAGTTTATCATAAAATCTGAGCTGTAGTATAGTAACATTATGTATGTATTATACCTAGATTGGGATTGTAACAGACTATATTAAAATACATAATTATGTTATTGATAAATCCTCATTATAAGTAAGCAAAGGCAAAAAAAAAATAGTCTGAATACTCAGTATTTTTTCTACTTTATAAACTGTGCCCATCAAATTAATGAATATTAAATTCACTCTTAAAATTCTTTTAAATTTGGAATTATATTTGCTATCACAAATTTTAAGCCAGAACTTTAAGAAACTGAGAATGTCTTGATTAAAAAAAAAACAAACAAAAAAATCAATTAATCAGAGCTATCAAAGCTTAAGCAATAAAATGATAAATACAATATTTTAAAATATTACAGAATTATACAGTATTATTCTTATTACACCTAGACATAATATTACTCCCACTGTACACTGTACTTGTGTTTTTAAATAGTGTGAAACAATTAAGAAACTACATAGGTTAATCTTTAAACATTTTGAAAATGTTTAAAGCCCAAACTAATATTTCCCTAAAAGAGCTTAGATTTGCTTATGCAGCGAGTTATTCTGAGTGTTTTTTTTATCAGTATTACCTTTTTGGTGCATTTTCAATGCACTGAATACCTTACCCAGGATATAACTAGTGATGCCACACATATGTTAGGGAAAGACAGCAAAGAAATTCAATTCACCATTCATCCTGTCCCCAGAATTTCAGCTGATGATCAGAAGACCTAGCTAGCAGGCACACACTGGAGGAGATTTAACCTGTGACACCACTGCTATTTCAGACCCCAGCCTTCCCTAAAGTCGAACAAGTAAATTTATGACAATTTTACTGTCAAAAAGAAGACTTGGAATTTTTAACATATGCTAACAGGGGCATAATATTAAATATACATATAGCTATTAATAGCTGAGTTTTCAAAATAGCATGGATATCTTGAATACAGCTCATGGAATTATAGCTGGCACAATTTTTTTCCCCTATGTTCCAACTGGGCTGGCTTGCTCATGTGTGGATAGTATCTATCTATCTATCTATCTATCTATCTATCTATCTATCTATCTATATCTGTCTCCAAATTATAGCAATGTATTTGCATTCCAGCAGTATTACTTGAACAATAAAGTATTATTCAAGGTGAAGAAAAATATCCTACAACCCATATTGGAACATATAGCTAATTTTAGCATGCATCATCCCCTCTTTATCCTTTGGAACTTCACATTTGCAGTGGAACAAAAACATGCACATGGCCATTTACTGCAGACGCTGTAAATCAGGACCATGACTTACTGTATCTGTGGGGAAGGAACCGTTTCTAGTTTTATCTTTGAATACATGAAGGGGTCCTGGCACAACCCCTGAATGCTACTTTTATATTAATAAATGCCCTTTTGTTCTTACTCTGCCTCATGAGAGTTTTTGCAGTCAATCAAAGTTCCAAAACCAAACCCTGCCACCTCACAGTGCAGAACACTAAACAGATGTTTATGGCCAAGGCAGAGTACCTATCACTGGTATCTGGTGTGGCTGGCACACACCACTAAGTCATTTATATTGGCACTTACTACTTACCCAGAAATTTGGTTGCTGTGTGTTGATACTGAAATTCACACATTTCCTACTGTCTGCATTGTGTAAATACTCCTATTTTTTTTGGACTTCCCTTGGTATATGTCCATCTCCTGCCCAGGGAACTATCTCTGCGTCTGGTAGAGAAGACATGTCACAGACATGGCCAGGAGAATGATAAAAGGAAATTTTTTCTGTTGATTTCAGCTCTTTGGGTCAGTGATGGATGAAGAAGCAGCTAACACAAATTATCACAGCAGCTGAGGGAGTTGTAAATATTTTCACACAAACCCTTCTTTCATCTGTAGAGAAAGAGATGGTTTGGCTTAAAAAAGAATGAAAATAGGAGTATGCTTAAGGAGTTTCAGCAAATCTTAGTTGAAGGAAAAGTGCAAAAGTAGGACAAAGCTGTAGTGGTATTATCAAAAAGTGATGCTGTCATGGCTGTGCACCGACTTCTTTCTGCTGAAGTGAAAAATTGCTTGATTCTTACAGAAGTAAAATATTCAAATTGTTGTGTTTGTTTTAAAAACAAGTGGAAACATCCTTCTTGCAATAGAAGCAAATACAAAAGTTATGATTTATAGCTAAAGACATGGATGTTTTCATAGAGTGTATATGCTGGCTGCTACTAGCAGTTGTGGTGACGTACTGGGCCCCTTGGGAAGGCCATTGCATGGTTTTGTTAGAGGAGAAAACACAAGCCATATCTATGTTTGTGACTATTCCCAGCTGGCTTCCCTTCTAGTGACAGAAATAATTAGCATAAATAGATTTTTAGCTCTTTAATGCCTCTGACAGTATATTGTGCTGAGAATACATTTCCAGAAAATTGTACAACTTGTTAAAACTTTTTTAATGTTTCATATGTGATTTATTACTACTTGTTATTTATTATGATTTTTTTTCTATTGTGAATATATTTGCACTGAAATACTCTTTAGGGAAGTGTTGCCTCAAAGTGGAAAATGAAGTAACTGTGAAGTGACTGCTCCCAGTACAGAATACACCAATTATGTAGTCAGAATATATCTATTGCAATTCAATGTATGGCTCTGTGATTTGGCTTACTGCCTAACTAGTTTCCAACTATGGAGTTGACATGTTCAATGGCAGGGCTGTGTGCCAGCTGTGATGTACAATAAGGCAAAGGTCTGATCAGATTAAAAATTTTCACCTGCAATTTTGTGTGTGCTGTGAATACAATCATCAAATCAGACCCCCATGTGTGTGCCAAATAAATAGGAATAGTTAAATGATTGCAAACAACTGATGGAGAGATGCTCAAGCTAGTGCAAAATGACAGATTATTTCTCAGAGTGTGACTCTATATGAATAGCACATATAAGTGTGCATGAACACCCTTTATCATAGGAAGGACATTAAGTATGGCTGACTAAACCTTCAGCTGTGTGACAGACCTGGTTTTTCATCTCCATCACAGAATGCTTTGTGATACCTTCACACAGGCACCGTTTCTAGTGCTGAAAAAGTACAGAGTGTTACTCTCTATCTACTCTTTGACTGGTGATGATGAAAGTGTCTATTGTGCTATCTATTCTAACACACTCTTAAAGGTGAAATCATTTATATATTGGCATCATTTTGCAACCAGAAGTTCCAGACAGGTAGCTCTCAGGAAAGCAAATTCTTGCTAGAAAAACCAAGATTCTGTAGTGGAAAGGCAAAGAAAGCAGGAATTTCTTCCTTAACTGTCCTTGTCCATTACACAATCAACATTAAAGGTTCAAATTCATTTATCTGAAAAATATGACAGTTAAAAATGACAATGTTGCGGTATTTTATATATAGGGGCACGTTCACTAGTGTTCTTTGTCTGCTTTCTGCTGTTCCAGTAATACAACAGAGCCATAAACCCAGCTGGATTTACAGCTGCTTTGTTTGCTAGAGCAATGAAAAAGGGGCCAGGGTGTCCCTGTGAAAATGGCTTATATTCTGCAGCCTAGATTCTCAACAATAGGGACTTAACTCTACATTTAAGTGATTAAATAAGTGGCCTTCTTTTCTGAAGTGCTGGGCCTAGTTGTGTCCCACAGAGCCACTAAAGAAACTTGAGTTTAATAGTTTCTGGTGTGTGAGACTCTACCTGCAGTGGCTTCTGCTGTGAAATGAAGGACTGGTTTGGAGATGGGGCTTATATAGAGTATGGAACAAGTTTTCCAAATTCCTGGATGAGGTGTAGTCCTAGGACTGTGTGGAGAAGGGATGATTAGGTGACAAACACTTGGCACTTGAGATGTAATAGTCCTGGTTCAATGCTCAGCAGCCTGAAAATCAGAATGTGCCTGCGTGAGCCGAAAAAAAATTTGACAAAAGTAATTAATCCTAATAGAAAATAAACATATTGTTAACAGCAAATTGTCTCTCATTTAAAGTTGGACAAGAAAATGCAACACCATATCAACATGTCTTGGCATCTTCTGTCCATGTTTCCTAGTATGATCCTTGTTCTCTTTACTTCTGTGAGGCTGGCAAGGATTTCTCTTGATTCTAGAGAAAGCATTAAAGCTGCACCTTACTTTAACCAAGAAGGAAATGGACATTGCAACAGCAGAGAAACAAAAAGGTAGTTTAGATTTTGTATCTCTTCCAAATCTGAAAGAAAATCCTTTGGTAAGAAATGTAGATGGGAAAAAAAAAACCCTGCAAAAATATGGCAACAGTGCTCCTTCAAAATGATTAATTATTTTTAAACCCTCTACTTCGGGAGTGCAATGCACTGTTATTAACTTTTGGGGTCAAACTTTGATAGTTGGAAGCAGACTGGTTCTGAAACAGATTTCTTACAGCCAAATCAAAAAGGTTTGTTGCAATATAAACTTCTTGAACTGTTGAACTTTTCCTCCTACACATTAAAAGACCAGATTTGAAATTTGTTCAGATCAGTACAGAACAACAGACTTCAGCTCAGTGCAATTTATTTATGTCAGCTGAAGATATGATTTTCTCTGCTAATTTTTGTGGTTCCTATAAGGGAAAATGGACCCATGATCCAAGTGTTTTAGAATTTAAGCAATGCAGCCTACATAGGAAGGTTAACTTTGCAGCAAGATTTCTGCTATTAGCAGAAGACAGAGGATATGAATTTACTTTTATTTTTTATGGACTCGTGAATTTTTTTTGCTCCCTTCAATTTAAAAATAATTTCTAGTTTTCAATATAATGGAATCATTTTTAACTGGAAAGGAAATATGACATCCTGATTTACCAAAATGCACAATAAATAAGAAGGAAACTGTAAGCACAAAACACAATAAATGTAGTTTAGATTTCAAGTGTGTCCTTTAGCTATGATTCAATAAGTCAAATGGCTATTTTTAATTTCACTCCTATAATCCAATAGACTGTAACTTAAAAACTGAGTTTATCACGCTAGCCTGTCACTGAAGCAAAATCTAGTATGGTCATTCTAGTTCAGGAGGTTAAGATAAGGTTGTTGAAATAAGTGCATTACAAAATGGAAATGATTCTCCACTGAAAAATTCCCAGAGCAATTTTTATCCATATCTGACAAAATTCAAAATAGAGCAGAACATAGTTAATCTTAAAATGAATAGAACTCCATCTTCCCCAACCTAAACCCCCACCTGAACTGGCCTCCCTACCCCAAACCAACCCTCCCACCCAGTGTCTTCTTTCTCAGCCTTGAAATGTAGTGTTTATGAGCAGAGAAGCCTCAGATGCTTCTCTGGTCTGGGAAGCATGGATCTAAAACATTTTGTCATCTCCAGTTAGAGCCAAGAATTCCTTTAGTACCTTTGCTTCAAAGATAAAGTGGTACACAGAGCAAGGTTCAGGGGAGGCAAACTTGCTGCTGTTCCACCGGAGCTTGGTGCCCTAACAGAGCATCCTTGGGGGCATTCCTTCATTCAGCTCCTAACCTTAAGCCAGCCTTTCCAAAGGCTTTCATCTGTAGCAGAGCAGGATGGGGTATCACAATATGTGTGTTTGCCCTCAGGAGGCATGGCAAAGGTTATGAGGCATTATTGACCTGCAGTGTAATAATGTCCCTCAAGACTAACCTTAAAACTTTCAGTTCTGAGTAAGTAAGACTGGCTGGATCTTTTCTATGTCTCTGGGAATATTGTAGCTTTTCATAAAACTATGTATAAAGAGTACTGAAAAAGGGCAAGAGGAAATTGCTATCTTCTCTGAGACAGGCCTGCAAGGCACACGCATACTTGGTTTAAACAAATCTCTCTTTGTTAAGATGGTTGGTCAGTCTTGTATTGCCAACATCAGTACAATTTTGACAATGCTAGGAAGGAGCAATCTGGCTACATCATATCTTCATCCTTTCATTTCCACAAATAGAATGAAGCTTAACATACAGCTTTACTGGATTCAGAATTGGTACACTAGCTTGCAACTTTGAATTTGATGGAACTAAAAATCTTTTACATTAGTTGAGGTTCTGGCCTCTACTTTAGATTACAGGAGCAATTTCCAGCACTGCTAAAATCTTTCTAAAAAGAAGAATGCCAATTATTTTTCAAAATTAAGCAAATATTTAATTTTCATATGGCATAGCAGATTACAAGACCTATCTCTTTTTCTAGGAAGGTTTATTTTGGAGGCCAGAGATGCCTAATAAGTGGTGTAATGTCCTTCATCTCAGGTGAAAAGACAGACAAGCATGGATTTTAATTTAGAATTAGATGAGGCTTGCAGAAGAATTTTTGAAGAACTTCTAAGCCATTTAGAATCACATCTAATGGAAATTTTCCATTTTAATACCTGGTCTTGTGTTTTCATGTAGTGGATCAAGGTATATATCACAGAGGAGGGTTACTGGGGAGGGCAAATTTATTCCAATACTTTTTTCTTACAATGTCAGTGAAATTTATATATTTATAAAGTAGAAACTTAATGCCCCTTCATACTCATGTTTTTCAATGACATTAACATTTATATGTGCTGGAGCTGCCTCTCACATCAGCCACCATCTGCTTTACCAGTTCGTTCGCCATCTCAAAATGTTGACCATTACACCAAAATCTTTTAGCTACTTTGTACCAAGAATTTTTTACAAAGTATCCTTTAGGTGTCTTTGAAATAGCTGGAAATCATATAAACAGCAACTTCAAAGAGATCTGTGTAACTTTTTGATTTTCCATGTCATTTTTCATGTGGAAAAATGATCTCCAAATCCAAAATCATATAAAACCAAGAGAATGCTATTACTAAAAAGTCCAGTACTGCCTGTCAATCTCTTTTTCAAATTTGATCAGAAATACTTGGCCTTGATGAGATTTTAAAGCTAACCCTAATTAACTGCAAAGAAGAGCAAGGTATTTAATTGACAACACTTGAATAAAGTTCTGTGTCATTAAAACTTCACCTTGCAATTTAGCACAATGTAACTATGAAAAATACCAGAAATAAATCTTTGCCTTAAACTATGTGATATGTGTGAAAGATCTTGCTAATTTCTACGAGGTTCCTAATAGACAAATATCACAAATCTGCTACTTGTCAGAGTCTCCAAGGGAGGAAAAATGAATGGGTTCTGATTCACTCAAAATTTTCCATCAGAAGACTGGCTGTACTGAAAATCTGTAAGAATATGTGCCTTAAGATGTGGTGAAGACCTGCACTCTGTGCATGCTAATGACTCAGTGGCACGTGTTACTTGAAAATTATAGTTTAGAAGTCTCAGTTTTACATTCAGTGATAACTTTAGCAAACTGCATTTTTTTTTCCTTTTCTGTTTCTTTCTAATATTTATTAGGGTTCTTCTTTTTTTTTTTTTTTTAAAGCCCAAGCATTATTTATGAAAATGGTGTAAAGGAATTTTATATGGTCATTAAACTGTTTAAATCCATATTGGTAACATAGGTCTTCTTCCACTGGTCTGATTCTATAAATTAAAATCATAGAGAACACCAATTCAGTTAAATCCCTTTCCTACCAAATGATTTTGAAGAATTGATCTCTTTGGAGGGTTGGGAGGGTGAAACCCCAGCCTTTTCATCTGCAAATCTGGACTCCTAATAATCCAACTAATCTCTTTCAGATCACCACTTTCTAGGTCTGTAAATCTGGCAACATGAGAAAGGTAGAGGTATTATAATGTGATGAGATCTGATGATAAATTGTTTTAACCTGAGATTCTCTGGCCTGGTAAGACTCAAGTTTTGGGAAAAAGGATAATGAAAAAACTCAACAAACAAAATCATCACCACTAGCAAAAGCAAATAGGAAAGATATTGAAACTAATGACTGCAATAAACGTTTGCATTAGAAATCAGTTACCACTGAGTATCACTAAACAGGTAATTTTCACCAGGCTAGCAGCTAGATTACCTGCTTTAGTGGATACAGGTTATAAAGCCAGAAAACCTTGTTATGTCAATTTTCTCGCTGGCAATGTAATCATGTCGAATATCTTTTGCCCTAACACTGCTGGGGAGAGAGTCATTTTCTTATTACCAAAACCCAGCATCCAAGGCTAATGCTTCAATAACACTAAAAACTCTCCTTACTTTCTCTACATATTGATGTTTCTGTCATTGCAAGGGGAGTGATTTTATCAGCTGAGTTAGAGATGGCCCAACATTCTATTTTGAATGAACTTTCCTATTATGGTTAAGCAAACCCCAGGTCAGTTCAGAAATCAGTCCATTAACTGAAAAGTTGTGGAAGGGAAGAACTGGCAACTGGAACTGACAGCTGACTTTTAAGATAGAAATTGGGGAACACTCCTGAATGTAATTGCTAAGGAAGCAGCAATCTGCAGCCTGAGCTACTTGAGAACTGTTCAGCTCAGAGCAGGACTTGTAGAGTGCTTTTTCTCGCCTTCTGGTGACAGGAAACATGACCTGGCCACTACACATGGTCACTAAAAAGATTGCAGTTAGCTTGCCATTGATGGACAAGTGTATCCTGCTCATTATTGCTGCTGCTTAGCTCTTACTTTGAGAATGAAGCTAGGCTGCCCTTCAGCTCAGCTCCCAAACCTGTACAGTGGCACTCTCCTCAGTGCTAAAAGCACGGCCTCTGCCACTGCTCTGGTTAAGACCATTGGTCAGGAGGTGACTAATAAGGTACTCACATTGCTCCCTGCGGGTGAGTAAGTTACTTCCAAGAGTTTTCCAGATCCAAAATATGTTGACTTTCAGGTCCAGTGTAATCCCCAACCATTTTTATGCAGAAACCTCCTCATATCTGGTTCCATGTTTGGCTAAGGCAATTAAATAACTACTCCTTTGCATGTCATGGAGATGTCCACGTGAAAACTGTCCACATGAAAACTGACTGGCCCAAAAGGACTTCTCACATCCCACCCCACAAACCCATGCTCAGACAAAGTGTTAGGAGGGAAGCAATGCTCTGTGACTACCCTTATGTCATGGGCAGTCCTGGCTGACAGGCATCAGTATGATGAGAAAACCCCAGAATGTACCCCTTTGGATTTCTATTTTGACTGTCCAATTGCTTCCCAAGGTAAGGGTATGAGCTTTTGGATCATATATCTAAGGCACTCAATTCTCTCATATTTTATAGGGAGCACAGCTCAAAGCTCTGGATTTTGGATGATACGTTTGGGGACAAATTCTTTAGAACAGACATTGTTCTGCCTAACGTAGATCTATCAAAGTTTTTTGGTTGATCCCGTGAGGAACAAAAGTCTTAGGCATCTTTGACTTCCTTTGTCAGTCAAAGTCAGTGGGAAGCACATCTAAGTCTGGAACAAATACCACTGTGGTTGTTCAGTGGTAAACCTGCAGGGAGGTTTTTCTTCTACTATCCCTGAAGCAAAACACAGTGCACTATTTCTTAAAGACTTTTTTAAAAATGCTCAAAAGTTGGAGGAGTGTTTTTAGCCTTTTTCTCACAGATGCTTCTGGTTCAGCATAAAATTCTTAAGTGTGATGCACACTTATGAGAGAGGTTTTCTGCAAGATGACACCCTTTTTTCAGTTTACCATTATGTGAACATAAACAGCAAACACATTCCCTTTCTATAGGACACCATTTTTAGAGTCTGATTTATTGCCTGTTCCATCATATCCCTACTATGAACTGGTGAAAAAATGTGTGCACTCCAAAGAAGGGTGTGGTGATGTTTTTAACCTGTGATTTCCACAGATGACAGTTTCAGAAATCCTGGAGTGTTGATACACATGTGATGTCCCCAGATAAAGCTTTTCTTTAATGTTTGATAATACAATTTCCAAATAGTCTTTTAGTGGAAGATGGTGCTTGGATGCAATTTCGCATAAAGAATAAGGGGTCAGAGGACTTGTACTGGAGTTCTGTGTCCACCCAAAGAATGTTAATCCTCTTTTTTTCTTGCTAAGATTCTCTGGGGAGTCTCTCACAAATATGTATTGTAGATGATCTTGTCTCTACCTAGGTGAATAATAGTATATAAATTCAGTATTTTTATTACAAACATAGTATATATTTTTAAAAAGCACAGTACTAAGATGCATTGGTGCAAAACAGTTACTACAACAGAAACATATATTTTTAATGAGCCCTGAAGCCAATAAAGCAGCAATTATGAATGTAATTCACTACCATAATAAAGTAATTTATTTATCATAATAAATTATCTCAGAATTAAAAAATAAAATATTACTTTAGCTACAGTCTGTCAGAAGGGGCAGATTTAACCATTCTGCTCTAAATGAGACATTAGAAAAGACAAATCAGGCAATTTTATATTAGATAATTAAAGGCCTTATGAAAACCAGACACATTTTGAAGAGAGAAAAGAAAATGTAATTTCCACAGGAGCTAAGAATCCAACTTTCTCTTCAGAAAAGTCTATAACTGAGAGAAATATTTTGCATTTTATTTTTTTTTCTTCAATTTGAAGAAAAAACAAGTGTCGATTTAGATTCTAAGCATCAAGTTATAAAAAGCCCCTCACACTGACCTCCAGAATTTTGGAAGAAAGCCCAGTAAGTAATGAGGGAGTAAGAGAATGAGAAAGGAAAAAACCTTTTTTTTCTTTTCTTTTATTTTTTTTTCTTTTAATGCTTACAGTGCCTTTAGGGACTTTATCTCAGTATGTTGAGTAAGCAACACAATGGAATTATACAGGTAGTCTCTTCCTCGCCACATGTTTAAATCATGCAACAAACATTTGACTGGTGGCTTTGCACTGAAAAGTGCCCTATCACTTCAGCCTTCTGGTAAAAGAGAACATGACTTAAAGGGAAGTGAGTTAGAAAATAATGCAGCAACACACAAAAATTTGGCAGCAAAATCACTGTGAGAGATTGAGGCATCATCGCTAATATAAGCAAGCAACCCTGAGAATTGGAAGCAGAGGATTTCAGATAGCTTGGGAATTTGGCTGCCTCTGTGGCAGATACAGTAAACAGCTTCAGAAATGATTGTGTATTTCTGCTAATCACTTAGGCCATAAGATAACAGCTAAGTTGACATTTTGTGTGCAAGAAGTGAAACTGCTTACTCTGGTTCCCTATTTTCTGTCATTTTTGCAGAACAGGGACTGTCAGCAGTGCACCCTGAGTGTAATAACAGTACAGCACATTGGCAAAAAGACAACCTTGAGACTTATATGCCCCCAAACACAAGCCCTCTCTGAAATTTTCTCAAGTTTTAAAATGATAAATGTTTCTATCTTTGCACATCATCTAGTAAGAATGCAAAGAGTGCAAAAAGGAAGGAAGTTGAAGGTTACTTAGGCCTTCTTTTTTTTTAGAAATATACCCAACACTTGCTCTTTAGCTTGCTTTCTTATCACACTTCAGTGTTCAGTTCCATCACTGCTGTTTAGTGATAATTTCATGACTTGGTGTTGCAATTGGTTCTGTTATTAGAACTAATTTAAAACATTTCTCTCTCTTTATCCACAGCCGTACATTTTTATTTGCACTCAGGCACTGTTGCTGAAAAAATGGTTCATGAGACCACAATGTAATTTTCATTGATGATATATCCTTGGTAAAGACAGTTCTCTTTAGGGAAGGTAGAAGTAGTGTTATAAACAAAAAACTTGAAGAACCATTTATCTTGAAGTCAGATAAAATTTGCTTTTCATCAGGGGATGTAAAAACTCACATGTAGATACAGGATAACACTGTTTCAGGCTTAGGCATTCAGAAAAGAATTTCTTTCTTCCTGTATATCCTTCATTTAAACTTAATAGGAAATACATCAGTACTGAAATGATCTATTAATGATTTGTATGTAATATCACTCCTAGTTTGTAATATTTTCTTCTGATATTGTGTTTTTCCTAAAGGCACAATTAAAGTAGTGAACCTATCACAAGTACTACTCTGCTCTAGAAGAAGAAGCAATACATTGTCTTTCCAACCTGTATTTCACATTTCTACATGCACATAATTATGTGCTTACAGTTATTACCTTTTTTTAATATCACAGGCAAGATGTGATTTTGATGATGAAGAGAGATGCATATGGCCTTCAGCAGTTCATCCTACTGTGGTAGATGTGGCCTGCAGCAGTTCACCTAAGTGGTGAACACCCATGGTCTTTTTGGAAGAAGCACATCTAAAATAGGAACAGTTTTGTGTAGAAATTCTGACAGTCTATCCTTTCCTCTAGTGAAATCATGGGGATTTTGCCAATGGGTGGGTGAAAGATTGTCTCGAAATCTTGCTGAGTGCTTCCATCGATGATAAGAGAAGTGTCAAATCACATAAGGAGTAAATATGGAGAGTATATTTAATTCAAGCATTTTGGGAAGCAGAAAGAAAATACCTAGAGACATGAGAAATAATGTATATGGTGATAAAGGAGAGTAGAGGTGGATGTTTCCATAGGAACCAAGAGAAAAGAGATTTGTCTGTCTTCAGTATCACTCGGGGTCAGCAAGTTTCTTGGTACAATTCTTCCTTTTCCTTCTGTTCTTGAAAACTCTTTAGGTACTTGGAAAAGAAAAAAGAGTTTGAAAGGTGGACAGAACTCAAGACTAGGTTAACTGCAAAGACAGTGTTGCCTAATTTGCATGAGGTCTTCTATGGTATCAAGTATCTTTCAGTGATAATTAATGCATGTGTTTATAAGGAGCTGATGAGTGCTAATTAGGCCACACGTCTTCTTTGGATTGTTGGGTCTGGGAAATATGGAACATAACACTTTTCTCCTTCTGCAGAATGGTGAGAAAAGCAAGTAAATCTCACAAGAAGAGTACTGGCCAGAGAAAATATTGCTATTTTCATGTCCCTAGTTGTAGTGACTAAAAGTTTTGGGATTTTTTTTTCTATAAGTGGATACTCTGACACATGGTCAGGCAGAAAAATGCGATTTGTTTGTAGAACAGAACCAAAATGCTTCCAAAGCCCAGATATTCAAGAAGGAGGTATGTGAAATGCCTTGTGCTGGAAAAAATCTGGGGCTGACAGCTAGCAAATAGGAAGGAAGGAGCTGGTAATGCATTGCAGGGGCAATAAAAAGCAATGTGATCTTGTGTAGTAAAGCAATGGAACAATTACTCTGCACAGCAGCATTGTGGTTAAACCTCTCTGGCCAGATCACACCTGCACTATTGTTCCTCCACCTACAGAAAGGTACCAATAAATACAGAGCTGCAATGGTTGAAAGAGTGAGTTAAAGATGAGGAACATTGAAAAGGTCCCTACTATTTCACTCAGCCCAATAGCAAATATGGAAATAATTGAACTCATACATGACAAATATAATTATGAAGCCAGATGAGAAAAATATCGGAGCTTAACTATGGTTAAATAAATATAGGCTGCTTATGAAAACAGTGTATTTTTTTCATGGTAATATTTTCCCCATGGGAATGCCAACATTTTTACAGCAAGTTTGAGGAAAACACTGAAGAGCATATGTCAGGGAGCAATCATGAATTTGTAGTTGTAAGAATGCATTTAGCATATCTTTCTCATTCTCATTAGTATTATTATTATTATATAAATAGTATTCAATTAAATATAAGAGGTAAGGGAATTGTGAGCTGCAGGAAAAAAGTTGTAGCTATATGCTCCTCATCAGATTCACAAATTATTGCAAGAAATAATTTCTTTTCAGCCAGATGTAAAAGGAAAAATATGGAATGCAAAGCATGAGTTAAAGGTCAGTGGGAAGAAGACTTGAGTGCTCAAGTTCTGCCATGAAATCATAGGAACTTTATCAGGTGACATTGAATGGGACATGTCTTCAAGGAAATTAATTTTCCAGAAGTCTGGTCTTATTTTCCCTACAGCTTGAATTTCTGTAGACCCCAGAGACAAGTTTTCTGGTAATGCTGCTTTCTTAAGGCGACACATCAAAGAGAAGCTTTGCCTTGAGTTAACATTAGGAGTTAGTGAGAAGAAATACAGCAGACAGCCAGATCGTCTGTTTTAGAGTCCCTTCAGATCAGTGGTGGCATGAACATGTCCAGGCAGAAGCCAGCTGAGAGCCTGGGTTGATTGGGGGAGTTTTTCACCCTTTTCTCTTCTGTTTAAAACAGCAGCTGCTGGCCTTGCTAAAATGGGTCTAAAATTGGTTCTTGACAAACTCATGTATAGTCTCAAGGCTGTTATTCCTTCACCATCATGGAGATTATTGTTGTTCTGCAGACCATGCCTGGATCTTGAAAATGACATACTACAGCATGTTCCGAAGTCAGTCATGTAAAAAGTCAAGAAATGAGCTAGTAAACAAAAATTCACATTATCCTGACAGGCTTTGCTAGTTCCTTTAAAAGAAAGTGATAAAGTTGTGTTTCGTGCACTGGCCCTGCAGTTCTTTCTGTAGTTTTCTATAAGCCTGTTGTGGGAGACAGAATTTAAATGTCATGGATCATTGCCAGCAGAAAAATGAAACTTCTCTTGGGTGGGAGCAGAGAATGTCAATGGCTTGTTTGAGCTTCGGATTCATTTTGCAGACACACAACTCAATTCAAGGAGATTTGGTAGGATGAGATAAACAAGTGTTGACAAAACGTAGAAAAGAAACAGACTTTCACATACTTATGGAAGGTAGGTAAGCTGCTTCTCTGAAAGGGAGCACTTTAGAGGCTGATCTCTTGCCAGGCTTAAACTGCAGATTGCTGTGTAGCTTGTCTGTGCTTCATTCCTTTCCCTGAGTTAGACATGGTTTCTCATCCCCTAGAAATGAAAGGTGGATGGGCAGAAAAAAAAAGAGGGGAGGGAATGATGTCTTTTTCTCCAGTTTTGATGGTATCAGAGCAGGCATGATCCAAATGTGGCACCATCACTGATTAATGTGAGAGCTATCCATACACAGATCAAGACAGTCTGAAAATACACCTAAAGAAAAGATCTTGATTGTTTTCCTGCACATTAGGTAGAAAATTAAACTCAGAAATACTTTTTAGAATGCAGTTCTCTTTTGGTTTTTTGCCAAGACATTGATACAAAGATCTGTGGTTCTAGGCTAAAAGGGGTGCTTTTCTAAGTGAGACTGAAGGATGAAGCTCTCTGAGGTATCTTACTCCCTGATTTTGTAAATAGATTTTAGTGGGATAATTTCCATTATTAAAATAATCATGCCAATAAAATACTTGTCTGAAACAGGGTTCTATGCATTACTGAGGTAATCTTTTCCTGAACAGGAAACAAGATTAGGGCTTTGCAGACCAAATAATCAGTTTTTATTGGGTGGATTCTTATTCTTCTTATTGGGTGGATTTGATGTAACATTTCTTTCTCATTTTGAATCTGTTTAATTTGAAGTTATATCTTTTTGAATTCTTCATCTTTCACAAATGTTTCTGTTACTACCTAGGGCATCTGTACACTAGTGCAGACTACTAATTAGCCTATATTTTGAAATAAATTTTCCCATGCAGATTAAATTAGGTTTTAACCAGTGTGACTGCAGAATTCGGTTCAACTCAGAGAAGGCAATAATCTAGAGAGTTTACATTCATGTAAAAGAGAGTGAGATATTTTTTCTCAAGTGGGAAAACAACTGGGTATGGTTGCTTCATCTATGCAGGTTTTTTGTGTTTTTATCAATACCCCTGTGACACTAGTAATGTATAGCTTGAATGAAATGTAACCTGTCAGGGAATAGAAAGATGGACAGAAAATTAAAGTATAAATCTTGTGCATAGTTTCTCATTGTATAGATTTTTGTATCCTTAGTTAAGCCCAAATATTTATGAAAACAAGGAAAAGTTCCATAGGTAGAATAATATGAAAAATTCTATCTACATTGTGAAATATCTATGGAAAGTAAACAAGAAAATTAAATTACTGTATAAAGACATAGTTTCTTATATGCATTCGAAGTCCTTTGTGTATACAGATGTTCATTTGCAAGTACTGCTTGGTGCAGAAAGTATGTTGTGTCCATGAAAATCTATATACAACTCAACTTCAAAATTAACCTCTCCCTGTATAGAAACCATATTTCTCAAAGGATCAATTATTAGATTTTCTTAAATCCTCTTCAAATTAGCCACATAATTAAGTCCAAACTCTGATTCTCACAAGTGGTGCTCATTATATATTTTGGTTTATTACAACTGTTTTAGCTTTTGTCTGGGAAATGATAATATACCAAGTCCTATTTGTATATAAATTTTTTCTATCTCTTTTTGGCCTAAGGGAAATAAAATATAGGAGAAAAAGTGGTGAAAGGATCAGGTTTCTGCTTGTTATTAGCAAACCCTGGGTACTTTACCTGATGTAAACAGAACTGATAGTGGAGGTATGACTGACACCAAAAAAGTCTTCAAATATCAGCATTTATTTGTTCTTCAGTACAACATTTTATACCCTTCCTCTTACATGCATTACACGTGTGTGCCCTTTCTCCCCTTTTGTGATTGCTCAGGACACCTCAGCATTCCATTCCTCCTTGCCCTCAACACTCTTCACCTGCCCTACACAGTTACAGCCCATTGGGGATGGGACTCAGCCCCAGCCCCACTCCCAGTTACCACAAACTGTGCCTACAGTGAGCAAAAATGCTGGCTGTACTCTGTATACAGCAAACAACTCCTCACTGGCACGGGGCTGAAGAAGAAAGTTGAAACAATTTCAATCATCATGTTAATAAACCCCCTATATTTAGCATAAATTGTCATTTAAATATTTCCTAGGAAATTAAATGGAGCAAACAAGCATCATGCAAACAAGCCTTCTTGCAGCAGGCTGGACCAAAGATAATTCAACACTGCATGTGGTCCAAAGCTGAAACTGAGGTGAAGGAAGGTGAAGTACTGCTCAGTCAACCCTATGATGCCCAGTGACTACCCTCTGTTTTGATCTCAGAGCCATATATGCCCTTCAGCAAGTCCTGAACCTGACTGCTGTGGCATAAGCAAAAAAACCCCACAGAACAGGGTGACATCCATAAACCAACTCTAGGGCAAAATAAATGTCATCAGGAAAAAGAATCAGGACCATCATATTCATAAGCAAAGAGTCTGCACATCATTTTCCTTATTCATTGCTTGGTAATGACAACTTCAAAAGCTTGTATTTCCACTTACTTTGACAACAAACACATTCAATCTATAGTTATTGAAGCTGGTTATTTCAATATCAATTTATTAGAAGCATTAACATGAATGCTGATTGTTTTTAAATGCAAAAACAATGTCTTTGTCACTAATTTTAGAACTAATTTTAATTTGAACTTGACATTAATATAAACATGACAGTGCCACTTTGCCACTGTGTATTGCCATCATGTATTTTTATTTTCTCATGGGAACTGACAGAATATGATTCATAATGACAATATTAATATAAGCCTATGAATAACAATAAGGATTTATAATAATATTAACATACATTACATCATCTGTATTGAATCTGTCAACATTAATATCTTAGATTATTTTTCCTGACGTGGTATACATTTTCATGTGTCTATAAATGTCTTCATTAATATACATTTATGATTACTCTTAAGTTTATGCATAGTCTCTTCTATTATGCAAATAAGGGTTATAACACACTCAAAGAGAGCAACTCTCCATACATCACTTTTATCTTTAGTAAGTCCTGTAAAAGGGAAGTAGGTTAAAAACTCATCCCCATTAATTAAGATTTCTTTACATTCTTGAACTAAAAATGTTCATAGTAAAGGATATCTATGAAACTGGTACGTAGCTTTTGGATATAAAATCTCTCAGAAAAAAAACTATGAAAAAAAAGTATTTTTCAGTACTGACAAAAAGAATAATGAAAAGGAAGATATTTACAGCTTGTAGTGAAAGTTTTATCTCTACATACATCCAGGTGCAATTGGGGACAATAAGACAGTCACAAAGGCAGTTCTAAATGATGCATAGTTGTTCGAGGGCATATAGTACATTTCACTTTTAACTGAGATTTTTTCTACCCTTTTAGTGCTTTATGTTAGAATCTTAACAAGATTTGTTAGTCCAGCTTGTTTTCTTTAAAGTAAGTTGCTAAAAATGCCAAGAAGGAAAACTAGTGTCACAGCCATCTGTGAAAAGAGACAGAGCAATAAATGTGTTGAATTGTGGTGAGATCTACACCAGTAATGATGAAGGTCTCTGGGGAAATCTTCACATGCTGTTGATCTTCTAGTGAACTGGACCATCAAACACATCACTAACATTACAAGGAAATAAAAACTTTTTCCTGCATCTTCCTTCACTGCATTTAAGAAGAAAAACCCGTCTGTAGAGATTAGTAATTAAACTATCTCAAGATGAAAGTGCGAGTGATATCTTTTAGCCCCAAAGAGTTTAGGAATTATCCTTCTGTTCTTGTGAGAGTGCAATTAGATTAAGTAGTCTCTATTGTCCATATTGAGAAAAAAGCTACCTGGAAGTGAAGACTTTGATTCAAAGAGATTTTTTTAGAATGTCTGTAGGCAATTCATATGTTCGTATTGAAGCTTTGGCTCAGGAGCTTTCCTGAATGGGGAAGTAAGGTGATTGTTAAAATCCACACAGCCATGCCTAATGCAAAATTTCTGAGGCCTAATGCATACTTCTTTCTCTAGCCAGTGTCATCACTCATTAGGAGATACAACTTGTCATGTATGATTAAAAATGTATTAATTAAAATTGCCATGTCAAAAGGTTAACTATATGATTCATGCTATTTGATTATAAGTGTCTTTAGAGAGATGTTAGTCTGGATTCCAATTTACACCATAAGATATATTCCCTTTTAACTCAGAAAGATGAGTTTCACCAAGGGAAAGGAGGAAGGATATGTTGAGAGAATACAGCTTTTGCTCTGAGATGGCTTCAAGAACCCTTTTATAGGTAAGTTTGTGTTGGGGTAGGCAGAGGGAACCTTGCCCTGGCAGCCACTGTTGCATACAGGGTACAGGAGGAGATCTTGCTGCTTCTGGAGGGGCTCCCCAGACCTGCACTGCAGCACTCTCAGTCACAGGGCAGCATACCCTGTCTCTCTGCCCTTTGGTGGGAGCTGGCACAGCCAAATCCGACGGCCAAGCGGCACAGCCGGGTTCTGGCAGGAGTAAAGCTGGGAACTTCCCCCTCCTCCTGATCCCTCTGCTGCTTAAACGAGGGTTTGTGTGTTTATGAGTGGCTTCCATGCCAGGGTCAAACATGGACAACTGTTATTCTGTTGCAGGGAATGCTATATGCAATTACTGCTATGGATGGCTGCTGTCAGTTTGAATACTGCAGGACAAGGTACTGTTTCAGCAGCTGCACAAAAATCCCCAATGGCTAGGAGTAAAGTTAATCAACAGGTTAAGGATCTTCCTAAGAAATTACAGTTATTTATGGCTTTGATTTTGGTCCTTTGTGAGTCACACAGCATATGATGGGATCATCAATGTTCCATTTGGGTTACTCCACCATGTACCTTAAGTTAAAATAGGGCTAGATTTCGTGCCATCTGTTGTATTTAAGTTCCTTGCTCTCTTGGTTCTGTACACAAAATCTTTACACAGCAGAATCAACATGAGATCGACTAGAGAGATGATTTTGGCCCTGGTCAGGTCTTGCTATATGAGTGGTGTTGAGTGGTATGTTTGCTGTCACTCAGGGTCTTGAGATCTGACTCACACCAAGTCAGTCCTGGAAGCAATGGAATCCAATGTAGAGATTTGCCTTTGTTGTTATTTAAAAACTGTATGAGATAAAGAGTAAAAGAAAAAGTATTTGGGGAAGGAAAGTATTTTCAGATGGCAAAACTGCGTTAAAATTAATTTTTAGGTGTGTAGGTGCAAAGGAGAGCTATTTCATCTTTATTTTTCTGAACTACAACTTTTGTCATTGGTATATTGGTTGTACTTCTACTTGGGTCCTGTCTTGTCTTCAGGATATGCTGGATCTGCTACTGGAGTGGGAGTTGGGAATAACAACCAAGGAAAACCATCTATTCTTATGCTTTAGGAAAGATATTTTGGCAAATCTGTCTGCAAATTTACTACTCAAAGCTGTTTGTTTTCAAATATTCATTAAAAAAACCCAAGACTCATAAACTCTCAAATCTTCCTCAGAGTAGCATGCAAGAGTGCTGCTTAAAGTGAAAAAAAAAGACAAAAATGTCAACAGAAACCCTAAATTAATGAATTTTCTGTCACATATAATAAGAATAATGAAAATAAAATTAAGTATGAAATAGTATGCAGAATATTACATTAAACCCTTAATTTGTAGGCTTTCACACGTATTGAAAAAGGTCTTGTTTCTGCAATATTTATTGTGTGGTTGAATTTCTGTGTTTTATTTTCATTTAAGATGCAAACTCTTATATAGTGACACTCATGAATTCAGAAAAGAAAATTGAATGTATTTTATAAATCCTACTTATAGATTTCTTTATAGACTAATGGAAATTTGCTAGATCTCTATTATAAAATGTTACAAATCTTCGATTAGATGTGCTTAATCTCTAAGATTTTTCATACCATTTTGACATAACCTATAATACCATTGCAATTATTATGTATGTAGGCATTTTCATAATATTCGGAAATAAATTACATATTCATTCTGTTGATTCTTGCTTTTAATAAACAATTTAATCTCAGAACTTTTGCATTGTCCTTATTGCCCACTCTAAAGGAGAGTGATAAGTAGTTTAATTGATTTCAATAATCTGTAACTCTTAGACTTTATCAGAGGGGCATAAAGTAATGCACAAGCTGTAAATCATAGTTGATTTACATGAGGAGTCTCTGGGGGGTGGATTGAAGGGATGGTTTTATCAAATTGAGATCAACATTTTTACCTGATGAAATAAATTTTAAAAATTTGGAAATATTTCCCCCTGTCTTTGGATGTTGTTTAGTGAGTTCTTGACTGAATTAAATTTGTTATTTGGATCTTCTTCATTTTACAGAAATTTATAGTGACCATGACCAAGCTAACCACTGCTCTTTTCCCAGGAAAACAGGATGATACGGTTAATATATTGGCTGCAAAATATTAATGTTAACCTTTGCATTGTCCCCTACTAGCTTCAGCATCATCATTAACTGAAGTGTGACTCACTTCCCCGAGGATAAATGGTTCCATTTAGGAGGCCACATGAAGAGCATTACTTGCACAAGCAGGGAAGAGTGCTGTGCACTTGGGCAGATGCCTCTGAAGGAGCAGAGTTGGAGCAGGGGACGCAAATAAGGGGAACACGACAAGGGCCACAACTCCATTAGGCTGCGCTGCCCAGTTAATTGCTCTCACTCCCATTTACCCCTTGGAATACCCATGTGGATAAATGATACACAGAGGTACTGAAAAGGTGAGAGAAAGCTGTAGATAGCTGATCTGTCTGTCTATTTGCTGTAGGAAAGAGTCTGTGGATGTGCATATAAATTAATTTATTGGCTGGTCTTTTTCTTGCTACCCTTAACTTTCCCTGTGAAATGTCTTTTCATGGCCTGACTTTTTAAAGGAAGAATCATGCAATTTGATGCAATTATGGACTATCCTGGCTACACTGGATTCATAGTGGCCTGATATATTTCAGCCTCAGAGTTTATCAGCTATATTGAAAATAATAAATATAAGACTGAGAAAATATATCTTTTTAAATTAAATGAATGTACAGAAACAGATTCAATTGTCAGCTAGTTCTTTGAAAACTGTAAAGTGTATATAATACCACAAACCATGCAATTGATATAATTTAGGAACACTTTCAAAAAAGGTGCCACCCTTACCAGAGCTTCTGTGAACTTCTGGATGCAGGTTTTACTGAGTCTTGACTTTCATAGTTACTTTAAATTATAGACTTAAACTAAAAGAGCAACTTATTAATAAATACTATTCTATTTCAGCACAAAAAAAAAATGGGCCAAATAATGGTAGGGCTCTGATTTAAACAAAGAAGAGATTTAAGGGAATAAATACCCACAGTGACATTACAGCATAAATTTCAGCTATCTGAATTGCAAGCCATTGAAGGCAGAGTTTCCTTAATGGTTATAATTATTTTGGAGTCTTTTTCTCTGTAGGCAGTTCAGCTTCTCAGAAAAACACCGTTTCTTTTGTCCTTCTCTTTGCCCTTACCCGAATCTATACAATCTAAACCACTGTAACATTCAAATAATGAAAATCATTAACAGAATGTGTGGGGGAAGTATTATTATCCTCAGTTTTGCATGTGAAGAATTGAAATCAAGACAGAAGAAAAAGAATTTGACCAGTTTCACCTAGTAAGTCTGTGGCACAGGAGGGAATAGAATGTGAGTCTTCTAAATCTAAGGTTAATTTCCTAACTTCTGACCCATCTAACCTCTGTAATTAGTCTCCTTTCCCATGTCCCAGCTGAGTGTGACTAAATATAACTCTAAGATATTGTGTTGATCCTTGATTTGGTTTATGTTGGCTTCCTCCCGTTACATATTCTTATTTTGTATTCCTTTTATATAAGATTTTCTTTTTTTCTTAGGTGATAGTATCTGGAAAATAAAGAATAGATAAGTTCATTGTTGGGTTAGTCAATTATAATGTCCTTGGCCCTTTGTGCTGATTCAAGTTTTGACAAAAATATAGACGATGTAATTTTCAGACATCATGAAAATTAGAAGTGAAATAACATGACAGACATGATTTTTGCCTTTGCATTTCAAATACATAATTATTAAATCTAATTTTCTGTTAGGAAGAGGAGAGGAGAGGAGAGGAGAGGAGAGGAGAGGAGAGGAGAGGAGAGGAGAGGAGAGGAGAGGAGAGGAGAGGAGAGGAGAGGAGAGGAGAGGAGAGGAGAGGAGAGGAGAGGAGAGGAGAGAGAGGAGAGGAGAGGAGAGGAGAGGAGAGGAGAGGAGAGGAGAGGAGAGAAGAGAAGAGAAGAGAAGAGAAGAGAAGAGAAGAGAAGAGAAGAGAAGAGAAGAGAAGAGAAGAGAAGAGAAGAGAAGAGAAGAGAAGAGAAGAGAAGAGAAGAGAAGAGAAGAGAAGAGAAGAGAAGAGAAGAGAAGAGAAGAGAAGAGAAGAGAAGAGAAGAGAAGAGAAGAGAAGAGAGAGAAGAGAAGAGAGGAAAAGGGCTTAGTCCATTCTTTCCTTCATCAGAAGATCTTGTAATGCATTATTCTCAAAAGACATTTGTTTATCATGGTGTTCTGCCATCTTTAGCTGACCCCATTCTTCCTTTCATTGCCTAATAGACTGGTCTGGGAGGACCTCATTTGGATGGAAGGAGGAAATATTCTTCCTCAGATAGAATGAGGGCAAATCTACTCATCTTCAGCAGCTCGATACACAAGGCCCAGTTACATCAAAGCAAATCCTGGGTGAGATCATTAGGGAAAGAATTTCTGAATAAATCTATTTAAAAGTGTCTGAAAAGGTTAATGTTCTTACTGGCTAAGAATTCCAAAATTAATTCTTCTGCAAGCAGATGTGTATACTAGTCTCCTTTGAACACAAAAACATGCAAGAAGTACCTTAGCACAAACACATGCAAGAAGTACCTTACCCCACTTTCTGCCAATCTTAGTCCTGTCTTAAAATATTCAAAATTTTAACAATCATAAAATATCCAAGTGTGTAGAAGTTTCTGCAGTTAACTGAGACTGACTTTCAAAGCTATGAGCTTTTTGATCTCCTAAAGATCTGAGAGCATTTTGTAGTTTACACTTGCATAGAGGTGTTTCAAAAGAGATATGATTATCTCATAGTCATAAAAAAGCATAATGAGTTATTTTTATTTTTTAAAATATACAAAGCATTTATTTGTGTGAATATTTCTTCCAGAAAACCCCACAGGTTTATGAGACAAAAAGATCCAAAGAACATTGACTTTGAAACAACATAAGAGCATGTGTGACTTTTTTATTCATATTCTTTTTTTTTTCATATGAAAAGTGGAAATGTTCTTTTAAACTGAAGAAATCCAGCACAATTACTTTTCTGAATCAGTTTTCTGTCATCATTAGTGGAAGAAAATACATATAAAATTTAATGGTCATGAACTGACTGGTAAGAAAAAGGTTGCAAGCTAAAAAGAAATACTGAAAAATTTTCAGATCCCAGTTTTCTGAGTCATGTATGATTTTGGAACAATTTGTGTATGTTTTAAGCAAGTAGAGATCATAAGAGAAAAAAAATTAAATAATTCTGTAAATAAAATGTCTATTTTCCTGAGTAATTTCTAGCTTGCATTAATAATCTAGATTACTTAAACTCATCCACAGAGTTTAGTATATCCACTTTTGGAAAAAGTTGAACTTTTGCTGAACTGTCAAACATATAATTTCACCTCAACTAATTGTTTTTATTGGTTTTTTTTTTTTTTTTTTTTTTTGAAGAGAATAAACAGGTTAGTCAGTTATGGAGTGTCTGATAAGAAAAAAAGATACATTCTTAAACAATCTCCACACAATTATTTTCTCCTCTAGAAGTGAAGGAAAAGCAACATCTCCTTAAAATGTCTGTGCAGAATTGACAGTAATTTCTTATTATTTTGCCAAAAGAATGTGGATAATATTGGTTACACTTGAACTGAGTACTGTGATTTATTTTAGAGTCAGTGTTATTCAATTTGGTGTTTAGCTGCCTTTTCATCATCTCTGTACTTACATCCACTGAGAGCAGAAGTTGCTGGGCACTGCTTATGATTGTTTGGTATTTCCTACTGGTATGCTATGTGTGTTCCTTTGAGATAGGAAATATGAATCTTTCCTGGAGCATATGTGGCCCCAAAATGAAAAACCCAAACCTCCAAACTCCCTCCTCCTAGCCTCTCCAACAACTATTTTCGAAGGATCTCTCCAGCTCCCTTATCTCATTAGTGCACCTGATGGCTCTGCCCAACAGCTTTCCCATCTCTCTTCAGGGCCCTAGAAATGTCCAAATTGACTGCTATAAGCAATGTGTTTGGCTGTTGTTTCAAGTGAAAAATGGACAGAATGTAATTTTCTTTGTTTCAGTATCATATTTTTTTAACTACACACTGTTGTCTGCCCAGAACACGTCTGATGAAACTGGAGAGCCTTATGCCTTCCTGAATTTCTAAGCACCACCATAGTTATGTAAAGCTATTAAACACTATGTGATGATTACTGTATATAATGAGTGATCAGCTCAAATAAATTTCCATGAAAACCAGTGTATAAAGAAAAAATGGAAAAAAATAATGAAGTAGAGATGGAATAGGTCTGAAACTTGTTCTCTCATATCACTGCTATGTGAGGAGACATACAAGTACAGAATTCACATGCAGCCACAGGGAAATGCACGTGAATTCTGAATGCACGTGATATGTTGAAAAAATACTACCAGCCTTCCATCTGACTTTCTTAGGTAGCCAACTATTGCACAAATTTTGCCTTATATGTGTAATGAATTTATTATTGAAATGCCCATTAAGTAACGTAAGAAGATAATCTCCATTTGCATATGAGCAAGATGTGTACCAAAATATCTGCAGTTAAAACTTGCAAACATTGTATCACAAAATATTGATTCTTCAAAGACTTTAGCATGCTTAAAGCATTTTCTATATGTCTTTCCCATGGCTTTAATTATTCAGGACCTTTGAAAAACAAGCTCAATGTTTTTAAGATGATTACTCAGAAAATTAGAAATTAGGAGAGTCATTTATGAAAATTTCAATATGAATGACTTCACTTATCTGACACTGAAGTTTGTTGACAAAATCAGAGATGAAATTCAGGGGGTTTTTTTGTTTGTTTTGGTTTTTTTTCTTTTTTTTCTTTTTTTTTTTTTCCAGTAAAGATATACCAGCTTTTAGCACTAATGTAGCATTATGTACCACCCTTCTTCATGTTCAGACTATTGGTCTCTGCACCTCATTGAAGTTCCAGCCTTCAGATCATGTTTTGCCTGTTCCTGCTAGGTTAAAAACCATTGTACTATCAGAAAATTTCTAATTATATTTGTGTCAATGGTATTTAGAACTTGAAAAAAATAATAAATTTAAAATCAAATTCAAGTGGAAGGAATGATTTGACTCTACTTTACCTGTAAACACGTGATGTATTCATCTGTCTCCATCTGTAGTGACCTGCACATTACTGTTCTGTGTTTTAAGAGACCTAAAAATCTAATCCAAAGCTATATTCACAGAGACGATGCATAGTGGGCATGCACTTCCCAGGAGCACGAATACAAGGTTTAAACTGGAGAAGGCTGTGTTGGATTTGGGACTGCAAGATTAAATTTCCATTTTTTGTAAAATTAGTGTCTGGTTTAACATGTTCTACTTACAGTCAGGGCTCTGCACCAGCAGGACAGCATTTGCTTTCAATATCTAGTTTGCATCTTTGTATCATGCTAACCCAAAATGCATGAGTATATAAATCTGACCACTATTAGCTTGATGAGTTTGTGCCTGGCCCTTGCACAGTCCAGATGAATTCCAAGGTGCCTAAATGTTCTTTTGTGTTTGACCAGCACTTACATCTCCATTCACCCCTTAAATATCTAGGTTCACCTTAAATTCTGCTTGCAATTTTTCCTCATGTGAATTTTTTGGGTATGCTCATAATGAGCCAAGTCTAAGTACAGTCAAGCAGCTCAGTTCCAACTTCCCAGCTATCTCCTGGAACAAAGGAGATAATGCTCTGTGCTCTCTCTGACGCAGTGAGAGCTCTCTGAGGAGAACGAGGACAGCCAGCAAGGGGAGGGAAAGCAAACTGAGGAGAGTCATCTGAGCCAGAGCTCCCACCTCCCCAAGGACTCCTCCAGCCAACAGTGAAGCCTTGTCTCCAAGGCACTCTGGTATTCACAAGTGCAGCAGAAGCATGGGAGTTGTTAGAATTGCTTGGGGTTTGTTCAGTTTCCTACTTAAATGCAGTGTGCTGTGCTCTCTATCATTATGTCTGGGAAGAAGGTTACCTGATCAATTTTTTCTGAATATTTTTAGCTTATGCTACTTCTTGTTCCTCATAGTTTAGTGAAAGAACTAGAAAGAACATGTATTTTGTGAAATATCTCTCTTTGTCAGTTTTTGATATCAAATTTTGTCATTATTTCATCCACAGGTTTTCCACTAGAGAAAGTGTTTTTCAGTCTGACCCTCAGTTTTTATCATATCCACACTGAAAATAATCTTACTGGCAACAAAAATAATCTTATTTGAATGAGAGAGACTGAAAAGTCATATGAAATTAATTTCTACATTTAAAAACATAGTTTAATCTACTCTGCTTTTTTTAGTTCCAACAATGACTGTATTCAGTTTATCATTCCAGATATTTCTTCCTGTATACTTCCTCACCAGGTTTTGAAAATACTTATTTTTTTAAGGGAGAACTATTTCACAGACCCTCCCACTTTGTCTGAGAAACACAATCACATGGGAACTGATTGCTATCCCCTGAAAGGGTGTTTTCACTTAGAATTAATGCAGCTTTATTTAATTTATGACATCACATGACATGATAAATTATGAATTAAAAATATCATTATTTTCTGTGTGGATGCTTGTCATCCATTTTGATAGCAAATTAATCCTGAAGCTTTTGAGAAAGAGCTTCCAGCAGCCCACAGTAACATCATTAGTAGCACAACCTAAGAAAAGTCCTTTTGCATATAGGGAGTCCTAGAATATATGCACTGCTCTGCTTTGTCTGGCTTCTATGATTTACTAGATTTTTTTGTATAGCATATTGTATTCAAAGCTAAATAGAATGGATTGTTTACACTCAAACAATTGTTTACAGATAGCAGGATTTAAATATGACACATGTGCTGCCCATCAGTTCTAGCAAGGACAGGTACAGATCCAGCTGACAGTACTCTATGGAGAAGCTTGTTTGCCAATTACTCATTTGCACATCTGCCCCAGCTTACAATTTAAAACATTTTTTTTTTTTTATAATTTCCTATTATGCATTCATTTGCTTTCAAACTCAGCCAGACATGAGAAAATATTCTGCACACTGTGAGGCACATGTCTAAAAAGAACCTCTAGGTTTTTTGAAAACACACAAGGGCATTTTTTCTGTTATTTTAGTATTTTGATTTCACTAGAAAAGATGTGATGGGCTAGAAATAATAGCACAAAGATAACTAAACCCCTTTTTATCCTAGAACATTTGAAATTGTTTGGCTGAAGTTTCAGTCAGAGATTTGTGCTGTTTCTTCTTTAATCTGAACTGATTCACCCATTCCAGTGAAGCTAAGAATAGATTTTCTGTCTTTGTATGATTCCTGACTGTCTGTAATCTGAGGAAATTAAAAGGGAATGAAATTACTTTTTCATTTGCTATGGGACAATACTTGGCAGAAATTCTTTCTTTGGTACTCAGCTTTTAAACAAAGAATCTTGAGAACAGCTTCCAGCTTATTCAGCATCACACATAAACTGAATCAACAGCACCTCTGGTTGAGTTTCTAACTGTGCTGCTTGACTGAAATAACTCACACTGCATCTGATTTTCTCTTTTTACTGATTATAGCTTTTAAGGCTTTTATTTAACCTAGGCTACATTTTCAGTAAGGGGGAAAAGAAATGAAAGTAGGGGACCGAGATCCCGCACTACACAGACATCATAAATCCCATTAATATGAACCAGAGAAACACGTCTCAGAAAAACATGATTGAACTTTATTGGTGAGCTTGCCTTTAATATGCTTTGCAGAACTTTAATAGCAGCCGGTTTTGGTCATTGTTCATTTCAGACAAGAAAGGTGAAATGTGGTGGGCGCTACAGATAATTTGGGTGGTCTGTGCGTGGCTGTGAGTCAGTGTCTGTCTGTCTGCCTTATTTACAAATACAACAGTTATTTGTGGTGGGTGAATGGTATGTTAGGAAGAGAGGCAGCTGGAAAGAAAGAAAAAGCAATAGCAAGGGGGAAAGCTTGTTCAGAGGTTTTTGCCAGGGGGAAAAAATAATCAAGGAAAGGTCAAGCTAGAGAAGGTTCTGAGGGTAACCTGACAGTGCCCAAGGCTGAACATCTAAAATAAAATGCATTCACTGTAAACACACTTAGGCTGTTGCTTATTCTACTGCAAATCATGTCAATTGCACCAATGTCTGGTGGGCAACTTGATGTCAATGTGTTTCCTTCACTGAAATTTAAAGAAGCAGCTGGTTTAGAGCTTAGTACATACAATGGGATGGGAGAAAATAAATAAGAGAGAAGCTAAGTCCTGGGAAGTTTGCTGGGGTGATATATGTGTAAACAAACACCTAGAAGAAGATCTTTGGTGATAATTAGAGTTTGACACTGCAAGAAGCTTCAGCATCTCTCTCTCTAAGTCATGCATTCAACGAAGTATTGGAGCGCAGACAATTTCACAGGTGCAGGTAGAGCTGTGAAAGATACTGTGACAATTTCCATAGTTAAATAAGTGCATATGTTTAGGTACCTCACACGGAACCATTGTGTGCCAGTCAAAATGCTGTTTATAAATTCTAGACTCTATAGAGCAGCAGCACATCAAATGTGCTAAAAGCTCAGAAAAAATAGAGGTTATTGAAGGAAAGATTATTCTTTTATTAGACATGTGAGCTGTATAAATGTAGCAGAAGAAAAGAGAGAATGATCAATACAGCAGTTGCTCTGATGACAGTTCAGTGGAACTTTGAAAACATTTATTAGATTTGTATTGCTGTTTTTTTAACTGGATTATCAGAAGCAGCACATACTATGCCATTAATTTTGTCTGTTCAAAGTTTTTTCTAAAAAACAGGTTTGTAAATTGATCTTGGCTGCTTAACAAACAATAGGTTACATTGTCAATAGTTAGCAGAAAGATCGTTTCTTTAAAGATTCCAAGTAAATCAAAGAAAGCAAGTTATAGTAAATATTTTTTTTTTAAATTATATGTGCCAGACACTTGGAAATATTTTAAATTTTACATTTTCTGAACCTGCAGCAAAAACAGTCTTTTGATTGTTAAATTTATGAGAGAAGAAAAAACAAGCAAAACATCACTCCCAAAACAGTCTCCAATTTTTTTTCCTCCTTCACTGTTGGAATGTAAGTCTTTAGGTTCGTACAAGTTGCTTATGGTCCTGTCCATATAAATCAGGAAGACATAATTTATTATTAAAAAACACACAATACCAAAGATATACTTTTTAAACAAGAAGCCCTAAAATCTCCAAAACACTAACACTAAAAAAGGCAGAGCAATGTTTTAATGCCAGCCTCAATTCTGTCTCTGTTCCAGCAGTCATTCTCTGTGCTCTATATATGCTATAAAGAAAAAGTTTATTTTCAGGTGTAACAATGGAATATTCATTCCTTTATCTTTGATCATCAGTAAAGAATCAGAAAAGACATGGGCTTGCTATGAAGAAGGCAGAAAGAAATTCAAGGTGGAAAACTATTCATTACATTGATTATGAATTCCCTTGTTTCTTCTATACATAGGCCAAAAGTCCACCAGAAAATTTGTAAACTAACACAACAATGAGTTTTAACAGAGTCTTGACTATTTTTACATTCTGAGTTTTTTCTGTTACTGCACCACTCAGGGCTAAATAAGGTGCTAAGGGTCTGACAGTTTGTGAGAAATTGTGCCATAAAAGTCCTGTGATTCAGATCCAGACTGGAGCTCTCAATCAGCTCACTGGAGATGCTGACTAAGACAACAGTTCAGTATAATTTCAGTTATTTTAAACTTTGCTGTGCTTACTCAAAATCACTGCTGCATTAATTTCTATGCTTGCCATACCTCAAGGCCTGCTGTTGGAGTCAAAACTTTGGCATCAGAAGGACAATCACAAATTGGCAGCTCAAGTATCTGCCTCAGGTTTTTAGCATTTTCATACATTTAACTATAAATATGTTTTCCACTATCTGAACTGCAAACCAGAATTGCAAAACCTTATGTTTACCTCCTGCATCATCATCCAGATGGGTGGGTATAATTTTTATTCAAAAATCTTTATCGCTGAAAAATAGAGTAGAAGAATATTGTCTGCTTTCCAAGTAACATGTGGAACTGCAGTATTGGCAGTCAGAAGGATCTTGTTTTGACTTGCAAAATGAGCACAATTGATAAAGAAGTCACTGAGGGAGAATAAATGTGAGATATTAGATACCATTTTTATGGCATCCTTTTTCTGATTATAGCAGCCACTTTTAGGAAAAGTAACCTTGGCAATAATTTTATTTATTGTTTACATCCACTTTGAATAAAGTTGAGACAAGGGAATGCAAAAAAATATTACCAACAGCACTTCTGAACAAGCTACAAAAGCCTGTATTTATATTCTGCTGCATAGGACAAATGCAAGGAATAACACAGTTTAATTCCCCTCAAGTGTACATGTGGTCTTTATTTTTTCATTAAGTCAGACCATTTGACATTTTCACATATAATTGGCTTCATATATTAAACATGGTACAGATTGAAAATGCAAAAAAAAAAAAAAAAGGCATGAAACCACTTTGAATTATTGTGAAAATAGATTTGGAAAGCTGACTTTGATATCTATTATAACTTAGGGACCTGAGGGGATACAGTAATAAAACACAGTTCTGGGACAGTGCAAAAATGAGAGCAACTTTGCCCCTGGCCTGTTCCTGGTGTGGAAGTTTTAGTGGTTGAAATACAACAGTGCAGTAAGTTCCCTTGCAAAGAGAAAAGCAAAAACAGACTCCAGAAAACTTTGGAATAGCTGTAAGCTTTCATTAAGAAGCAAGTATTATAGGAGAAGAAAAAACTTTTAACAACTTTTTGAAAACACAGTCTTTCTGTTGTTCACATTCATTACTCTATTTTGTTTCTTCTCCTCCCAAACTCAACTACATTAGATCAGATCAATTTATATTTCCAATTATATTAAATTGATAATAGTTGCAATATTACAATTATATATTATATTGTGATTGATAAAAACAGGTTCCTGGTTTTGGCTGGAACAGAGCTAATTTTCTTCCTAGTAGTTGGTATGGTGCTGTATTTTAGATTTAGGACCAGAATATTGACCAGATAAAAAAGGATATTGTAGTTATTGTTAAGCAATATTTACTCTAAGTCAAGGGCTTTTCCTTTCCTCATGCGTCCTGACCCGTGAGGATTGTGGGGGAGCACAAGAAGCTGGGAAGGGACACAGATGGGACAGCTGACACAACCTGGCTGAAGGTATATTCCACACTATGTGACATCATCCTCAGTATATAAACCAGGAGGAAAGGTAACTTTGAGGTGATGTTTTGCAACTCACTGGGCATTGGTCAACAGATCATCACTTGTTTTGTATATAGGATTGCTATTATTATCATTATTATTATTGTTGTTGTTATTGTTGTTATTATTATTGCTTCCTTTCTCTCCTGTCATGCTGTTTTTATCTCAAGACATGAATTTTACTTTTTTCCCCATTTGTCTCCCCTATCCCCACAGGGCTCTGAGAAAGTGACTG
Source organism: Zonotrichia albicollis (assembly GCF_047830755.1). Taxonomy (NCBI): domain Eukaryota; kingdom Metazoa; phylum Chordata; class Aves; order Passeriformes; family Passerellidae; genus Zonotrichia; species Zonotrichia albicollis. Next base: position 109,940,717 of record NC_133819.1, read on the forward strand.
ACTGTGCGGTATTTAAGCACCTGCTTGGTTAAACCACAATGGTTGTTTTCTGGTGTCCAACAGATTTCTTCATCACTTGTCACCTCTTCCTCTAGTGATATTATGAAACCTTTGCCTTCTGGATAGTCCATGACCACTTCCAAAATTCCTGAATGACTGGGGTTTTCTGTTCAAGCTGGTTGTGTGATCAGTGTGACACACTTACTCTGGGTAGAATCAGCTTCATGATGTGTAGAGGGGACCTTTCCTTTGAAACATCCAGCACTGGCAGGCAGTGTGCTAGCAGGAGCTGTGCTTCAGCTCAAAAAATTTCTGAAGAAGCTCAAACCAATATTTCTTTTTTAGTTGGAGTACAGCACATCTCAGATTCTCTGTATCCCAGACACAAAAACCCAAGGGGTTGACCTAGAGTCTCACCTGGTGCTTTCTGTCAGAGGATCCAGGTAGAGACATTTCTCTTGGCTGTGTTTTAGAGCACATTTTTATGTCTTGTTCTGTCCAAAGTGGCCCAAGATCTTTGGCATGAGCTGTGTCCTGTTTGATTTTTTTCAAAGGCTCGTCATTGCTCAGGTCCCAGTTTGAAATTGCTCTTCTTCTGGGTCACTTGATAGAGAGGACTGAAAATCAGACTGCAATTTGGAGTATACACTCTACAAAACTCACAATGCTAGGAGAGAATAGTTATTGTATTGGTCACATCCATTGACCCACTGGCATCTGACAATATCTATCTTGCCATTCTTTTTCTAAAAAGTGATATTCTCCCATGCAGGTTCTACAACTTATTTTGTTCTACGGCAACGCACTTTTCAGAAGGGTTTATACCATTTAACTCCCCTTCTCAAAAACCTCTTCTGCTATATAGCATGGCACAATAATTTCATCAATGCATCTCAGATTTCTGGAGCTCCACTCAGTTCCAGTGCAGGCTGGATCAGTCTGTGGCAGATGGTAATGCTGTGTTTCCATCCCTGGGGCAGCTGATTCCAGGTGTACTGGACACCTTTCCAAGTGAAAGCAAATGTTGACCTTCACTCTTCTACCAAAGGGATGGAGAAAAATGAGATATCAGTTGTGGCATAATCACTGCTGGGGAACAAGCTGGGCATCAGTCAGTGGGTGGTGAGCAATTGCATTGTGCATTACTTGAATTTATTTTTGGTTTATTCCTCTCTCTCTTTTTTATATTACTATCACTATTATTATTATTAGTAGTAGTAGTAGTATTATATTTTATTTCAATTATTAATTATTATCTGAACCCACAGGTTTGTACTTTGGTCCTCCTTTCCATCCCACTAGGGTTGTGGAGGTGAGAGTAGTGAATGAGCAGCTGCATGGTACTTAGTGTGTCTGGGGTTACACCACAATACTATATGAATAATTCACTCTTATGTGGCCAGCCCAGATCCATGTGAGCCACTTCAGCCTTAGCAGCCTGATCCACCTTCTGGATGTTTTGTTCTTTAGTACCCTGGGTTAACCCTCAACAGTACTGAGCATTTAATTACTTTTATGGGCTTCAATTCTAAAAGTTAATTCTTGCAACCCAGTGAGATGGAGCTAGGGGTTCACATGCCTCACACCTGTCCAGCTGGCTATTACTGTACTCCTGCTGGAGAGTAGCACCCCTCTTACACAGCTGCAGAAGGGACCATTCATCCACATCTCCCTTGCTCCAGTTTAGCTAACAAATGTACATTGAAGGCTTCTATTGTTTTAGCTCTACTGAGATTTGCAATGTTTTTTCCTTCTCTGTCCCCTGGAGGAGTCACAGGCTGACAGCTCCAGATGCAGCTAGTAAGGATGAAGAATCTGGCCTATTAATGGTCTATATTGGAGCCATGAGACTGTTTCTAAGACTGTGACTGGGAGGCAATCAAATGCTTAAAGAGATCCTCAGTTCTTTAGTCACTTGCTAAAACCCAGTCCTGACAATCTTGTTCTTTAATTCTGAGCTTTCATATAGCATGTATTTTGCTCCTTCTGCACACATATTTTTATTACATATTTTTTCCTGTGATAATCCAAGCATTTTATCAGAAGGCTGTTCCAGATGTCCTTTTAAAATATTTTCATTGCTATAGCTAAATCCAAGGTATTTTCCCCTTTCTTGGCTGGGATTTTAACTTGTGCTATGACATAAACTTCCTAGTGCTTGCTGTTTGTTTACTTTCCAAGGACCTTCTATTATTGCATAAAGAAAGAAAATTCTGTGATTTGTTTATGTCCCACACAGCTTCCTATCTTACAAAAATGAGCGATTCAATTTCTATCACACTGATTTAGGCCTAGTTATATTCACCTTGACTGGTAATTGTTCTTTTTTTTTCTTCTCTTTTGTTTCATGCCTTAATCTCTGCTCTCAAGCCATAAGCAGTTTTCCAGAAAGCAAAATATGGGCTGATGAGGTGTCATTTTCTCCTACAGGACTAATCTCTCCACAGCCCATATTCACTCAGGGGTAATCTCACAAAATTCAATGAAATTGCAGTAGAGCCAAATCTGGCCCCATAAGTCAATGAAACTGTTTGTTACATGGGTCCGCTTCTGCTTTCCTTCCTCTTATACTTAAGTTTGCTGGGTGAGCACTAATGACCTGGTTCCAGACATGCCTGTTGTACTCATTGCTTGATGAAGTCCCCTTAGTTTCACAACTAAATGACAGAAGAGCGGCAGAGAAAGGAATAATATTTCTTGTTCTGTGGTCCTGCTGGCTGTGCTTTGTGGGATGACTGTGGGATGAGTGTGAGCCTGTCCTCTTCTTACATCCTGCTTGACGAGGACAGCAGGAGAAGAAGGTGGCAAAGTGAGTGGAGATCTGTGGGAAAGGATGAGTTTGTGGATGATGAGATCATGCAACTGCACAGCAGAGCCCAGATCCCCAGAACTATGCACTTCCTTTCTAAATCTCAATTCATCCTTGTGACCTTGGTTAAGTTAGGCAATCATAAAGCTAAACTGTTAATTTCTGTAAAGAAAACCCCACACCAAATGAAAACAAACCCTGAGTAATCTTTGCTTCTATGTACTACAACTATAAAATAGATATCTGAGCTCATAAAAATAAACTTCCCACATTACTGAGGAAAAGATTGATGGATGGGAAGAAATCTCAGCAAAAATTCTTCTGTTGCAAGTATTACCCTAACTTCTTTTCCTAGAGAGAGGCAATTAAATCTGAAAACAAGTAACAGCTATACTCACATATTTACTCAAGTGAACTGCCCTATTCCATCCTACCTCAGTTGACCCACTAAAACCCTTTATGAAATTTATATTTTTCAGCTCCCTTTGTTATTTTAATTCAGCTGGAGCCACTCAGAAATCATTCTTGCATGATTAAAAGGTTAATTCTTTAGCATAAGCATTATATGGGAGTGTAACTGGCATAACCACATTGGAGGCAAGTAGCATTAGGCTCATTTTCAGGGCTCTTCAAACACTTGTTTAGAATTGCCTGCAGACCTTGGGCAAAGCTGATCTTCGAAGTATGGGGCTTGTCTGAGGATGAAAGTGGGCATTGTTATACATAATTAAAGAGAAGGTGGAAATTATTTAAATATTTGTTTCAATGGGAAAAATATTGCTTGAATATATTATTTATTCACTACAAAGAAACCTTCACACTGTGTGCTAAAAGTGACGCTTTCATCAACATTCACATAAAACAAGGAATAGATCCAATCTACAGCTAAATGTACTAGGTGTAATTGATTTAGCTGCAAGTAATAAAAATAATGCTTCAAACTGAGTCATGTGAGGTGCTGCTGGTGTTTTTTCTCCTGAGTATTGGTTTTATCTGTCTGCTGTGTACCTCAGCAACATGAGCTTCTTTCTTTGTAGTTGAGAGAATTCCTAGGGACTTCAAACTACACAGATTTCCTTTTATTCACTTAAAAATGAAACTGAGAAACAACAGGAGATAGGAGCGTTAGCTCTTCAACTGCACAATTCTTTTTTTCTGTAAATTCATTTTGTTCAAAGGAAAAATTCAGACTCGTTTTATTGGAAAAGTTCCAGAGGTTGCATGTAGAAAGACTGCTGAAATGTTGTGGAGCACCCCAGTAATAAGTCTGGGGTAGAAGAATACTGATGGTGACTTATGCTGAACAAAGAAATTGAAAGGAATTTTCTTGTGGGAGTTGCAGTCCTGCTGGTTTTGTTAACCTAAACTTTGTATATGCACTTGCCTGGACATGGCAGTGTAATTGACATGCACTATTAAGGTTGAGATGGGCTTGAGATGTAAAAAACACAGTTTTTCTGTTATTCTTTAAAATGGAAGTCTAGATAAACCATACGGACACCAGTGTGGTCATGAAGAACTGAGAGGGAGGCGTAGGTACAGAATGCATCATCACAAGGTTGTGACTTTGGTTCTGCTCTGTGTTATTTTACACTCAAATATGTGTTAATGTGATATTAACCCAGCAGAGCAAACAAAGAAAGTAAAAGCAACCTGTGCTGGGACTGAGTGGCTGCTGCCAAAATGGAGAAGTGGAACCTGACTCCCAAGCACCTGATGGGCTGTGCCACATCACATCAGGCAGTAACACAACTGGATGTGTCAGTCTCATAACTTCTGGGTACAATGCAGTTCTTCAAAAGTTAAAATCAAAAAGAAAAGAAGCAAATGTTGCTGCATCAAGCTTCTTGCATCAGGCTCCCTTCTTGTATGTGGGAAGTTTGTCTTCCTTCAAGCAGGTGCGTTGAATTAACACAAGCACAGAGTAGCCAGAATAGAAAAGATAAATGAATCTAATGGCTTCCAGTTGATTTTTTCATGGTGTAGGTGACTAGCAGTTCACAGAATGACAGAATATGCTGAGTTGGAAGAGACCCACAAGCATCACTGGGTCCAACTCCTGGCCCTGCACATCACCATATGAGGAGTCACTCCAAGTGACACTATAAAAACTATTTACTCCCTGGATGAACTGGCAAGTTATATTTGTGCCTGTGGGATATTCAAACAACCCTTTTGAATGCATGAAGGGTGACATGCCAGCCCTCAGAATCAAGGTTGTATCTAGAGCTTCTGATTTATTCTGTGGTATATACAAAGAAAAGCTTTCATGTATGCCATTTTCCCCTTCCACTCCTTCAAAATGCAACATTTACTAGTTTATTTACATCCTTTGAATAAACCCAGTATGCTGAGCATGTAAACTATACCAGAAATTGAATTAAATTATTTGGGTCAGTAAATGGCAACAAAACAACATGGACATCTACAACCCCTTTTGAACTGCTATAGATATGGAGCTGCAGATTTTGGAACACTTTTGATTTATTTTATAAAAATCACAACCTGTTTCTAAATATCTATCACAATAAATGTTTCTGGAACACTGCCTTTTACCTTCAAAGTTTTCTCAGAATGCTCAGTCTTTAAACAGAGCCTTCCATTACCTTTATACAAAGAACAGGTCTTTGTTTGTTTTAAATAATGAACAGTTGCCAGGAGCAATGGCACAGGCTTATGTGTGGTTGTGTATTTGTCTGTCTGATCATTATTTCTGCTCTTTGGCCGTCTCTAACCCAGCAGGTACAAATAAATCCTCAGGGCTGAAAACCTTCCTACGAGGTATTTTCTCTTGTCACCTGTCAACAGCATATTTTTTGCTTTCTTTCCTTTTTTTTTTTTTTTTTTTTTTTTTTTAAGAAAACAGATCAAGATGTTGACATCCAGTGACTTTATTTCTGTCTTTTACTATAATTTCTGTGAATATAACTTGATGCTTTACAGATAGTGGAGTTGAAACATCTATAGACAAAAAACACATTGCTCACTACTCTTAAGAACAGAGAAAAAGGAATAGCAGAGAAGTTATTAGATGGCTACTTCCTTTAATTCTCCATTTTTCTACTTGTCATGGCAGTAGAAGAGGAAAGGTTATATACATCAGTGATGAGCAATAATAAAAACATGTCCTATGTAAATAGTGCGTCTAATAAGAACACTTTACATTCCCCAAACCTGATTTTCAGTTGGTGCAAGTAAGAATAGTTCAATGGAAATCAGGACATCATTTGCATTCCTCACAAATTCCTTGCACATTCCATGAATCAGTTGTAGATTTTGTATACTTCAATAAAGACTTCTCATTATGCAACTTTTATTGCTACCATATTTATACTCTGAGTAGATATTAAAATATTGAAACCCAGGGAGCCAATTTTGTAGATCCAATCTAAGAGTGTGCCTCCACCACTCTCCAAGGAATTGATCCCATGTGTCCAACATTCTCACTGGATGGCATAGCACAGTCATTAACAGGCTTAACACATATTTAGCAAGTATTAGAAGGAGCAGCTCTGTCTCAAATAACTTCTGTAAGCTTCTTCTGTACCTGGGAAATTACAGGTACAGTTGTTTGGTGTGATGGTTTATTAAATTGGAAAGTTCTCCAGAAAATGCATTTTCTTTGGCTTTCATCAGTAAAGTTAATGAGAGCAGAAGGGAAAAACTAATTGAAAAACAGTCCATAGTACTTTGACAATGGCAGACGTGTCTGCTGCTCTGAAGGAGCTTTCATGTCCCTGGTTCTGAGCTCTAAAAGGCACGTATCAATGTGGGTTTCTTCTTTCTCTACACTTCTTTTTTTAAGAATTAATTTTTTTATGGAATTGCAAAATATTAACCAGATTATTTGCTTCCATTTCTGAGACGAAAAACTGTAAAGGATCTTTCCATCAGCAATTGCTGCACTGCTGCAGAACACACAAATCAGTTGCTTCTTAAAAGAGTAAATTTACCTTTCATTTGGATGCAGGAGACATTCTGTGAGATTGTGGCATTTCATTTTATCCTATAATCTGGGAGGCTTGCTAGTGTGTTTTCTTTAAAGCTAAACTTTCAATGTTGTTTCAAAAACCTGCAGAATTCAAGATCCAGAGAGTTTGTCACACAAAGCATGACATAACATGAATTGAATTCTGGAAGTTATGGATCATTTTCCCAACAATTCATCTCTGCATGCTTAGAGTGATTTTCTTTGTAATTAGATCTCATAAACCAACTTTTTCCTGAAAATTTGGTGGTGACACAGAAAATTCATTAATTTAAATATCCTAAATATATTCTAAATTCACCAAGTGATTATATCTTAATGACAGCACTTAAAACCTTTGGAATGGATCGAGTACTATCAATTCGTGACTAGTATGTTTTATACTTGACAGACTATGATACTTTTTTTATTTGATCAGATTTGATTTAATAAGAAAAAACCACTTGACTTCTTGGAAGTAAGATAGGATGGTTAGAAATACATTAAATTAAAGGTCAATTTTCACCATAAATAAGGAAAGATTTAATCAGTTCCATTATACAGCTAGTTCAATATTATTGATGGTTATTCAGACAACTGTCTGGCAGTTTTTAAAACTGTGTAAAGGCAAAAAACTTTGAGGAGTATATTCAAAACTCAGTATTATTCTTGAAAATTCCCCTAGAAGTATCATATGCTGTATACCACAACTCTCTGGTGTTTATTCTCTGGCTTTATTGTTTTAGCTATCCAGGTACAAGAAGAAGGTGTCCTATCATGCAGCCGAGCCATTGACTGTAACAAGTACTAAATAATGAAAAAGAGAAAGAGATACTGTGTCAATAATGGTTTACCTGAGAAGTGTACTTAAGGAGATGAAGGTTGACTATGACAATTTGTCACTAACCAGCATGTAAAATCACATAGATTAATCTGAAATTTCATAATCTGGATTGTTGTAACAGTTCCTTAGTAAAGTAGAAAATAAATAAGAAGAGGCTTATATTTTGAAGAGAAAAAAAAAAGGAAAGGAAGTGGGACAAACCCCCACTTTATTCTTTAAATATTAAGGCAGCTGAGCAAGGTTTATGGAAGTCCATGTGTCTCAATAATCAAGTTCAGGCTTATAAAGTTTGTGGTAACTTCACTGAGTCTGTCAGGAAAAACTTGATGTTTCCTTTTCTGCTGGGTCATCTGAAAGCTCTGCACATTAAAGTATCATTTCAGGCAAAACCACTCCAGATCTAAGCTACCCTAGCTTTCTTAAAGTGTCACCTTCATTGCTGTCTATTTGAAGCTTCAGATTTTGCTCTGGAGGAATAAAAAGGCTCAGAGCTCGGAAATAGAAGACAAAATGAATGAAGAAAAGAAATAAACAGGAGACTTATGTTCCTGATGATGCTTCAGGGCATATGGGAGATTAATTTTAGAATTTTGAAAATTTCAGACAAAAATTTTGTTGATAGGAATGCTATCTCATGCTTTCTCATATCTTCCTTAATGGAAAAAAAGCAAAACCAAAACAAAAAAAATGCATCGTCATTTGACCTGAAAAAATCAAGTAGAAATAAATGGTGACATTACTGAGTTAACAATCAGAAAAGAAATTCCTTTTAACTGCAAATAGGAAATCTAGTTCTCTACAGCTACTGAGAACACAGTATTGGAAAAAGCATATCAAGAATGTCCTTGTTGTGTTGGAAGTAACTGAATATGGGCTGTTCAAAAAGTGGGAAGAGTTTCCAAAGGGTAGAACATTTAATGTTCTTCCTTTTAGTCACATCATTCTTTTTTGAATGCAACCCAGCATATACATGAGTCAGGAAGGGATTGAGTGTGTTTTTCTCTACATCCAGTCAAACACCATTGCTTGTGTTAGAGCAGGACAACAGATTAGCAAAGGCCTGTGAATGATTATTGGCAAAAGAGTATTAGTAAATGATAGCCAGGATTAAAAACTACCTGGATGACTAGTCAAAACCTAACAAGTTAAAAGTTCAACCTATAATTTATTTTCCTATCTTATATAGAATTAAGGCAACATCCAAGAGCAATTTCATAGTTCTCCATGCTCTCTTCTCCTTACATGATTATGCAAGCTCTGTATCTGATGCATTAAAATCAGAAGCTGCAAAATAACCTCTTCTAGGTTAGACATGAATGAATGAGTGAATAAATCAAATAATTAACAAACATCAGGAAATAAAAAATATGAAAAGAAGTCAAGAAGGATTGGAAAAAAATCTGTAAACTTACTGCCTTACATTAGTGAAAAATAAAGGAATACCTCAAGAAATAACTGTCCAGCTCTTGTCTTCTGCCTCCAAGTGACTATTCCATTTCCTGCAAATACTGTTCAAAATGTTGAGTGTTAGGAACTCTATTTCAAGTTGAAGATGTATCATAGTATAAATAGATAAAATAGTGTAGATCCTGCTAAAAAAACTAAATGTCTCTATTATTTGAATCAGATTTGCAATTGATTTTACCAGACATAGATCTTTCCTCACTTATTTTATTCTTCTTTCAGGTTAATGTTACTGTTGACCCCCATCTGACATAATTTTTGACTATGTCAGGCAAAGCCAGACATTTCAGCACACATAGAGGGACAGGGTATTTTTTCATTTTTTCATTTGTTAAAGGTGCTGAAAGCTCTTACTCCAATAGTAACTGAGAGTAGTTAGTTATTTGGTGAGCAATCATGTGTAATGGCCTTTTCTTTTTTAAATTATTTTCAGATCCTATGAAAACATTCAGTTCCTTGGTGAGTCAACCATCTTGTTGAATTATGTAAACCTGGTTTCCTGCAGACAGTGTTTGGTTCTCTGGATGGGGAGTCACTCACAGCCACAGATTTCTGAATCTACATAATTCTTATCACAAAAGCTGATAGAAATGCATCGGGATCACAAGATTGGAAACTGCTTCAAGCCTGCCCTCTTGCATGACAGTTTCTGAAAGCTGTAACCCTTGGATTTTCATGCCATTTGAACTGGGAGGGTGACAGTGACTGGATGTGGACTGATGTCAGCCCCCATTAAATGGTTATCGGGGAAGACGAGTGTCCCTGCGAAAATGAGATGACAGTTGAGCTTTCCTCCAGAGCGCGAGAATTATTGCTCCATTCGGAGCCACAGAGCGCGCCGTGTGTAGGTACTGAAAGAATTCACTGTAGCCTGGTGCACGGTACACCGAGCTGCAAATAGGGTCATTCTTCTCTTCAGAGCCCCAATGCCCAGAGTAATTAACTTCACATGCCATGGCTCAACGCTGAGGCTGAGTTCAAGTGAAGTGGTGAGGAGCCCAGCCCTGAAGGGCATGGTTGCTTGAGTTCTTTATTGCAAACACAATGAAAAAAGTAATAGTTTTTGCTGCACAGTGTTTCAGTGCTTCTGCTCAGGAAATGAACTTTGATGTGTTTTGTGTCTCATGAATTCTGCATATTTTATTCCCTGGAGTTTAGTGTAAAAAGCACTTTTTGTACTGCTAAGTAACATGACTAATTGCACAAACAAAATAAAACCGCCCTGCTACATTACAAGGTTGAAATGTCAGGAGCCATCAGGAGGTCCTCAGGAAAGAATGCCTATGTAATTTTAAATATTCTTTACACACCATCATCTTAAGGCAAACACAGACTCCTTTAGCCAATTTTTGTTTTAAGATTTCAGTTTACCTTTATTTTTAACCATCCCAGGCAAAAAGATTTTCAGCACTGCAGGTATAAGATTTTCATGTAATAATTTCTGCATATAAGTATAAATAAAGTACAAGGTAAATAATAAATGCTGAGAACTAACTCCCTTCTTTAAACAAACCAGAAATCCTAGCCTTAGTTCCAAACCATCTGGAATGCCTTGATGCTTTCCTTCCCCTCTCTTACAATATTTGGTACTGGTTTTCATCCTCGGATTTAAACTACTTTTTAAATTGGTTTGGGAAGGCACAGGGAAGGTGGCTGCCACTAGTGGGCATTTATTGAGCATGAGGTGTGTTTTGTTTTTTCCTCCCTGCCACTCATTCTGCTGCCTACCTAAAGCAGGTCATCTCTGTGTTTCCTTTCAGTTTGTGCACTGATAATCACATCTGTGGGTGGATGAAGAGTTTGAGCTGGCTGCTCCCTGCATTGAAGCTTCAGAAACAAACAATTTAGAAATCCAGTAGTCTAACACCCTCAGTTTAGACAGAACGTGAGTGGGCTAGCGAACTCCAGCTCAAAGAAAGCGAAGATTGGCAGGACAAGCCGCAGACACCTTCCTTTTGAGTTGCATAGAAAATTTTAATTTTATTTGATAAGAAACGGGGAGATGCTGTGGTGTGTTCTTAAGTTCGTTAGTTTGCTCCCCCCATTTTCTGTATTACTTCCTGCTGCTACCCTGCCAGTTATGTTGCTATGGAAATGAAACTGCTCCTCCCTTGGTTTCTCTTATAAAGTGAAAGTTGTTTCCTCCTTGGGGTCAGTCAATCACTCTTTCTCTCCTCCCAGGTTTCGAGAATTTTCCTTTCTCTGGGAGGTATGGTTGGCTGTAGCCCCGGAGCCCCTCCTATGATTTATAACAGTTGGTTACTTTAGTGTATCAGTTATGTTTCGTACCTCCAAATATGTATTTCTATTGGATAGCCGGGTTTCCCTGCCTTCTTCCCCCCTTTTCCCTTAAAACCCTCTCCTGCCCCTTGTTCGGGGCCATTTGCTGGGTGCTTTCCCCTCTTTGTTGGTTCTTCTGTAATAAACCGACAGTTTACCCCCAGCAAGTGGTCGCCTCCTGATTCGTCTCTCACCGCGCTGCTCCGAGCTATCCCCCCAGCTCAGCCCGAGGCCAAGACGCCGAGGGGGGCTGTTTTCTGATGCGCAGGGGCCCTGGCCTTCGCCCCTCACCAGATAGCCGGATTCCGGGGCCGTTCACGCCCCCGCGCACTCGTTCCCTATAATCTAGGGGTTCCACTTGCATACCAGAGGGGAGTGTGTGGGAAAGTGGGTGAGGAATAAAAGGGAAGTTTTCTAGACTTCTTCAACAAGCTGTTTGTTGTAAGCAGTTTTGTTGTGCTGCATCTCTCCCACAGGTTTCAGTGAATTGATGCAGACAATCAGCATGCACGTAGGCATACCTGTTATTTCATCTCCTAGGGAAGTTTCTGATCAAAAGAAATAGAAGTTGCTCACAGCAGAAGCCATCTACAGTGGGTGGTGAATGCATGAGGGTTTGTCTTGTACATTATCTGAATTGTAGGCTTCAAACCTCTGGTTAACAAGCCTGATGAGTGTGATAGTTGGATAACATGCTCCAGTTTGATAGAAAGCTGCCTGAAGAATGCTTATACTGTTGGGGAATTGTAGTCTTTGAAATCATATATTTGCAAAATATACAAGATAAAAAAAGGAGTAAATATTTCAAAGAAATCCTAAAAAAGACTTTCAAGAGTCTATTGTGTCCAACCTTTGCTCAATGATAGAATAAACTGTATCTGTATTTTTTTTATGACAATCCTTCATTCCTGTGGAGAACTACTTCACATACTGTGAGTTATGATTAAAAAGCTGTGGTGAATTACTGAATAGCCTGTGTGTGTTGGGGAATTTAATTTGTAACCTACTGACAAGAAACCTGTATCTATAAAACAGGTTGAAGGACAAAACTCATTGTCACTACTCAACTAGTACCCTCTCAAAAACTCTGAAAATCAGAAATGGCACAAGACAAATGGCTTTGAGGTTTTAAGGGAAGGGGATACAGTCACTTCTCCCTGCAGCAGTAGTAAAGTGACCTGTGGAGTTCTGGGTCTTTGCCTAGGGCTTAATAAACTGTTTAAAGTGGATGATGACTGTGAGTCTAAGCAAAATTCACTCTGACCTAGGACTGATCACCACATGGAGGTGGCTGTGAACATTTCACAGAAAAAAAAAAAAATCATTGCCTCTTCCTCAAAACTTCCTATAAAACCCCAGAGTCATGATATGTCTTTTAAACCATTGGCTCAAACCCTCCAATCTTCTGTTGTAAAAGTGGATTTGCAGAACTGCAATATGGACTCAGCTTCTAACCTGTTCCTTTCAACCTCCTTTCATTAAAAACATGCTGCTCTGCCCTGCAAATAGGATCAAGACTTGAAAAAGGGTTTCTGTAAGCACTGGAAACAACAGGCAGCATTAGTCTGCTGGGCAATGCACATCCAATAACAGAGCTCCATGTGTATATAAAGTAAATTATGAGGCAAATTGTTAAGACTAGTCAGAATACCACTACAGATACTATTGTGCAAACTGAAAAATGGTGCAGTGATGGTTATATAAAATAGGAAAAGATCAAGGAAAAAACCTGCAGCTTGACAGGTGTAAGGGGCAAGAAAAGGAGAAAGAAAAGAAATAAGCTGGTACTGCAAACAGAGCTACGAGGTGCCTTATAGGTGAATACATAAAATTTGAGCTTGATTTGGTTGATCAAGCACAGGGAATTTAAAAGGGTCTATATTTTCACCATTATTTAAAGATAATCATGCCTTTTGAATGCATCAGAGGGGAGCAATTAAAATATCAGAGGACAAATCTTCAGTAGCAGATTCATTCAAACACTGCTGACCTTCACTTCCATTTACCTATTTACTGCTTCATAGGTGCTTTGTATAATTTATAAGGCACAAATTAGTACTCCCTAGAACATCAGAGAAATATGCACTTCCAAAATCAGTTGCCAGGCCCAAGCTGTTTCTCCTGAACAAATGAGCTCACTAAAGATATGAAGAGTGATTTGAAATTCTCCGACAGGAGAGTATGTGAAGTTAAGCCAAACTGCTGCTTCCCTGCCAGTCTGGTTTTTGTCTTTGGAACAAGTGGCAGCCTCATTGAGCAGAAATACATATAGCACAGTACTACCTAAAATGTTAGGTACTTATTAGATTAGTTACAATGAGAGAATGATTCTATCAAATCATCATTCTCCTCATTAAATGACCTCTAAAATTATGGAGAACTGAAAGAAATGATTTTCCACATACAAAGAGATGTCTCCCTATATATTAATTTAAATAAGGGAGAGCAGACATTACATGTGGTGTCAGATTTGTAAATCTCAAAGGGTAATGTACGATTTCATTATCACAGATATATTCTCACTAGAGGATAAAAAAGGCACCAACAGTACAATTTTAGACAGCTGAACTATGCCTAATGGAAGAGATACAGTACAGTATATCTTTTTATAATTTACAATGTAGTGCTAAGAAAGCTCTGGCCCAGTTGGGAGATTCTCACTTATTCAAGTGGTTCTATTTAAGTCAATGGAAAGAGTAGTGCCAGGATTTCTTTGCCTTTTCATGGGAAAGGACCTCTTGAATTCAGCTGATTAGCACATTTGGATTTCAGGGATAATGGTCTGATTATTTTTTTTTCCCAGAAGGGAAATAGTCTTATGAATATCAACATACTTTTTATTTGTGTGTGTATATGTGTGTCATTCTATACCAGAAGTGGTACACTATTTTATTTTAGAAGTGAAAGATTGAAGAGACTAATTTATTATTTGCTTTATGCAGTTTATATCAAGGTTTAACAAAATCTCACTGGACTAAACTCTGTAAATTTCCCAATCCAAAGTTTATTTGAGACTGTTACCAACGTTAATTGCCTTTACGAATTGCTGTATTTTTTTTCCCCAGATTCACATATTTTTTAAAAGTTCATTTCATATTTTCTCAGGGCTTTGCTACCTACTGGGAATCATAGCATGTGTGATAGAGGTGCCAAGATTTAGATATTAAAAAACCAGGAGAATTCATAAATTTAACAACTGAAACAACTGCATTTGGAAAGCATGATAATAGCTCCTAGGAGACAACACATTTGTACATTTATGCTAATCAGCCAATTTGCTACTGCTTTCCTTAATGGTGAAAGGTGCTTTTAATGCACAGAGTTCTGCTCCATGAATGATAGATTGAACATTAGGATATTACCCCATGTCAGCTTTTTTTGCTGAAATTTGGACTGTGTCCCTATATCCATGTTATACGTAGCAAGTAAATGAGCACGCTACTAAGTTAATGCAGGACACAATTTTATTTTGCATTTACTTTCTTTTATTATTTCTAGTGCTTCCTCTGGTGGAATTTCTGTTACTCAATTTACACCATAAAGAGGACTCTGAAATTTAGTGACAATCCAGTTTTGGGATATATGGTTGCACAGCAGAGAAACAGGTGACAGCACTGTGGCAGAATAGCCCACAGGTGTCTCACACCTGTGTGGTGCTTGGTAAGGCTGGTATAAATGCAGAAGTAAGCACTTTGAAATGAGAGGACTGCATAGATGGGTCACAGATTGTTTGAAAAAGCCCCAGTTCAGCACTGAACTCAAATGAAGTGACAGTATTGTCAGCTCTCTGAAGATCTGCTGGTTTGCCTTGATAAGACTTGGCTTTCTACACCTTGTTCCAACCATGATTGCAGTTTCAGACTGAATAGCTGTAATAATAAGAAAGGACATAGCCAGAAACTCTGGCTTATCTTGGCTGTTTTACTGGCCTTAGGGTGCTGATGTGATGGTTGCTCCAAAAGAGCAGGGAGAATATAAGGCGAACACCTCTCAAAACCTACTGTGTGTGCTGGAGGTAATTACATGTCATGGGTGTTGCTGTTCTCGCTCTGATCCTCTGAAGTCACCCAATCCCTTTTACTAGGGATTTATCTTTCCTAGGTATGACTGTTTATGTCTGCTCCTTGCTCCTGATAGCATCAAAATACAACTTTAATTGTGAAGGGCTATCACTTAAAATTACTATTTCCAGAGACATTAGTAATCAGGTATGATGGAACTAGAGAAGTCGATTTACTAAGCAAACACGGCTTAGTAAGACAAATATCCATGAAAAATATTGGCTCCCTCTTGAACAAATTTTAAGACAAACTAACATAATTTAACAAATCTCACATTCAGAAATATCATTACACTTTTAAAGAGCAATGCATGGTATATACATAAGAAAATAATATTAGTAGATTCTTTGCAGTAGAAAGTAGTGATAAAAGTTTTACAATATGTCTACTGTCTTCTACACCAGGAATATATCTTCTGAGTTTCCTCCTTATCCTTAAGCAGAGCAAGCATGCTCATTATTTTAATATTACTTGCTTTCAGCCATGCCTGACATGTGCCTTTCTGTGTAGGGAAAAGGAAACCAAAACCCAACATCTCTTTCTCCATTTTCTATACTCCCTTCACTAGAGCTGCAGATGCTCAGGGAGTAAAGCCTTGCTCCTGACTCCAGATGTTTGTCATTTCTATCACCAATAGATGGGGCTGGGACTTGTGAGAAGCTGAGTATTTCAGCTTTTAGGAAAAGTGGTTATTATGTCACACCAGTCGATAGACTGACAGCATCATAAGTGCTATACTTTTAAAAGACATTTACCAACCCTACAGCATTATACTGTGTTGCACTTACTTTACTAATCTTTATTCCTTTAATAGACCGCTGCATACAGTGCACCTGCTGTGACAGTTGCAAACCTATGTTTTGCTCAGGTTCCTGCACTAAAATTTTAATGCAAGCTGAAAAAATGATGGTTACAGTCTGGCCTTTCACTGGAATGAGGTAATTGTTGCCATCTAGTATACAATGCAGTTTTACTGAAATAAGAATGTTGGACAGAAAAGAAAAGCAAGTATTTCAGGATGTTTTATATTTTCCTTGCTGTATAGATTGCAAGCTTTTAGGAGAAGGTGAACATAATTGTATAAGTGCTGCCTCCATTAAAGAAAAGCTGATAAGGCTAATACTTTTTAAACTGTGTAATAGGAGTTTGTAACATCTAAAAATAGCAGCACCTTTTAAAGACTTGATTTTTAACTCTGAGAATACTTAATGGTTTGAGAGAAATCTCTTCTGGACAAATAGTTTGAGTTCTGAAGAAGAGATAGACACCTGACCTTTGTTTTGCACCAGGTGATATTTTGCATGATACTGTATGGGATATTCTGGAATCTTCCAAAGAAGGAATCAGAATGTCTAAAGATGTAAGGAAGGAGTTAGCATTTACATGAATATTCAGGAAAAAAAAATCTGCTTGCAGTTACAGCTGTAATGATATAAAGGATTTTATATTGTTAGAGTGGTGTTGGATGGATTGGTTAAATATTGAGCTGTCTGGGGAAAAACTACCTCCTTTCTATTTGGAAGCATCTGATATTTCTTCCATCTGACCAATATAAATTTATTGTAAACTTCAATACAGCAATTTTTGTTCCAATCCTGGTCAAAATTCATGCTACAGTAAAGTAGACAGGACTCTTCTCAAAGTCCAGTTTCAAACACTTTGGCCTTTAGGCAGGAAGTTTGTATTGTGAATACGAATATTTTGTATAACACATCCTTCCATTCAGATATTCATTAATCTGTCTCAAGAATGTGTTTGTTCCAATAATGTGCAGCTAAACCGTGGCATTAAGTCTAGTGCTTTACATCAGACCGTACATCAGCATACATCTGGTCAACTCCTTTTCTCTAGGTGTGGAGGAGACCTGTTGAATTCCCATTACCTAAGTTCTGCAATCACTCTAATCTCTTCAAATGTTTGAATACTAATGAGCAGTTTGTTTAGCTGGGTGACAACTTTGTACTATAGGTAAAATTGTTTTTCTTATTCTCTTCCCAAGAGCAGATTGCAAGAAACTGCTATTTTGTTTTGAATTTTTTATTTAGAGAATATTCCTTTCTCATGCACATCCACATGCACTTCCTTCATTAGTGCAGGTGCTGGTAATTTTTTTTTTAATATAAGAATATTAAAAAGGGCTGAATAATGTACCTTGCACAAGGAGAGACAGATATAGATAAAACAACCATGAATGACAATATATTTGGATAGGGCATCAAAACTACAGCTAAATGAAGATGCAAGTTAGCCACAAGTCGTGGGATAATGATGTCCTTTACAATTACTGACACAGGCTTTAACCCTGTATTAGACTTATCTAAGGCACCTATGGTTTTTTCAAGTTCTATTTGTTTCGTTTTGAGGCAGAGGGTAAAGAATCATATGCTGTTTATTTAGGAATTAACATTCTTCTTATTATGTGTTAACCAGCTATACACAACACTTCTGGTTTGAAAATATGCTGTTTACAAAAAATATGTAAGCTATTTTCTGCAATTAAATATGGACTGATATAATCCTTTGAAAAGAGGCATGTGGCATCAATGTGGCAGGGTTGGCACATGATAAGACATTATCAAAAAGACATTTTTCTTTAATTGGCAAGTTATTTATGCAAATCCACTACATTTTATGTTAGGGATAGGATCTGAGAAGCCCCTGAGCAGGCACCTTGCTACTATTTCAAATAAACTAGAAGGAAGAAAACTGTGCGTGTCTATCAACTATTTCTGTAAATATCATAGCTATTTTTCAGGGTCATTACACTGGACTATCCATTCTGGATATGTCTAAAAGCCAAAGATATGTAAGGAGAGGTGACAATAAATATTTATGGGGCCTTGATTCACCGTGTTTCTTTATATAGATTTGAAAGGTTTATGCAATTAATTGCATTGTGCACTTTGTCCAGCTCGTTGGGTAATGTTTGGAAAAACTTGTAAGTTAAGAACAATGAGCTGGGCATGTAAGTAATGCTAGTAATGTCAGTTGTCAAAGAACATTATAAAGGTATTATGGGGAAAGCCAGAAGGCTCATAAAAAAGAAATGTATTCTTGCTGCAAATCTGAGGGACTTGAAAAAAAAAAACAAGCAGCTGTTTGACAAGGAATGTAATTTTTCTTTATGAATGATGCGGTCCAAAGGAATTAATTAGCTTAGTTAACCCACTTGCAACCTTAAAATGCTGAGAGTGTTCCAAAAGCCTCAAGTGTCTGTTAGCCTAGGTGATCTTTAGAGCAAACTGTGTGAGTGGTTTTTGCCTTCAGACAGTGCCATGCTGCTATGACAAGATTCTAAGAAAAGCACTGGCTCATAGCATGCTACATGTCCAAGTTAATATTTCAGCACCTGGTAGGTGAGTTTTCTATGGTATGCATTCCCCAGCAATGTTTTCCACAGTGTGCATCCAGAACAGATTATTTTCATCCAGTATTTCATTCTTTTCTCCCTTCCGCTGTAGAGTTGCCAAAGAAATGCTATTTCATTTAAAACCGTCTCACAATGGATTGCAGGGCCATTAGAGCAATCCCTGAAGAATCTCTTGGAACTCACATTGTCTGGGGGAATACATAGCCAGGAATAGTTTCCACTGTGGGGACCAGCTCCAAAGCATGAAGGAGTCTGTGATGAAGCTGTCAACTTTCAGGAAAACATAGCCAGTAGGGAATAAATCCCCATCTTTCCTCCACAGTATAGGCTTCCAGAGGAATTAAACTATTTTGTGACTTGGGACCAAGAGTGAAATGCAGGCAGTAAATGAAAGGGAGGGGCTAAATCATTGGTCAAAAGATGACAATGTCATTCTCCAGTAATGGCTATCACAATCCCACACTTTCCAAGAAATATAGCTTATAGCATTTATAATAAAGTTGGTCTCAGGAAGGTACACAAGCTACTAAAGGCCACAGAGAATGTTAGGACGAGGCTCAGAATGTATTAAATCATGGGAAATGCAAAATACACTGAGTTTGTTTGCGTGACCGTGACTTGCTTTTCTCAATAACTGTAATCTACTACTTTCTTATCTCTTACAGTATTCTTTAATTCAGCTGGTAAGAAATGGGTTTTGTGGTTTTGGAGGTAAAAGTTCAATCATGGCTTGGGACCAGATGCTGTCAGTAACCACAGCCCCTGATAGGTTAATATCAGTGGCCAGTGTCTGTTGAACTTTTACTGGTTAACCTGAAAAAAATAGGGGAAATCATGCAGCACAAGTTGTATAAAAGGAGAAGGGAATTTCCATCATGCTCAAAGTAAATCTAGGAGAAGTTAAATGTTAGTCAGCCCAAGTTCCATTACTACAATTGTTAAAAGGGGAATTTGCATAGTAGTTGTTACAGAAATCAGTAATTTCTCATTAAGGTTGCATTTTTGGAAAATCATCCTAAAAACATGTTTTGATTTTTATTTATTTGTCCCTTGAAAATACTAATAGAAACTGTCCTGACCAGAAGGGTATGGTAAGACATAATAAATATGTAATAAATAAGTTGCTTACATTTACTTCTCTTCCCATATATTCTGTACACATGTAAACATTACATTACTTCACATAGACAAATAAAAAAGGAAATTTGAGCAGAAAATATAATACTAGGAGAGAAGAAAGTCATGTCATATAAAATCTTTCTATTAAGAAGCCTGATATTGTAAATCCTGTAAATAAAAGAACCTAGAATTTTGAAATGGATTTTGAAAATGCAGCACACAAGTTTATTTCAGAATTTAATAATCAAAGTAGTAATTTGAAATTAAATATATATCTGACTTTCAAACTTAATAATGTTGGACATGTCATAATTGTTCAAATTTATGCATACTACAAATTGAACCTTATCAAGTGTTTTAAAGACAACTCCAATAACTTTCAATGGTCAGTAACCTTCTTATAGGGAAGCTTTATTTTTTTATCCTAACCAGTCCTGTCAAAACTAGTGTTTACAAGCCTGAGGATTAATATGAAACACGAAGGTAGTTATGGTAGACTCCATTAACTGGAAATGCAGCTGTTCATTGTCTTCTTGGTAATGCTCTGTCCTGTGCTGAACTGTCACTCCTGTGGCAAAGATTTTGCAGGGGAATTTTGTGTACATGGAGGATTTCCTTTCAACATTTTGAAAAATGCTCTCTTTCCAGTTTCACTGGATGCTTCATTGCTGGTTTAGCAGACCCCTTTATGAAAAAGGAATACTAGAAGTGTTTCTCCTACACTACAGGCTGTATTAGTATATTTATCATGATCTTTCTTTCATTTTCTTTCTAAATAAGGTTTTTCAGTGAACATCTCTGGGAATTTTTTCATGGCTGCTAGCATTCTTGCTTTCTGTTTTCAGAAACTGCCTAGTTACAATGCTAGGTACAGAAAAGGATTAAATTCTGTAAGCCAGAGGAAGAAGGGAAAATGTTATAAATCTGATGTTAAAATAATTCATACATTATGTACATGTAAATGTTGAATCTATATGTTTTACATATATAAAAATATATTTCTCTTTTTGTATAACTTTACTGTTTTGACTTTTAATAGTTACAATTTCAGCAATAATTATGGGTCCTCTCATGCTTCTTATGATGTGAGGAGAATACCATTGAGCTATCCCCGGCAATTCCTCTTCTGTTCCCTGACACATTGCAATTAATTTGATTTGTATTAAATTTTATGAGCTGTAGAGACAAGTCAATTCAATCCAGATCCACTAAAACATTTGGATGTCAGGTAGGTATAACAGGAAATCTGTTGCAGAGCATGGATTTGCATCCAGGTTAGCACTAGCTCAATCTCTTTGATTTGAAAGGAATGTGCCAATGATCCTAAGTTGAAAGCTTATAACACAAATATATAAAGGACATGAAACAGAAAAGGAAAATTAATCAGTTTTGACTAAGTATAGAAATATTGGATTGGTTCTTTTAGGTTGCTCTTTCCTAAAAACAAAGAAGAAAAATTCCCACCCCATCCTCAACACTCCAACAAAGAAATCAATAAAGCAATTAGAAAAAATTGAACTGTATTAAGGTTAAATAGAAGTTCAGCTCACTTATTTGAGGAACTGTCAATACTTTCTTATCAGAAAAATATAAATACATGGGATTTATAGATTATATTGATTATATTAAGATACACCATCTGCTACACAATCCTGTAACCTAGGGCTTTGTTTTCCAGTGATGGTTCCTGAAGGAACAAAGAGAAATAACTGGTCAAAATATTTCTGAAAATCTTTGTTAGTTTATAATCTACCTCAAAGTTACATTCTTGCTTCTTCTACTGAAGTAATACTTTTAAACATATCTACTTTAATTGTTATTAGCCAGGAGAAAAATATTCATTGATATGTGATGACATTTGAGAGTCTCAGTGTCAGTATCCGGTAAAGAATAATGAATTACTAAAAAATAGAAAGTGAGATTTAGGAGAATGGGTATCAATTTATCTGTTGCTGAACATCTTAGAAAAGAAGTTAGTCTTGATAACTTTGCAGGAGGAACAGGTCAATTTGAGGATAACTTTATTTTATAGAGGACGTTTAGCCTTATAGTATGCCTCAACAGACCTGACATTGCTTTATTTTCCCATTGATGGGTTCTCTTACCAACCAATTCTGTTCCTCTTTTTCTCCTCCTTGCATTTCTCAGGTTTGGCCTGCTTTGCAATCACTTCAGTTCTCAAATTTCTGGGATAGGAAGGGCAATTTTACCTTATCATGTCCATATCCTGACTTCCCCTGGGTATTATATTTAACTTCCCACTAAGAAAATTTTCTGGGACTGTCATGGTTTGAGCCTGGCACAGAGCCAGTGCCCCCATGAAAATGCCCTCACCCTGGTGTCTGCTGTGAGATGTGACCAGGAATAAGCAAAACAGGCTCCAGCTTAAACATAAAGAACACTTTATTACCTAAACTACAGGAAAATAGGGAAAAACTATAAGGAAAAGGAAAAAAATTTGAAAACCTTACAAAAAAACCACTTTCCTCCTCCCCACTACCTGAATTTCCCAATCCGATACATTCTCCCAAATCACCAACTGCCCAGCTTGGCACCATCCTTTAGTATACTCAAACTTCAGTTCATGAAGAGGAGAGGAGTCCTTCTTGTTCCATAGGCTTCGTCTGGAAACACGCTGAAACCTCGTGTGCTTCCAATGTCACTCGGCACCGCCCGGAAAAAGTCCTTTTGCCGCTTGTGACATCTTCCTTCCATGCCCAGTGCTCTCACCACCGTGCATGGACCAGAGCTGCTTTTAGGGTTGTCTTTTAAGGATGCCTTGTCTCACTCCAAAAAGGCACAGTCTCTGCTTTGGGACATCTGTCCCCCCCATATTTTTCCAACCCCCTGGGGCCGAGGGGTCCTCACGATGAACCCTCCTGGTTCTGAGGCACTGCTTCCCCCCAAGTGCAGTCTCTGTGTCACAGGAACAAACTGAGTCCATGGCCACAAGAAAAGTCCAGCCAAAAGGCCACTCCAAATCATCTCTCCCCATTCAATCATCTCCACATTCTTCAGGCCAGGTCCTTGTCTCATCTCATCTCCTATCTCCCTTCTTATTCAGCTTCGAGGAGGATTAGCATTTTTGCAAGGCCCCAATCATGAAAGAAAGGGGTTAAAACTTTCAGTCTCTGTCTGTCCCACACACGCTGCCGCTCCGGCCGGGCACTCTTCCCCCACCCCTTCTCCTCCTGGGCCGGCTGCTATCACGTTCGGTGTCGCCGGCTCTCCTCTCTCCCTCCTGGGGAGGGGCGGGGATGGCTGCCCGAGGGCTGACTCCCTGGGCTCTTCCACCCTTCCATCTTCGAAGGCCTTCTCACCCCCATCTCTGTCCAGGCCCCAGGCCTACCACATGGCAGCCCCTCCCCTGCCCAGCAGCAGCGGCTGGACAGGGGAGGGAGAACTGACCTCTTCGCCTCGACGTCCCAAGAGAGCCTCCCAGGGCCAGAATACCTCCTGTGTATTCTCGGAGGTGTGTCCAAACCCCACTGGCTACACCCGGTGCCAGTATCAAACTCCAAACATCCATTGGTTTGACCACAGCATCCCAGAATTCCCACTTCTTCCTGGTCAAACCACCACAGGGACGCTGGATGAAAAACCAGAATTAAAAAGCCAAATGATTTAAGGAACTCAGATACTTGTCCATGACTGAGGCCACAGACAATGCAAGTGTATCAGTGGTGTTGTACATAATGAAGCCTATTTCCCTCATGTCAGTATTTTTGGTTTGATTTTGTTTGCAAAGCTATTGATGCTTCCATTTTGTTGACTTGACTAACTTCAGTGAATTAGAAAATATTGTTTTTCTCATCTCAGCTGTGATTATAGTGTTAATGCTTGACTGTGGCGTAACCAATATACCAAATATTTTTGACATGCATTTGCATTTTTGTTCTTCTATTTTTAGTTTTTATTTGGGAAATAGTTTGCTTTGAGATTTTGTGTTCTTTCCTCTTCTCCACTCATTGTCAAACTTTCTGTGTAAGAGTTAGGATGTCTGAAGAAACAGTTTTCTCTTTCTTTTCCTGGCAAGACCCTAAATAGGTTTGCTGTTATGGTAATGCAAATACTACGGGATAACAAACCCTAACTATTCTGAATACGCTAACAAAAAGCATTAAAAAAATTTCCACTGTAGATAGACCAACCTTGATGCATTTCTATCAGCTTAGTCTTGCACTGGAACCTATAAACTGCAATATAACACTGAGAAAAAATCCAGGAAAAATCAGTGTGTGGGGCAAGAAAAAGGAACTGCTGGAGCTCGACCTTCCTGATTATAACATAACTTGAAGGCAAAGAAAATAAGATACACTGTTCTTCCAGATTTTCACTAGCATCCTCAGCTCATTAATACCTTTGTGGTGCAGAGATTGTTATGAGTTACTATATTTTATCAGTTAAGCAAAGCAGCAGAAGTAAACAAATTAGAAACATTCAATGTTGCTTATCTAAATTCAAAACAAGAAATTAAATTGAATGTGGGCAATCTTAAATTTGGTCATAATGTAGATAAACAAGGATAAGTGAATTGGTACAACATTTGCAAATAAATGCAATATTTTAAAACATTTTCTTTTTAAAACCAAATATTTGCTCTATTTAATAGATATCTGTTTATTTTTGCAGATGAAATAATTGCTCTACTCTCTGTCTTAATTAAACACTGGGTTTGGAAAAGAAGAGTTCATACAAACAAGAACTTAGCTTTGCCTATGCCACACTGAATTTTTAAAAAAGTAACGTCATTATCATAATCTGATGACTTGTGTTTTGGCTTTCATTACACAGCCAAGCATATTGATATGGTTTAGAAATAATTGATGCTGTTGAAGTGTATTTCATAAATTTAAAAAATATTTTGGCATGAGAGTTTATTCTCATTTTTAGTTGATGTTTTCCAAGAATTTTATTTCCCTCCTGCCCCCCAAAGAAGAGCCATTGAGAATCGGTGGATTATTGAAGAGAACTTACAAAAAAGAGGGCACATTTTGAAGCTGCCTGAAGAAATAAGTGGTACCTTAAAGGTCACTTTCAACCTAAAATAAAAATACATTCCATCTTCCTGTTTTCAGATCTTAAAACACTATGTCCTGAGCTACCACATCAGTCAGAAGTAAAACTTTCTGTTTCTTTACAGGCATCTCTAAGGTAAGTACTGACTCATTAATGTGGGAAATGTGTCTGACTTCCAAAGGACAGTGAGACAGCTGAAGGTATTTCTTAAGAGAGGTGTATTCACTTGAGTAATACAGCAAAATACTGAAATAGAAACTTCATCTTTTGGGACACATACTTCTTATGAAAAACAAATACATTAGGCTGTGCAGTCAGATTCATACACTTTCAGTTTCCTGGAATTGCCAAGACATGTCAAGCTGTTAATCATGTTCTGAAGATCATCTACTGACTCCAACACTTCATTTTAGTAGGAAGAGTCATTGCTGAGAGCTGAGTTTTGCATTCCTTTCTCTGGCAAAACTTCCAGCAGAGGTGTTTGCTAAGCAAAGTTAACAGGATATTATACAATAGTGCATATTCATATGGTTAATTCTTTTTTCTCTCTTCACTCTTGACACAAAAGAATATTGGATGCAGAGAGAAAGAAAAGCGTACTGCAAAAGAGAATAGCGTGGCAGTGATGGTACAACATACTGCCTTAACGGGCAAGAGTTGATTTCTGTTTTGATAGCTTGGTGTCATAACTTAGTGAGGTGTACCTTTTTTCCATACTACACAGACACAGAAAGGTGGAAAATACAGTAGGTTTTACCTGTGGTAATGGGGGAGCATTCTTTTATTTTTATGAAAGGCTAATTCTCTTCCCTGAGATTTCGTGGACTCTGAAATGTTATAGGCACATTATGTTTGCCAAGCCTGAGAATGCATTACAAAAGAAAGTCACTTTGACAAAGAGTTTTTATTATTGATTGAATCTATGATGATTTGTAGAAGATACTAGATATAGATCTACATGTTTCCTGGTGTGATTACCAATATAAAAATTACTAAGACTCCATGTTTAGCATTGAACATTCGCATTCAATGTTCAAGTGGAAACTTCATCACCTGTTCAATCTGAGAAACTTCAAAGGCATTGGAAGGTGTGAAAGAAACCCCCCAAAAAACTAAAAGGAGCTTTTGTAGCTTTTTAACCCTAATAATGACCTAACTGGGGACTATCCCTCAAACAAGATGAATTGAGTATCCTGGACATTGTCAGCCTCTGAGTAATCATGGCAATCTGGTGTACTCAGTGCTAATTACAGCCGAGAGCAATCAACAGTCATCTGATTTTTACAGCTGGTAGCAAATGTTTTCATGCACCTATGAGGAAGACTAGGAATTCAAAGCTGTGCAGTCAGGGTGCTTCTACTTTGTCCTAAAAGTGGGAGCCATGAGGTGGCCCCCCAAAAAATAGAGGATGGTTTCTATATCCATTTAAATTGTCAAGGGAGTACAGAAGGTTGCCTTTGTTTACCACTATCTATAGCAAAGATAGATTTGGACAAAAGTGAAATTTTAAAATATTGAGATAGGATTAGTAGGCAGAATTTAGATACATGTAATAGAAAAGGCATGCCTGTTCTATGCTTTATGTCTCTAGAGGGTACAAGCATGTGGAATGATATGTATGTTTATTGTGGAACCATTTTCTTCTTTGATGTTGTAGTATGGTATAGAAAAACAATGTATTGCTTTGTATGCAGAAATCACTTTGTGGCAGAGCTTTGGGAATCTCTGTGCATTTAATAAGGCTTGCTGTGAGAAAGAATCCCTTTGGCTCTCTAGGGGATGGGGAAATAAATAATTAAAATAGCCTGATTATATAGCTAATACTACATTATGCAAATATGCAACCCGGAGAGGTTTGACACACAATGCATTGATTTATATGCCATTTAAGGGCACCTTATCTTTCTGTTTCTTTATTTATAAGCTGGACTGTGTGTATGCATACCCAGAGAGAACTGAAGAGCTGCTACTCGCCTTGGTGTCTCAGCCCACAGTTTGGAACTGGTTGAAATGGGGATCCAATTAGAGAAAAGGGCTCAGAATGCACCCATAAATACCATGAACTTCGGCCTAAGCTATAAGCCCTTGGGCAACTTCAAGAAGAGGGAATGGATATTTCCCTCTTGGAAGTTTTTTTTGTTCTTTGGGTGATGGGTCAAGTGAAAGAATGTTTGACAAGGGTGATTTTACAATAGATTCCTGTCAAATTATGGTGGTGAGTCACCATATCTATTTACAGAAAAAAAAAAGGATAAATAGAGGTACTTTTCAGTGCAGAATCTCTCTTAACAAAGAGGGCTGGATTTAGAAGAGAAGGAAGTTCTTATTTAGAAGGATGTCAGAAAAGATGAATTAATATGAATTCTTAAGCCATGAGTCTGTATCAGTGGTTTGTTGAATACAAGACTGAAGCATATAAGTTCCACCATTGATTTGGGTTACACACCTCCTTTTTTTGCTAGGTATTAGCAGGGAGTCCCACAGAAGCCTAATTCTGGAAACACACAGAATTAATGAGTACTTCTAGTGGTAGCCCTGGGGGCTAGCAATGCATTTTTGATCTTGCCTTTGATTTGCTAAATTTTTAAAATGTAGTTTTCATCCTAGTTCACGCTAGTGTCAGTGAGTGTGAGAACTAAATTAGCGTTTGTTCATCCAGTGCTGCTTCCACCAGATGGAAACAGTGACGTTCAGCCTGTCCTGGGGATAGAGCTGTCAGAGAAACAGTAAAGAGCCATCAGCTGGTGATGGCTTTTGGGTATTACTGATGTGGATTAGAGTTGATCTATGAATTGGAGTCTTGTATTTTGTATCATTAATTTGTGAGAAGTTAATGCTGTTTTGGCTTTTGTTTATATTCCTCTAAGTTGTTAATTATGCAAAATTTTTTATACATATACTACCCTTCTGTATATATTCAGGGAAACATAAAACTGCAATACTAAAGTAAATTAATCATAAATCTAGCTCTGTAGTTTTAGGAAAGACAGCCTACCATCATATTGTCCCATTAGGAAAAGAGAATAGTTGAGATTTATCACACTATCTTGCACAAATGTAAATGTCATAGTACAGTGGACCGAGATGCCAACAAAATGTAACTAGAGACTCTACTAGTATCTTAGCATATGTTTCTGAAATGCTGAAATCAAACATGGCCCACAAGCTGTTGTGAAGCCACTGATGGATTATCTATCAACCCCTCTACCATGATGAGTAAAAGCTCTGTGAAACAGTGACAAGTTACAAGACAGTTTCCTTAAAAATCAGCACCAGCAGATTATCTTTGAAGTGAACTTGCCTGCATATTTTTTCTGATATTATTTGGCTAGGGAGAATTCTCTCTTTATCAAAGGTCTGTTACCCCAGAGCCAAGATGTTGATAGCTGATGAAAGTGCTACAGTGCCTTGATACTTTGAGCAGCTTAAAAGCCAATAAAACTAGTTTTTGTCTTGTTTTTTCCTTTGTCTTTTCTTCCTTTCCTCTGGAGGTGTTTGCTATAGTCAAGGTAAGCTACTAAGTGCTTCTTTAATCTGAATCAGAAGACTTTTCACACACAAAGTTTAATATTTTCTTTTAAGTAGCCTGTTATCAAGTGAAGGAAGGCTGAGGAGTAGAGAGGCTTCATTTATCTTACCAATGATAAGAACTGAGGAAAAAAAAAGCTGCTAATGAACGTTGTCCTTATAATTAAAAGCCTGTGAATAGCAGTTGTGGACACTATTCTTTAAAAACAATGGCCATATACAGTACTTTAATTGAGCAGTAAAGGCATCAATACAGGGTAAGAGTTAAAATTAAGATTTCGAGTGAAAGCCAGACTGGAAGAAATGTAACCCTTACATCTTATTTGGGAAGAAAAAAATCAGTCCTTGGATTTGGGTCATTTAATCTCTGTCCTAGGAGATCTAGGGTCGTCAAGTTTTAGCAATGGGATTGGAAAGTTTGGTAAGTGGTTTGTTGAGGCACAATTTTGGAAAATACCTCATTGTACTTCTCTCTTTCCCTCTTTCATTAAAACCAATAAATGATGTGGCAGAACATTGCAATCTCAGGACTACTTCCTCTGTTTTTCAGGCCTTACATTACATTGGACCGCTGCATGACAAGAGCAAGAAAATCTTAGGAATCCCTGTGGTGACCACATCAATGTCATCTTTCTAACTATCCAATTTGAACTCATTTCCCACACTTCCTTACTTCCACTTCTACCTTAAAGAGGACAGATGCATCTCTGTGACCTGCTTTGACAGACATTTAGCTCTTCCTCTTTGTTGTTTTTTGTGTGTCTTGCCATTCTTACCAAAGCTGAAATCTCAATATCCCAGTAGAGCAGCTGGAGGCTGACAAGCTATTAGAGCAAATGAATGTTGTCACGAAATTAAACTATAGAGTTGAGGTTTATGTGGAAGAATGTGTTTCTATTGCTTGATAAGATGCAGATTCATCCTATGCAAGTTGTATTAACACTGTTTTCTCCTTGAAAAATACCTGTTCACTTTCTCCATTTCTTCTATCATGACTGATAAAACCACAAATCTCATTGTTTTCCCAAAGCAATCAGGTTTCAGATGTTTCAGTTACAGCCAAAACCCTTTTATTCTACCAAGTATGTAAAAAAAAGATAAAAGGAAAACTACTTTTTGAAAACTTATATGGTGAAGATATCATTAAATGAATTAACAGCTTCTTAATTTTCCCTAATATTTAGACATTATCTGTCACAGCACAAGTTTCTTCTTTCTAAATTTCACTAACACCCCACCTCTCTTAGATAAGGCATAAATTAGTCCTTCTTGCCTAATCTTGTGTGTGTTCATGTAAATACACTGCTTTATTTTGTAGTCTGTTGATAAAATGTGTCATTTATGCTCTGCCACTGTTCCATTCAAACTTAAACCATATGTCTTTTAGCCTTTAGTGATTTCAAGCTTAGCTGTAAGTGACCATAGTAATTGGTAATATCAGAGCCTGATTCACTGGCTACCTCTCACTGTATTATTACCCAGAGCAAAAAAACCCACATGAAATCTACTCATTGATTTGGAGCCATATTTAAATAATGACAGGGATCTCACTCTCTTGTGCAGGGGCCTTTCAAGTCATTCTGTGCAAAAACATAGTTTGTGCATTCTAATTTTAGGCATAGATTGAGAGGAGAGGATTTTCTTTTTCAGCTCCAACAGCAGTCTATGGGTTTTTTTCCCAAGTACTTCCTGCTGTAGTCATTATCAGTGGAGCTGAACCAGTTGGAATGGGGGGTGGAAGTGCTGGTGTAGAGCCGGTGGTGGCCTGGGTGTTGGCTCCGTGCTGCCAATACACCTCTGGTGCTTTGGATGAGCATTGTCTGCTCCTGCTGGCATCATCTGGGCCCTGTGTGCTGGTGACAATGACAGAGGTCACCAGTGCCACATCGAGCCTGAGCACTGTGTTTCCCTAATTGCAGCAGAGGCCATTTGGGCTCTGTGGCAGACAGGGCATGACAGGACTATGTCACCTCCTGACTGCAGGCTTTCCAGCTCTCTGAAGGCTTGGGTCTTGAGGATAACATGATTTTCCTTTTTAGCAAAGCTGCTCATAATGTTTGAATTTGCGGGCTTATTGTTTTTATTTTTATTTCAGGGAAATTCAAACTGTCTGTTAAAAGTTATTCAAATAATATGTATTGGTTTATGCAGAAGTGCCTGTATCACTGAACAAACATTATAGAGTAAATGAATGCCTACTGTTCCTACTTTTGTTGATTTAAAAGTTTCTAGAACTGAAGCATTGATATAATTTAACCTGAAATGAAATGGGACTGTGACAGGAAGGGAGGTTACATTTCTGAATGTCACTTATGCAGGTGCTCCAGCTGTAAATCAAATGTATAATCTTCTGCCAGTTATAAACCTTCAAAACAAAGCATGCTATATGTAAGTGCACAAGCAAAAGTAAACATATCCATGAGTTGTCTTGTCTCACTTATTTCAAGTACTTACATATATAAATGTAAATTCCAGCAAACAAGGGCCCAACATGGGTTTTTGCAAATCCAAATGTCTGTGAAGCAAAGACTTCATTAAAATTAATTTGGTTTGTTTTGTAGTATAATAGCATTCTCTAGTTTAAAAGTCACTGAAGTTTGATGAATTTGATTAATATTAGGAATAGACTGAATTTTATTTAAAAATATTTCCAAATATAGGCGAGGAAGGCTTAAATAATCCTGAAAATTGTTTGGAAAACTATTGAAAGATGCTTGAATTTTCTTTGCATAGTGGTAAATTTAAAAACCTGACATG
Source organism: Zonotrichia albicollis (assembly GCF_047830755.1). NCBI lineage: Eukaryota > Metazoa > Chordata > Aves > Passeriformes > Passerellidae > Zonotrichia > Zonotrichia albicollis. The sequence continues at coordinate 109,971,935 of NC_133819.1, forward strand.
GGACCACCCCTCTGAAGAGGTAAACTGTTCCCAAAGCCAGTTCACACTTAAAAGCAAGCTAAAAAGGAAGAAAAACAAACCAAACCAAATCCAAACACTCTTCCCTTCTATTATGATGCAATGAGATATGGAATTGTTGTGTTATGTGAGATTTATGATTGCACCAGTTTTTTTAAAATGTAGAGACAATATTATTGTCTGTGCAGTGGGCTTAGATGTGACCCTGTAGCTCTCTTTGAGCAGTTGGAAAGCATCAAATTGCTGTTCCACAGAAGCAGCTGGGAAGTATGAGCTGAAAAAGAGCTCTAAATACCTCTCACTTCATCTGAGTGTGGATGTTATATTGGGAAATATCTTGAAGATATTGAATTTGAACATAAAAAGCAATAAAAGTTTGCTAAATTTGTCATATTACAGTGTCCTAAAAACCCAGGTGTCCAGCAGCCCAGGGGATGTCATGAGCACAATAGTGACCCAATTTCATCCATTTTTTCCAGGGAGATAATGGAAAGGATAAGAAATTGAGTCTGAATAGGCTAGAAATAATGAAATGACACATACAGATTTGAAAAAGTGTAGTGAACTATATGTGGATACATTTCAGACAAAGATATGGTCACAAGCTTCTCATTTGTGATTAAATTTATACACAAACATTCAGCAAAATACACAGCTGAGTAATGTAACGTGTGATATAGCTTATCTTTCCTTTAGGAAGTGTAGGAACACAGGTGTTTTCTCTGTGCTCCAGCAATACTAATGTGCGGTAGCATAACAGACAATTCCTGACTAGTATGTTGGAAGAATGGAGGAAAAAAAGTGTGAACGAAAATGTTAACTTTTTTTTAAACTCAAAAAAGGCTCAGTGGGAATTCAGGTCTGCTCTTATTTTACCATATCTGATTACCCTATTTATTTTAATAATAAATATGATAATTACAACAACAACACATCATAAATATGATAATTACTACAACAACAACCACAACACATCATCATTGTTATTATTAATTTTATTCATTTGAAGTTCGATGACGAATGTCTGATCCTAAGAACAATGGGCTTTTCTTCTCATTATAGCCATTTCCCTGGAGCTATTCAATGCTCTGGAGCCCCCACACCCCATCTCCCTCCAAGCTTCCTTCAGTCTGCGAGGACTTCTTTGTGGTATAGTTTCCTGCCTGAGGAACAGCACTCTTGGGAAGAACAAGGTTTAACTTCCAGAACTGATGGAAGCTTTAGAAGAAAAACGTCATCTTTGAGAAGACACAGGTTGAATTGGTGACTGGGCTTCCTAACAAAGTTGATCCCGGAGTCATAAGACTGCAGGTGCTTAAGGAGAAGATTGAGTTAGGCTTGATGAGTCTTGCATTAAATTTTGGCCTGATTGAGGAATGGAAAAGGAGCTGTATTTTGGTTGATGTTTTTCCCTTCTCCACCCACAGAGACATTTTCAGACGATGCAAATAACTGCTTGTTTCTACCAGAGCAGCTGAGAACTCTGAAATGGCCATTTTTCTTTTTCATTTTTTCTGCCAGTGACAAAATCTAGTATTTGGACACAAAGTGAGTTCCCTGCAGGAAAGCCACAGAGCAGAACATATACAACTCAAGTGGAAGATTGCTGTGCTCCAGTTTTCTGTCACCTCTAAACTATGGATACAGGATTCCCTCTGTGTGTACTGTGGGCACCTTCCAAACCCACTTTACACCCTCTTCATCACCTTCTGGCCACCACAGAAATGCAAGGAACCTGTTTCCAAAAATCATGCCATAGGGATGATTTCTGGATTCCAAGATGACTACATGCAATTTTCCTGAACTTGGTACCTTTTAGTCCTTTTCATGGTAAAGATTATAAAGATATCTCCTAGAGGAATAATTTTTCAAGCACAATCACAATTTGGGCCACCTCTGAAATTTCTGCTGTGCCTTTTGTTAACACAGCAGGGTGCAGTGTGTAGCCAAAAAAGTGTTGAATTTTTTGTTTCATGTCAGAGAAATACCAAACACCCATATGGTCGATGTCCATCATGGTTTTTTTGGAGTTTGTAAACTCTTAAAGCATTAAAATAATGTTAAAAAATTAATAATAATAATGATAATAATAACAATAACAACAACAACAACAACTTTTCTATACCTATTATTTTACATATATATTAAAAGATACAGACTACTTTAGGATTAAATAATGCCATTTAAGGTTTTAAGATCTTAAAAAGATCTTGTCACTTAAAAGAAGATCTTGTCACTTAAAATAGAAAAAATAAGGTCTCTTATCTAAAAAGAATGGAAAAAATACCCTCAAAAGATTCAGAAACTCTATTCATTACATGTCTGGACTGAAATTTTCACAATTTTATATATATTTAAACATGTCTATAAATGTTTTGAGTGTAAACAATAAGAAGACTGTACATCTGGATTGAAAGTTATATCAGCAACAAACAGTTGTGCCACATGCCTTGTGAGATGTCCTGGCAAGCATAAGATGTGCTATGAATTCAAGATGAGCCCCCAGATTTCATCAGGACACCAATTACTGTGTATGAGTTATGAAGCACTTCTATTGTTTTCCTCTGAAATATTTTTTTGAGTGAGTTTAGGACACATGAAAGATATGAGAATGACAGCTCCAGAGAATGAAGGTTTCTGTTTATCTCTGTAACAGGCAAAAAAGCAGACAACTGAGGAGTGAGTTCCCTCAGCACAGTTCTGGGAGGAAACTTGTAAGACTGGGAGCACAGTAATGTATTTTGACCTTTATTCAACTGCCTAAAGGAACCATACAGACACTGTCAGTCCAAATAATCACAAATGCTTAACATACCCTGCATGGAAACCTAGTTATGTGTATTCACGGCTGTTTTGACTAATTTTTTTTAAAAAAAGGATGAACCCCCATAGAATAGTCATGTAAAACTAAAAAGAATATTATCCTCTTTTGTGTTTTGTACTACCATGTTTTCATGTTCACAGGCTTTGACCCCTCCATTTACACTGCTACAATGATACCCATTACTGGCAAAAGGGGTTTTATTTCTTGTAGATGTTTGCAGAAACAGCAACCTCCACACCAACTGCAGAAGCTCTGCAGATAACTACAACTACTGGACTGTAACAATGATGCAACAAAGCAACAGGAGCTAGGCAATAGCTGTATTGTCACTAAAAGCCCGCACCATGGCTTAATGGTCTTTCTAGCTGTTTTGGTAACAAATCAGCAGGAAGTCAGTTCAATGAGCAAGCAAGGCTGTTGTTTTGTTGTTTGTTTTGGGTTTTTTGGGGGGCTTTTTCCTTTATTTTTTTATTTCTTCTTTTTCTTTACTGTTATTTTGATTTACATCAGCAGCAGACACAGAGTGCTTGTGAAGAGATCACTCTGTGGTCTCAGCTCCATTGCATTTAGGCACACGTCTAACTGAACAAATGATAGTCATCTATTTATGTGTAGACACTGTCCTAGTGGAATCCAGTCTTTCAGACAAAACACTCACCCTTCTTTGTACCTATTTCAAGGTTTTAATAGAGTGCCAGCATCTAGAATGCAAGCTATTGTTCCCTAGAAACCTTTGGATAAATTATAAGACATTAATGCCTCTCAGTGAGATTTTGCAAACAAGAAGAAGAAAAAAATTAATGGCCATCATTGGCTGTATGTTTTCAGTAAAATATGCTCCAGGGTATATTGACATTTGTCAATTAACAATTAATCACCCTGAAACACCCAGCGTGGACAAAGAAGGATTCCAGCATTCCCACAGTATAGCTGTTGGAGAAAACTTTAATTATCTATATCATTCTAAATTATCAGAGATGTGAAAGGAAAGGTTTATCCTGCTTCTCTTAAAAATAAGTGCCCTAAGACAACTCACATTTTCCTCCACAACTTTCTAGAAAGACACTTCAGCCCCCTTTTCATCATCCTATTTTGTAATCAACAGCTTTGTGTTTTGTTATATAGGATTCAGGCATCTTGGAGCAGTATTGCTATAAATCTTGATGAATGACAGAAACATGAAATGAGTTGCTGTAAATATTAAGTGGCTGTATTCTGGCACCGCTGAAGAAATTCAGCGAGCATATAAAATGAGATGGCAAAGTCTAAGTAATATGATAGTAATAAATGAAATCTGAGGGCTAAGTAAATAATAGCCATACTTAGTTTTGTTGCTGAACCTTAGTTTCCCAGGCCAAGAAAGGGGAGTGGAGTACAGCTAGAGAGAAATCTTTCTAGCATGGCAGTGTGTTGTCTCGTATCACACTGGATTAGATGCAATAAATTTCTTTCTTCTCTAGGGTTGAGAATTTGTGATTCAGAAGTGTTTTGCAGTCCTGTGTTTTTCTATTCTGTTCATGATTTCTTTAAGGAAAACAAAGACTATTTTCATTTTAGATAAATTACTTATAAATAAACCTGAAACAAAGGTCTTTATTGTAGGCTGTTGTATAAAATTGGACTGACATTCAAACAATCTGACCACTTAGGGTTCATACTTGTTTCTGGTTGCCGAGACTTTTTAAAATTAAGCTTTGCATGTGCTTTAGTGTAATATTTGACAGGAATATTTTGGTGTTCAGGGTATGATTTAGATGCACAGGTTCAAAGACTGAGATGATGTGTGTGCTAGTGTAGATAAATGTATCTTTAGCTTTGAACACCTAAGTAGTCAATCTATTTTCAAGTCTCGTGCCTAAGACTAAGGCTGTATTTATGTGGAATAAACAAGGACTTTGTTAGAATGGATGTCTATGTCACAAGAATGAATGTAGCCTACACCAGTCAAAAAATGACACATCATTTGCTCCAAAATAATATTTTTAGTGTTTTGTATGAAATGTTTATGACATATCTTGCCTTGGGGTTTTTCCTTCTGCTTTCCCTCTCACTTGGTAAGTTCCTCTGCTCAGGGCCCACCTTCTGTCAAAACCATTATTTATAAATGTCACTATAATAATGACATAAAGAGGGAGGTGAGAAGATAACATATGAGGCTCCATGTACACAAGACTCTGTCACTCATCTGTGATAGGAGCCCATGATAGAAACAACAGAAACTCTTTCTTCTGAGTAGGATAGAATCAATTCACATGAAGGGGATAAGCTACTAATTCCACACTTGTGACAGTCTATTTTATTTTACCCATAATTCTACACAAAGATTTGGGGTTGATTCGCAGCACATTTATAACTCTCTCAAGCTCTGTGGATTACAGTGGCTTGGTTTTATTTTGGTTTTGAACACTGCTTTGTAATGTGTCACACCAGTTTTACATTTATGAATCAAACCTTAATTCTGAAATTATATCTGCCATCTTTTCATTCTACTGTACATCACCTGGCAGCTGCATATGTAGTTGCCATGTAATTTATACTTTGCAGGTGTTGGTAACTCCATGTCAGAAAACAGAAAGATGCATGGATGTATTGGTAATTACTGTGTTACTAACAGGGTAATTGCACACTTATTTCTCTCTACAAATTACATGGTAGTCACACTCAGAATTGCCATTAAAGACGTCTTCAATAGTTGCCAGTAAATAATTGCTTTTTAATTACAATATAATTACATGCCTATTACTGTCTGGTAGAATAAAGCATTACATGATTTTGTATACTTTGTGCCATTGTCACAGCAGCCAAAGGTCCATGGACGTCATTCACATGAGCACTATCAGCGGCAACACACCAAACTTTTTGAAAGTGTCGTTATCTGAGATTAGGAAATTGTTATCTCTAAGGAGGAAGCCATACTCTTGGCTATACTCTTAGAGGAATCAGTTTATCCAAAGTACTTCTCAGGTAAGGTTAAATCTGCCATGGTTTTCAAATGTCATTGTGACTCTGTTTTAAATTGATAGGAATGGTGTCCATGGGTGCCCAAAGCTCCAAATAATTGTTTGCCACTTTCCCACTGACAGTAGTGAACTCTCACCCAATAATTGACTCTAAACTACCCTATAATAGAATGGCTATGAATTCGAGAACCAATGTAGTATAAAGTTCCTAAGCAGGGGAGAACGGCAGAATATTCAAAAGTTTGGATCTGTTTTCAGGGAGGTCTACTCAAATGAATCCCAGGAAATCTAACGGAATCTGTCTATATGTCATACTAGTAGCAAAGTGGACTCCAGATCTCATGAAGAAATCTGACTTTCAAGTTCTGACAAATTTTCTGAACTTTCTGAGCCAGGGATGTTTTCCTCTCTGAGCCTGGCCTAGAGGAGCTACAAGCTTTCAGCTAGAGCCTCACCTTACAAAGAACCACAGACTTACTGAGATATGGGTAAGAATGATTAGGTACTTTACAGTAAGATTTTAGAGTCTGGTTTATTGCAAATACAATAAGAAAATTACTTGAGGTTCAATTAATCATCAGGATTTGGATAGCCTGAGTTCTGCAGAGTGTTAATCACAGTTTAAACAAATAGGTAGCATTTTCAGCCATTTAGAGCATGCTGTGCTGTTCAACATCCTTTACAAATGAATGAAATTCTTCCTGTGATTCTGCACAGAAAAACAAAACAAACAAACAAAACCAGGCACTGAAAAATCTCAATCTTTGACTTCTAAGGTGTAAAAAGTCTTTCTGTTTGCTAGTTTATCATCCTCCCTAGTGGCAATTTAAGGCAGTGCTTATTCTTATCCATTGCCACTTTCAGTAATGTTCTGATTTGCAGATAATGGGAAAATATTCTCTATTTCAAGTTTCAACCTGAATTTGATCTTTCATACAGGCAGAAAGTGAACTGATTAAATGTAATGGAGATGTAAAAGATTCAGCTAATCATGGACATTGAAATAAGATAAATTCTTTCAGTTAATCTTCAGCCACATTTTCATAAAGTCCTGCTAGTATTCCCCTCTACCAACATTTTCACCCTCAAGGACAATTTATATATTGCTCACAAATTATCTTATCAATGGATGAAGTTGAAATGCAAAGAGCAGTCAACAGCCACTGTGAACAGAGTCACTAAAACAATTATCTTTTTCACATATTTCTTTGATTTCAGTTCACTTAAATCTATTTTTGAGGGTTAGCAAAATAACAGTAGGCTAAAATAATACATTCTTTGTGCTTAAATAATAATAATTTGTTTTTAGGTCAAAATTTACAAAAGGATTTAGCATGCCTGACATTGGCAGTCTTAATTTTCAGGGACTTCCTTTTTAATCTAAAATATTGCACTTTTGTTTTCAAACTGATTTGCTGGGGTGGAGAACAGGCTGCAGAGCACTCAGTGGTATTGCAAATAATTCAAAGGGAAGTGCAGTGTTTGAAAGCAGTGTCGTTTGTTAAAGGGCATTTGCTACAGACAGAAACATGGACAGAACTACTGCCTCGGGTGAACTCTGCAGCACAATAAAATCTTGTCTGTACTGGGGTTTAGAAATTAAAGATCTTCTACTGAAATAGTACATTAAGATTTGAATGTTTAAGAAAACAAGGAGCTGCTGGGCACCTGGTATTTTCAGAAGCCAGTATCAAGTGGGTAAAACAATGCTTTCTCCATGGACTTTGGGAGGTCCAGCATAATTTCCCTGGAATGTATGTTATCTATATACTGAAAGTTTTCACTAAATTTTTGCTTTTCTAGTGTTGAAAACCTGTTTTGATTATTTTCCTGGGATCCATTCCCTTCATAAGCCAAAATAAATCTGCATCATGGTTTCTATAAGCTTAGAGGGGTTAACAGGAGATTATGACTCTACTGGTAGGAGAGAAGAGCAGTCACAGGAGCTCCCCAATTCAGCATTACACTCCTCTTAGAGGCTACATGATCATACACACTACATTCTTGGAACAAACTTTTTCACCTTCAAAGCTTTTTGCTGAAGCAGCAATATTCTGTCAAGAGCATTGAAGCAGAGGAGTGCTATATAGAGTGGAGAGAAGCAGTAGCTGATCTGGAAAAAGGACCATTTCAACTTGATGCATTCATCCCCCCAAAAAAATTAAGGAAGACTTTCATCACCATAATCTTGATACACGCATGCTCCATTACTGGAATAATTGAACCTGGAGTAGTTCCACTCATAAAAAAGAGAAAAAAACAACCACAAAAAAACAATAAAAACAAAATACAGGAGGAAATCAAAGAAGGGGATGGAAAAATCTGGTGAGTTGGAGCAATAGGATATGGAGCAGATGTCAGTTTGCAGCTTGTTTCTGTCTTACATTTCATTGATTTGAATAAATTATATAAGATTTCAGTATTTTAGTAGCCCAGGTACAACACAGGAATAGCAATCCTTCCTCTGTTTCCCTCTTCCACCCTGCCTATTTAGCCTGTCAGTTGTCTGACACATGGGCTCACCTCAGTGTCTGTTTACAGCATTCCAGTTTTGATGGGGGTGTCTGGCTGACACTCCTAATTGATGGCACTAACACAAATCAGAAGTCTTTTGCATGGACCTTTCCTGTGTGGCCAGGATTTACAAGTGATTATACATGGCAAACACAGGGTGTTACCCTCTCTCTCCCTCTCCACACAGCCTTTGTTTCCTGTTTCTGTTCATTTGCTGAACCATCTTACCATGTACTTTTAAGCCTCCTTTTTTAACTATATTTTTATTTAATCCCTTTGAGCTACTGAACATAATTATATGGTTTCCTGGAATTTTTATGCATCTAGAACTGATGTTTTACAGATATGTCTCCTTAACTAAGCATAATATTTTAAGTTTTCCTGTAGCTTCATTAAATGAAAATTTAAAAAAGGAACAACATACAATTAGGCTAGTGTCATGTATAGAGTGTGTTTGGGATTTGCTATGAAGAATAATAGAGAATTTATTTACTTAACAGTGACTGTGTGCTGTGTCTGTGCATGGTTTGGACAAAGGCTCAGAAGAAAAGGATGCTCTGAAGAAAGCTGGTGTGAATGGAGCTATTCTCAAAATACTGAAGTAATGCTGCCTGTACCTGTTTTATTTGTCATTTTATGGGAGGAAGTTGAAAATGCAGCTGGAGATGAAAAGCAGCAGGAAAAAGAGAGAGGTATGAGTACAGCTAAAAAGGTGGAAAAGTCTGGAAAAATATGTGAGGGGCAGCTAGTTTGGTAGGTTGCATTGCCAGAGTAATGGGAGGCGAGAGAATAGGTGGGAAAAATTGGAGGTGAGGATGAGTGGTTTTATTTTTAATTGGATGAGGAATCCAGGAGTAAGGTGTCAGCAAGGGACACTCAGGCAGTCATTTACTTCCAGGATTTTCTTCTATCTTTTTTCAAAAAGGTACCCATCTTGACCAAATATTCACAATTTTTTTTACTGGCATTGTCACAAAGACAGATATTATCAGTTGTCTATAAACTGAAGCTTGTCTATGATATTTTGCTCTAACTGTGGATTTGTATGCTATAGAGGAAAAAGACATATTGCATGCACACGCTGTAAAGAAAAATCTGGTAGCAAACAACTGTAGGCTGACTAACAAAGAGTTTTACATCATATCCAGAAAGACAGAATGATTTCAGGCTGACAGCATTATTTTATTTTTATTCTAACATGCCCCTGAAATGTGTTGTGACTAACCATTTGAAAAGTTAACATTTGTTTTTGAATGAGTGGACTTGGGTAGGCATGAGAAAGCATACATTCTCTACCAGCAAATCATTTTTATATTAGTCAAAGCAAAAGCTTCACAGCAAATGTATGTAAATCACTAACTTTCAGGGCACCGAAGGGAATGTACTTCATGCTATAACTTAAATACTAATGAAATCAAGTGAAAATGATAGTCATTAGTCAGCTGTGCCTTGATAGGGTTCCCTGTGGACTGATACAAATTCACCATTAGAAATGGATTCTCTCACAGTCCACAGTGAGCATTTAATCCCTCAGTAAAGCAGATTTAAATTTGATGTTTAATATGTCGGTTTTTCATTTCAGGTCTCTTATGTTTCTGTATTTGCAGCTTGTGTTTAATCTTTTCTAAGTCACTCTAAGTTTTTTATCTGCATTCTCCTGGCTTTATGTGCATATTATTGGGCTATGAGAATCATACAGCCACAGGTATTAATGATAATCAGTGAAAGTGAACTAATTAGCACACAGCTCAATATAATGACGTCTCTTACAAGCAAAATGACCCACTTTGGTTTCAGTTCATAAAAGGAAAGTGTTTTAGTGGTAGCATCTTGAAAGGTGTCCAAGAAAAGGACAGCCATGAACATTTTTCATCTCTTTCCATACATAAAAATAATTTAAAATAATTTTTGCAGCATCTGATTCTGACAGATTATTTGAAAATAAATAAGTAGAGGCTCACATGTCCATGTACACAAACACACACATGTTCACACACACAACTTTGGAAATCTTAGCTGAGATATTTTGAGATGACTAAGAAGTGAGATTCTTTCCCACATTCCTGTGGGTCAAATCCTGGTCTTGGGAGTAGATTCTGCCCACTTGAGTTTTTACTGATGCTATCTCCTCATTCCTTTACATTTTGTCAGATTTACATAGGGAACACCAGTGGACCAGCATCAAGCCTTGATTTGAACAGAATCTTCACTCAGAGAAACCTTACACTTAAATGAATAGAAACATTTTTCTGCATAGGAAAAAACCATATGAAATGTAAAAGTCATAACATTTCTTAGGAGCATTGCATTATCTCCAGGTTTTCTTGACTTACTACCACATCTAATATTATTTAGTATTAAAGCATTGCCAGACTATGAAAGAAACAAAGCACAGTATCAGTGTCTCAGGTGCACTGTGCCCTTTTAAAGTTGGAAGGGGAATCTCTAGGAGTAATAAGCATTACTCTGGGCAGTGTGTTTTGCAACATTATAAATTATAAATCATAATGCTATGTAAAACCAAACCAGAGAATGAGCTCAAGCACAGATTACTAGTTGTCTAGGTTCCTAATTGCCAGCATATTCCCTCTTAGTCAGCATCTTCCAGTAGAAAAATCATACATGGTTCAGGCCATGGCTATATCACTCCCAACAGGCAGTGTGGACAAGACTGCACAAGATATGGTTCTCTTCAGACTTCCAGGGTAAAGTGCAAGCCTGAAAATGGCCCTCCATACTCTCATTTTATCCTTTATATGCCTTTCTTCCATGTTCCCCCTGCCTTTCCATTCCACGAAATGGATCCTTTGCCTTGTTCATTTAAAACAGATGTACATTTCTTCTCAATCAGTCTTTATACAACCTCCCCAAATTCTTAAAAACTTAGAACAAGCCCTTCTGGTACTGCATTTGAAGCAAAGCATGACAGTGTTGATGTTGAGACACCTTTGTGGCAGACAGATTTGCAATACTTGGTCTGCTTCTTTCATGAGCATGCAGGTCTGACCTGACACTGTCTTGAAGCCAGGTGTTGAAGTGCTGCTCTCCTGTTCCTTTTGGATGGTGTCCAGTCTCTGGTGATGATACAACAAAGTTGGTGGAACTTATTTTCTTCCCAGAAAGAAAAATTTTGCCTCCTCTCTGGTTTGCATTTTCAGTCTGATTATCAGCCAAGAGTATTATTGGTTTAATCAAGCTCTGGTCAGTAGTTCTCCAGTCCTGCTTTATATTAAAGAGTTTAAAATGACAATACTGAACAGGAATTACACTAATTCCTACTTCTGTATCATATGATACTTACATACATACAAGATAAATAATTGGAAAGCACCTCCATACAAAATTCTTTCAATTGGTAGGTCTGAACTTCACCAGCACAGGAAAAACAAACAGCTTTTGTGTCAATCTATTCTTTTAGATATTTTGGATTGAGTTTTTAATAAGTTTGCCCTTAATCTAGCAGACTTCTTGTGCAAAGGTATAAACTTTTGACTTGTTGCTGTTGCTACTAAAAACCTTAGCTAAGAAGAGAACACAGTTTGCATGTAAACTCCAATCAGAGCTTACAGGCAAAAAGAACACAAATCAGGCAGAGTTTTCAGCGCTATTCTGATTCACATAAGAATGGATAAAAAGCTATGCGCTTGACATGTGCCTCCACCTTCCCATCCTGACCTTACCATTGTGGCTGTGCTATGCAGTCTGTCATCTCTCTTCTCAGGGCTCCATCTCCACAGTGTTTGTTTCCCACTCTTATCTTTCACAGTGGTCTGGCCTCTGCCCTGAGGAGTGCTGGTAGGTGGCAAAACATAGGGTAAGGGAGAGCAGTAAATGCTTTCAAAAACATGATGAATGTACCACTTATGTTCAGTTTGCAATTTAGCAACGTTGCGGCTAAGTATGCTTTTTATGACATATTTTGTTTTCACAGTTGCTAAGCAGGAGGTGAAGTAAAATTAGTAGCCTACACTCTAAATCAAAAAAAAAAACAAAAACAAAAAAACCCAAAAAAGCAAACCTAAACTTTTTTTCTGACGTAACTGCCCTTTGTAATAAATTGGGAACTACTGTCTAATAATTTATGCTGGCCTGACATTAGTTTGTTTTCTGGATGAATGCGTTGGTCAAATTCCAGAGGCATCTGCCTGCAAAAATACACAGAAAAGAGAAGACTGTATTAAACTTAGCCACTACTTAGCAAATACTTGAGGGGGGAATCATTAGGTCAGATTCTGGTTCAGCATTGTGAATCTACTGGACTTAAAAGACTAGTTTGACTGCTGAGGCTCAAAGCCCAAAAACAAACTTTAAGAGCTGATGACAACTAAGCACTAAAGAGTGCCAACAACAGTTCTTTCTTCAGACAAAGCTCTCAGTGAAGTGACCAATTCCTGCTCTGGGTATGTGAAGAATTTAGTTTAGGGAACCTGAAATGAGCAGGTGAAAAAGTTTTTTTTTCAAGAAGGTTTCCAAATGGAAGAAATGCAGGTTTCTAAACTTTTTTTCAACCTGTAGATAACTACAACTCTTGGTACTTTGATGCAGGGAACTTTAAAATGAGATAATTTTGAAGATTGTGGAATAATAACATAAATCAAAATGTACTATTTTTTTTAACAACTGAGGGTTTGGGTTTTTTCTTGGAATATTTCATACTCTTTTAAGCAAACTTGGATGGTCAAAAAATCCAGTAAAATGGAAAAAATAAAAAGAAATTGAATCACCGAACAGGCCAATTTTTCATGGCCAGGTATAAGATCTAGAGTAGATTGTGACTTTTTTTTTAATACCTAGTTTATCTACAGAGTGTAGTGATATTGAAGACCTTAGTCCTCAGTCTCAGTTATTTTTTACAGCTTCTCCCATTTACAGAGCCTTAGTGGTTCTAGCATGAATGAAGGAACCTACTATGGTTCCTTCATGGAGAATTGGTCTTCCCAGCCTTACATATCTCAGATAAACTGGGGGAAGCAGTAACAGAGACTAACATGGAGCTACAGAACCACATGGACACCTGGAAAGAAGTGCTGAAGTTGAGGTTTTCTGGAGAGAAACTTATGGTTTCTAGAAGATCTCTTCCAATAAACTTTGAGTGAGAAGGTACAAGGGCTATGTCTTTGGCCTTTTTCACAGACAGAACAGGTTCTCCTCCTGCCTGTGCTCAATAAAAATGTGGAGAAAATTCTGATGGAAAAAATTCTCAAGAATCATCCGTAAAATGCTCTCTACTTTCACTCCTTTCTCCCCCCAGGCACTGCACACAGTCTGAAATCAGAATTTACTGCCATTTTGCTGATGATTCAAGAGGCAGTGACCTTCTTTCCCAGAAAAATAATGAGTCATCAGCACAAAGCACAGTAAAACATGGTCTTTGAGTGGCCCTTTTTCCATGTCTGCCTATTTATCTAAGAACTGTGAAATACATCATGAGCACTAATGCCTATAAATTAGCTGGCAGAAGGTGGGTTGATATTTCTAATCCAGAACAGGTTCCTGATGTATTCAGTGAGATCAAGTCTATTTTAACTGTACTACCTTTTAGTCTGTTTATTTAGCTGAGTAAGACTCATTAGCTTAGCAACATTTAGCAATGTGTTCAGGGTCCTGTATGAACATGGTGGAAAATTCAAAAATTAACACAGAGATTTTAACTCCCACACCTCTGCTTCAAATACATTTTCTTGATATGCTCCCTGGATGTTTCTCAGACAACTCAAAGGAAGCAGATGTTTTTGTTGGAAATGCCACTTTTCTGGCAGTAACATTTCCATGTGATGGTTATTTGAATAGCACAAATGACCTCCCTCTACCTGTGTTGTATCTGCTTGAGAATTTTCTTTCTGAGTTTTAGCTTGCAATTGTATTTTAAGGGCCACTTTTGGCACCATTCATAGTAGCACAGCAGATATTTAATTCTGACTGCCTTGATTTTCCTTTTCTCTTCTCTTTAACAAGTTTTTTACAAGCTTTTATCAGCATGATGAGACCAGTGAACATAAAAAATATAAAATAGATCTGTGAGAATTGCTCATTAGACACATTCTATTTAAATGTGGGTGCAGCTTGCCATTGTGCCAAGCCAGGCAATGCATCCAGGTGAAGAGCACAGCCAGCAGTGACGAGAGAGGGGAGCTGGGGTTGCTCCCTGCTTTGCCTTGTCCTCACACTGCTATGTGCCTTGGTGTTTAACCTGCATTATTCACACAAGACTAGACACACAAAGAAAGTTGGATGGTAGGTACGATCCAAACATAAAACCTAAAGCTTTAACTTGAGCTATGCATAGCTAGCCTTGAAATATAAAACATTTATTTAGGCATGCAGCTAAGGATCACAATGTTTGTAAGCTTTGAGGGTCAGCAGTTCTCTCTTTCCTTGCAGAGGGATGTTGTTTGCTGCCTTTTAAACTGGTGTGAGCTGTTGGTCACCTGTGCCTGTACATATATCTTTATTCACACTTCTGTATGTATAGTCTGTGGTGTATATACGTGCATGTGTAAGGAGAATATATGGACTTACACTAAAAATGGTGTGCATACAATCCATACAAAGTGTAACAGATTTCTGTGAAGCTCTGTGAAATACTTTACTCTCAACTAACCTGAAATTGAAAAAAAGAGAAGTCCAGTATGACACCTTTTTTCCCCAGATGAAATAATGCAATGTGAAAGATGCAACTGACAAAAACCTTCACACATTTGGTTTATGTCATTCAGCATCCAAGAGCGTGTGCCACATCACTCTCCCTTCAGCCTGCTTCATCTGCTTGCTTTTGTGTTACTCCTCTATGTGCAAATTGTTTGGCATGCCAGAAGTGGGATGTGGATAATGATGCTGCTAGAGTTGATGAAATGTATTTCCTAGAAAAATAAGGGGGCATAAGGTCTTCTACAGATATTGGGAGAAGGAATTTGTCCCTTATTAGGTGTTTTGTCCCTTCTGCAGCCCTCTGTCTGTAATTTAATTTCCTATTTTGTTTTTGTAAGTTCATAGATCTAGACCTTGTTTGCATCAAAAATATTGCAATAGTCTTAGGAAACAATACAGCAAGCCTTTATTCCTAGATAAAGCAAACTTTAAATTTGATTAATTACATCTCTTTTTACGTTAGATCTGCTTAAAAATTCTATTCAAACTATAATGTCATCATTAAGGCTCTTTCAGCATGGCAGAACTGACAATAGTTTGTTCCAGCATGTAATTAGGCCATATAAAACCCTTCACTATAAACAGAATTTTAATACCTACGACATCATCAGAGAGATATTTTATTTTATGGATTGCTTTTATCCTATTTTGAGCATCTAGCATGAGCTGGTGTTTTTGATAATGTGCTATGAAACAATGACAAGATCAAGTCAAAAAGCATCTAAATTGTCTCATGTCAGGAGGAGTTGTGGGCTTTTTCCCCAGCAGCCTCAAATGGCTCCTCACTGCTAAGGCAATGCTGCAGCAGTTCAGACACAATATTCAAGATTTGAAAGTTTCAGCAATGTTCCACTCTTACTTCCCGTGTCCATAGTTTATTTTCCTTTACTGATTTATTTCTTTTTTTCTAGATGTGAAGATAATAGAGCTAACTTTTACTTTAAATAGATAGGCTTTAGAAGGGTATTCTTTACCTTTCTGTCTGTATGGATTTAGCTAACATTAATTTTCATTTACAATCCTCATTACAAAAGGCATGTCCAGAAATCCTTATATTGCTCACTGTTCTTACTGGAGCACAGAGGTGTCAAATACTATCAGGTACTAAATTAGCAAGGACATTTTCACTGAAATTGATTTCTTGAGTCTTTGGAATCCTTGAAATCACTCAAAGTCCTTGTTGCTTTTCAGGGACCCTATTAATCTTTATAGTGTTGTATTGGCATTGTTGGCTAAAGCTTTCCTGCTCTGCTCTCTGGACAGATGTGAACAAACCACAAAAAGGCAGGGATCCACTTTAAATTCATAAAAATACATATAAGGTCTCTAAACTGGAGAGAAAAATAATATTAAAACCAGTCATAATCACAAGATGTAAATGAAACATAGAGTGCTGAATTATTCCTGGGTAATGTCTGTGTTGAGCCCTCTGCTGACTTACCTTTGCTTGTCTCTAAGTGTGGTTTAAAATCCTGTAAAAGTGGTTCAGAACTAGGTAAGTTATTCTTATCAAAACTCAACATCTACCAAAAATTAAGAGTAGAAGTGGGGAAAAAAAAGAAAAGAGAATAAAAGGAAAGAAAAAAAGCTTGTAACAGGGAGTAGGGAGTGTGGTAGAAGGAAGGAGGTGGACTGCAATTGTAAAACCCCATTTGCAGGGAAACAAAGAGCAATCAATGTAATAGCAGTATAAAGCAGTCAAAAAAGGACAAAGGCTGCAGTCTGACATCTTTTATTCCTGAACCCAGGTGGAGCTATAATTGGCAGTCCCAGCTTGAAGATGAATACAGTGTAAAAGAGCCCTCCCCTTGGAAGAGCAGACAAAGAAGTGTCAGGTTTTCAGAAGAACAGTCGAAGAATCTCTCCAGTTTTTTTAACGGGGAGGGGGGAGGAGATGAACAACAAAAAAATGAAATTAAAAAAAAAAATAAAAGAGGTCACTGGAGGAAGAAATCTTGGCAGGTTTTGAAACTTGTGGCTGGAATCTGTGAATTCCATGGCTGCTTTACTTTCCTGTTTACAGTCATTAAAGAGCAGCAAGAACAGTCACCTGAAGAGTTCCTGACATCCTCACAAAATGTTGCTGGCCATATCTGCTAATTTGGGTGCCAAATGCTGATCCCTCTGTTCACAGTTAACAGGGATGACAGAAAATCTGGGCGCAACCAGTCGTGATCACTGACACTTAGATTTAACTAAGGCAGAATGGCTGCTCTCTTGCTACACAAGAAAGATAAAACATTTTACCTCTGAATATTCTCATCCTGTGCTCAGAATTCCAGCTATAAGGCCCCTTCTACAAAAAGGAACACACAGACTGTGTTGAAACAAAAATATTCAGTATAAGAAGAGAGGTAAAAATGATTTATGAATTTTTCAATGTTATTTAATATCAATACCTTGTGTCTCTGTTTTCCTGGCTCAGCTCTGTAAAATTAATTTTTTTTCAAGTACATGAAAAATCTCTGAGGTGCAGATCCCAAAGTACATAGATTTGATGATAAGAGTGCTTTATTCCTTTTCTGAAAAACATCAATGGAAAATATCTGAAAGTGTATAAAAGACAACATCTAGGGAAGAAGTGTACCACTTACAGCCTCTCCTAATAAACTAGTTTCCAAGGGAATAACTGCATTAAAATTAATCAGAAAGCTACACTTCAAATTAACCAGCAAAAAATGCTCATTTTCTTTTTAGATACTATGTTTAAGTGTGCTTAACTATCATTTACTCAGTGGGGGACTGGGATAAAAAAAGGCATATAATACAAATGCATTGGTTTACTCTTTTCTTCTGGCCAATAATAGATCAGGAATGAGGACCTAGTTTTCTTAAGGCTATTAGTTTGTAGTCATTGCCCTTCTCTTTCAATTTTTCATTTGAACTCTGGATGGAATATTTTTTTGTCTCTAGAAAATTTTACTGTTAATTGTGGACCTTCCAAAATTTATGATGATAGAACACCTACTCAAAGTGTTTCTTTGCATTTTTGGGGGTATGTATCTGTCTATGTCTGTGTATGCATGCACACACATACAAATACACAATACATCTTAAAACCTAATTTAGTGACCTAATCAGGTCTATTTGAGGATTCTCCTACCCGTAGTGTCCAGGAACAGATGCTTAGAGCAGATGCAGTATAAATGGGATCCTTGTGACCAATATCTTCCTAACACAAAGCATTTTTGACCAAGAGAATTTACTGATCTGGATTTTTTGTCTGCTCCTCTCAGAAGGCAGTGTCACAGTGTTCAGCCTGGCTAATGGAAATAGCTCCTGACAAATGCTGTCCCACAAACCACATCCAGGCATCATCTGGCATGTGCCAAAACAATGTTAAGGAGAGTGATAATAATAATAATAATAATAATAATAAAAGAGTGTAACAATCCTGTTATGGCACTTTAATGTACTTTTGACACTGCCCTGGACTTATTTTACATAGTAGGGTAGGTGTTGGCTAAATAACTCCTCACTTACTCTCTGTATATGTGGGCTCTTCCCAGAGATCAGTCTACAAAAGAATCAACATCTGGAAGCAGATGTCATCTCTGCCCAGGTGTCTCTAGTGCAGCAGCAGATGGAGGGTCAGCAAGCCTTCATTCTGCTTCCATTTCTGTTTTGGTTCTGCTCATGTACATTTCTCCATGTGTAAAACATAGCAGTTAGATATCAGTAACTAACCAATCAGTAACCTACATGAAGTAGGTGTTGTCCTTCTGCTTGCTAAAATGAGAATGAGGAGAGAAAGGTAACAGTGCAGCATATGAAAATTGGTGAGCAGCCCTCCATGTGCAGAGACCACAGATCTTGTTTTCACCTCAGATGTGCACAGCCTGATTTGAAGGGTTAGCTCAATGAATTCAGTGAGACAAATCTGTTTTAAATTCTAGAGCATTTTACAGTAGGATAGTTGAATTTTTCACTGAATCACTTTGCTACTGGGCCTTCTGTGATTGCTAGACCTGAATGTCAGGCTGCACTTGTTTGCCTAATGTCATCCATCAATTCTCTCTCCCTGGAATCAGTGTAACTAGGCTGATGAAATGTACACCATAAACAACAATTATCATGAGCATTACGGAGAGTTTTCTAGTGAGTACATATATGGACAGTGATTCAAGGCTGTGACTTTGTCACTCATTTTAAGTTCTAAAATCTGTCTAAGCTACTTTTTTGCAACCCATTTATCCAGCTTTTTTTTCCAGTGACTTTCCTATCCTTACAAGTATAAAACAGAAAGATGATGTTGTAGTATATCAATATGTAATAGCTCTACACATGCAGTGACCTGAGGTATGCAGTAAAAACACCTACAGGCTCTCATAATTACATGCATTCTGATATACATGCAAAGCTTTGTGATTGCCATTAGTCTTCCTCACTAATTTTTAACTTTTTGTGTAATGCATATACATATGGTTTCTAAGCATATGTAAAAATATTATGATATTTTTATTCATGGAATTTATGTGCCTGTGAGAATAAAATAGTATCTTTCATACTGAAACAAACTGTCATGGTTTGAGCCTGGCACAGAGCCAGTGCCCCCATGAAAATGCCCTCACCCTGGTGTCTGCTGTGAGATGTGACCAGGAATAAGCAAAACAGGCTCCAGCTTGAACATAAAGAACACTTTATTACCTAAACTACAGGAAAATAGGGAAAAACTATAAGGAAAAGGAAAAAACAAAAATTGAAAACCTTACAAAAAACCACTTTCCTCCTCCCCACTACCTGAATTTCCCAATCCGATACATTCTCCCAAATCACCAACTGCCCAGCCTGGCACCATCCTTTAGTATACTCAAACTTCAGTTCATGAAGAGGAGAGGAGTCCTTCTTGTTCCATAGGCTTCCCCTGGAAACACGCTGAAACCTCGTGTGCTTCCATGTCACTCGGCACCGCCCGGAAAAAGTCCTTTTGCCGTTTGTGACATCTTCCTTCCATGCCCAGTGCTCTCACCACCGTGCATGGACCAGAGCTGCTTTTAGGGTTGTCTTTTAAGGATGCCTTGTCTCACTCCAAAAAGGCACAGTCTCTGCTTTGGGACATCTGTCCCCCCCATATTTTTCCAACCCCCTGGGGCCGAGGGGTCCCCACGATGAACCCTCCTGGTTCTGAGGCACTGCCTCCCCCTAAGTGCAGTCTCTGTGTCACAGGAACAAACTGAGTCCATGGCCACAAGAACAGTCCAGCCAAAAGGCCACTCCAAGCATCTCTCTCTTCACTCAGCCAGTCTTCTCTACGTCCTTCGGGCCAGGTCCTTGTTTCATCTTATCTCTTATCTCCCTTCTTAGTCAGCTCCGAGGAGGATCAGCATTCTTGCAAGGCCCCAATCATGAAAGAAAGGGGTTAAAAATTTCAGTCTCTGCCTGTCTCAGAACGACGATACTCCCACACGCGCTGCTGCTGCGGCCGGCCGGGCTGCACCCTTCTCCCCCCTTTCTCCTCCTGGGCCGGCTGCTATCACATTCCATCTCGCCGACTCTCCTCTCTCTCTCTCTCCTGGGGCGCGGGGGGGAATGGCTGCCCGATGTCTCTTGGGGCTGCTCCTCCACCCTTCCATCCTTGAGGGCCTTCTCACCCCCATCTCTGTCCAGGCCCCGGGCCTACCGCATGGCTGCCCCTCCCCCGCCCAGCAGCAGCGGCTGGACAGGGGAGGGAGATCCGACCTCTTCTCCTCGACGTCCCAAGAGAACCTCCCAGGGCCAGAGCTCTGCTTTTTAACCCCTTTGTATTCTTGGAGGTGTGTCCAAACCCCACTGGCTACACCAGGTGCCAGTAGCAAACTCAGAACATCCATTGGTTTGACCACAGCATCCCAGAATTCCCACTTCTTCCTGGTCAAACCACCACAAGTAGGATGCCAAAGACAAGACAAATATAAAACCTAGGTAGGAAGTTGGGACATCTGCTTTCTGATAAATGTTATGCATTTTATTTTTCACTTATCCAGCCCTGTGCAATTTATCACTTGTGTTTACCTGCTGTACTGGCTGCATGGACTGTGAGTGCCTGAGGCAGGGACTTTTTTCTTTGTTATATGTCTGTACACTACCCAGTACAATCGATCCTTGATTATGTGCCGAGGCAGGGGCATGGTGTATATAAATAATAATAACTTTCCAGCGCACGGCCTTTTGTGACTGAATTAAAGACAGAGTGGGACGGTGAAATAGCTGTATTGTAAATTGAAGTCAATAAGGACACCAGACAGGCGTTGTTGTCCCTGAATACATCATAAAAATAACATGCATGAACAGTGAAACTCTATTTTGGTTCAAAAGAGTTATTAACTAGCAATGACTTATATTCACTTTATTTCCTAGTATAATTTGGATGACCCTCCATACTTGTCCGCCAGGACCCAGCTGAATTTTCTGCCCATGACTTAGAGAATGACAGAGTTGAGTGGTTTTCATAATCTATTAATCCTAATCCAATCTACCAATATAAAAAAGGCTGTTAATTAATACAAGCAGTCCAAACAGTACATGAACTGGACATTTATTCCCTTGGAAAATATTTGCAATGATGTATTCACAAAGAGATATATTCAATATGGAAGAGTATAGTTGCAAGATAATTGTGGTCTTGTCCCACTAGTATTAATTTTTAAAAAAAGTATATTCCCCCAAGTTTATGTCAAAAGAATATAGAGCTACTTTGTAGTTGGGAGCTTGAAAGGAAGGTCAGTGGGCAGAAGCCTATGAGTACGGCTGGGTCCTGCAATCTTCTTTGATGGCCTGCTATTTCAGCATCAAGTAGCTGAAAGGAGGAAGAGTTAAGGCTGTCTGAAAAGCAGAGTTTGTCATTGCTGAGTTTCTGCAGACACTGTTGGCAAGCGTGCAACAGCTGGACTGGACTACCATAGGGAAGGATGCAGCCTCCTGGGTACACAGTAGTCAGCAGAACTGGGGGGTTTAAAGAATGGCTTTGGTCCTTGAACAGCTCCTGAAAGTGGATTTTAAGGCCTAATGAGGTCCCTGTGGTCTGTCTAATGAAGCTGACTGTCCACGACAGTCCCCTCTAGACCAAGCTTCTTCCTTGGAGACAAAGTTATGGAGGTGCATTTTAGTCTTCTGTTTTGTAGGTCACAGGGGTACCAGTAACTAGGATCAGATTCCCACCTAAAAGATATTGTTGAAATAGTTCTGTTGAGCATAAAATTAAGAAGGAAAAACACTACAAGGCATGAAAACCTCTTAGGAATAGAGAGCAATCAGGAATATCATTATAAATTTAAATAAATTATGCAGCAAACCTTATTTCTCAAATTACTCTCTGCCAAGGTCTTTAAAAAATGTCTGTAGTAAACTAGCTTTATTTCTGTCTTACCTTTATCTTGATTCATCCTGACTGTTTTTATCCAAGTCTCCATTTCAGGAAAATATTAAGACAAAGACCTTCTGGAAGAGGAACTCAGAACTGCCCTCATGACAGTGGTGATATCATCACTTTTATCATGGCTTGGCTAAGCTTATCCATTGTTCTTGACTGTGTGTTGGAAACATGGGGTTCCAGAGAGCCTTATGACCATTGTGGGAATTAAAAATTTCCTGATGTAATTCCTGGGAAAATCCTGGCAGCAAGAAGCTGTCCAGCCCCTGAGTAATCAAGTCTGACAGGGTCTGGGAGTGAAAAACCTGACTGGTTTGAAGTTCCTGTTCACTGAGAGGCTCAGTAATATTTTCAGCCTGATCAAACATTTACTTGGTTGAATTTTGATGTGATACAGAAAAATTTGGGCCATCCCATTTTTTAAATCTGGGAAGTTCTCATTAGAAACCAAAATTGTGAACAAGTTTGTGGAAATCTTCTACTGCATATCTCAGTATTTTCCAATATTACACATGTTTACATGCTGCTAGCAAAGATTGAGTAATTTCCCTTGTTTTTACATTTTAAAACTTGCTTAAAATTTTAGGGAAGAAATTTATGAAGTCTCCCATAGCCATCTGGACCACCTTAGATAATATGTGTGACTTGCCTGGTTTACCCTATGGCAGCTTTGAATTTGCTCAGCAGAGACTTAGCAGTATGTGAGGTATATCACATATAGCTGTCAGAGCAGAGAAACCAAAAGCAAGACAGCAGGGGAAGTGGAAAGGCTTGCAAAAAAAGCACTCTTTTTTCTTTTTCCTGGATCACTTTGTTGCTTCTGTGGTTTGAAGTTTTGCACGCCTCACAAAGTAGTTTATGAGTTCATAAAGTTCATAAAGGCAGTGAGTGCCCAGAAGTACTGTTTTTCTTGTAGTGTAAGCTTATTTGCCATTTGGAAATATGTTTGAGCTAATGCAAAATCTTCCTAGTTAAAGAGAATGTTATGCTGTTTAAGCACAGTAAATTCAATTGACATATGTGTGTATGTATGATTGCAATTACATGTGTGTGTAGGTATTATACATTTAAATTCGATTTTCTTCTCACCTTCTCTGAGTTTCTTTATTCACAGTATTTCTGTCGGCTCAGTTACTGATCCATTTTTACATCTTAGGTAATATTTTAAAAAATGCCATTGTACATAAGGAAGTAAATGGCATTCAGGCAATTTAGGTGCTTTTGAAAATGGGGTCAAAGTTTCCTTGTCATTTGGATGCAGAAAATTTTTTTACTTTCTGTGGTTATAAAAATTTTTTATTAGTATCACAGTAACATAGAGGAGGCCAGTCATGTGAACAGAATCCCATTGTGCTAGGTTTTGAATAAACACATTCTAAATAGACAGCCTCTGACTCAGACAATTTAGGAATTACTTTTTTTCCCTTCTGTCTGCCCCTCTCTTTTCTTTTTTTATTAGTTGTTTTTAAGTAGAATTCAAGTAATGTTAAGTTTTAAATGTATAATATTTGAGTAGTTTGGAGGAGAAAACAAATGAATTCACTCATCCATAGTTTTTAGTAAGGGAAAAGAACTAAGTTGCAAAAATGCTAAAAATTCTGATGCTAAAAAATCCATTTGTTAATAGAATAATTTATTAGATTTTAATGTATAGTACATTAACAGAGATGTCTATTGATTTACAGGAGTGGGGCTGTGTTCATTTGTATCAGACCCACTTGGCTTCCAGGAGCACTTAAAAAATTCTGACTGGATGACTGTGGTCAGTGTTCTTTGCTTGTGTAGATATGTACACTTGTCAGCAAGGTAAAATAACTTTTCTCTCTTGTTCTCTTTACATGGCCAGTCTAAAAATCAACAAAATTCTGGTACATTGTCACAAAATGTTTCTCGGAAACTGCAAAAAAGGAGTGGCATTTTCTTCCCTGATCTGTGCTTTGATTCATGAAAAAGAAGCCACTGATGTCAGAAAGCCTGAGGTAACTCCTGAAGAGATGGATGTACATCTATGGTCAGACACTCCTTCCAAACTGACTAGCAAATGCGTGCTGTGGTGTGCTCAAGTTCTCAGCATCTGCCATCCAGAACACCAGAACTCCTCCTTTCTGCATGTTTCTGGAATTCTTCATCACTGAAACCACTGTATGTGGAGACTGGTATTTTCCCTGATTGTGTCAGCAAGTGAAGCTGGAAAATGTCTGGGATATTTACCTGACCACAAAAATCCAGGAATTTTCCCCAGAAATGAAAATATTAGAATTTGGTCCTTCATATCCTTAAAACAGTAGAATACTGAGATGGTTGTGTAGAACCTAATTTTTTTTGTATTAAACGTATGCGATCTCAATTTATTATTTAGATTTAAAGTCTGTGAGCAAATAATAAATTTTTTTTGGTTACATATGCAAGTTTTCCAAATTGACTAAAATATTTGTAAAGGAAACACCAACAGTAACTGAAGTAACTGCTTGAGGAGTTTAATATATACTAAGGTTTAGTGGTTTTTTTTGTTTGGGTTTGGTAAGATTTTTGTGGCGGATGGAGCAAGTGGGAATTTTTGCTGTTCTTTAACCTGGAGCTGCCTGGATCATGAAGATAGCTTAGGTATTATGAGGTATTTCTGACTTAAAAAGTACTGAAATATGAGGTTAAAAGTACTGAAATATAAGTACAGAAATATAAGGTTTCAAAAGAATTTTGCTAGATCTGTAAATACAAACAAGAAAATAAAAATATATGCAAAAATTGTGCCCCTACCTAATTTTTAAGTTTACTCCTTTCTTTCATCTTTCTTTCATCTCCCATATTTTTACCTCTCTCTATATATTGATTATTGACAAAATGCCTAATTTGCATTATATTCAGATTTTTTAGATGCTAATAATTGAAAATGAACCATTTACTAAGTAGTTTTCAAATAGCCCAAATCATTTCAAGCTCTGGGGCTCTTTTGTTTTATGACTGAGACAGAAATGCCTTCACAGAATTACCCATGCACAGAGAAACCTGCTAATCAATAGAAATCAGTACTATCAATGATTAGTAAAAGTGTCCTGAAAATCAATGCACAGTAGGGATTTGAAATGTTAGTGATTTCACAAGGGTTTTAAGATCCATCTACTAAACTCAGCTACACCTTAGCACTAAAGTAATTTCATTTGGCAGGATTCAGTTAAGTGTTCTATGTTTTTTAAAATTACAAGAGCCTTCTTGCTGAAAAAGCCCTGCATCTGCAATCAAACATTCCACAGACTTGGCCATATCCACACATTCAAACACAAAGGGAGCAATTGCTGCATATGATGATCTCTCTCTGCTCCTTATAGAAGATATAGGTGGAGCACTAGGGAGCCATCTACAGCTAGTTAATCTGTAGCCCTTGTCTTGGCAATACTTACAGCAATTACTGCGCTCACTAAAATTTGTCTCCTTATTTCAGTGCAATGATGGAGCTCTGGTTCTTCCTGCCCAATTTTATTGCAGCAAGATCCCCTTCCAGCAGCACAGGCAGACTGCAAAGCACTGGGAAAAAGCAGCAGGTGCAGGCCCAACTGAGCCGCTGGTTGATGAGTGCTATTGCACTGGAATTTTCCAAAATCCTGCTTATGTCCTTTACCTCACCAGACTGAGGCTTTAAACCAGGATGTTTTGGAAAAAACCTTTCATATGTGAAAGGCTCACATTTACTTTTGTGCCCTACTCTGACATTTTAAATGGAATTCGTGAATCCACTTCCTTTGCTTCTTGTCTTCGGTATGCTGTTCATTCAAACTAGAAGTTGATAACTCCTACAAGAACAAAACAGAGCTTTTTATTTTGGGAGATGGAGAGATGTTTGGTTTGCAAATGAAATAAAAAAAAATAAATTGAGATTTTCCTGTGTACATGAAAGCATTCCTTTGTCAGAAAATCCCTTTCTCCTCCCAATCTATTTCTCCTTGAAGAAGAGCTCTTTGCATGACCTTTGCAGCCAGTTTTTGACCTCATTTTACCTAATTTTAATATGTGTGTGTATATGTATATTCAATGCTCAAAGATAGAATACTGGTATTTCTTTTCTCATCTTTGGGCTGGATGAATAGATGAACAGATCACATGCTAAGGATTTTCTTCTCCCTACCATGACTGCTGTGAATATGTATACACACACACACAGAGTTCCATCTACAAGAAATAAAACCATAAACCAAATAAAAAACATAAAATACACAAAAGTACTTCTAGGCTGGAAAGTTGACATAAGTAGCTGAGAAATCTTTCATCTCCTGTTAACTCAGGTGTGTTTTATTGGTCACACAGCTGAGAACATTTTCAAATACAGATATGCAAGTTGTGTTCTGCCCTGTTTTTTCTATGATTTTTTATATTCTTGACACAAACATCTGTTAATAGAACCAGTCATAAGTATGAATTAATTATAAAAGGCTGATAAGCTTTTTAAGATCATGTCTATTTTAGTAAAGAAAGTGAATGCTGCATCTTGGTTTTTGCTTAGTTAATCCTATTACTTCCTAAAATAATTCCTCATGACTGGCCAGAATTAAATCTAATAGGAATGGCAAATGCCAGTTCAGTCTCACTTAATCTGATCCTAATCTGATGGTAGACATACTGACTTGCTTCAGCATGACCTTCATGTGTTTCTTTGTTCTTAATTGGCTAATTGCGTTTACTTGATCAAATGATATTATACAAAATGTGGAACACGACAGTTAACTTTATTGGTTTTAAGCTTTATTATTACAGAATTGGAATTTTCACAGAGAAGCAACAAAGAAAGATCTGAACTACGTTAGTCGTGTTTTTGCAAAACTGCAGAGGAAAGAGCTGGAGGGGCATCAATGATGAAACTGACTGATACTTGCGTAGAGCCAAGACAGTTCAACTTTTTTTTTGAAGGCACCCTTTTTGTTCCTATGTGTCCTTTCAGAGAGCTTTTTTAAAAAATTTTTATGAAAGAGAAAGGGAAGAGAGAGAGAGAGATTTAACACTCTTCCAATGGGAAAGATCCATGTAACCTAATGAAAAGCTACAAAGTCTTTAACTTTCATTTTCATGTTATATTAATAAAGTTTTCAGATCTGAATGAGGCAATTGGCTTAACATAGGGTTAATTAGCATTTGAAATTGACCACACGTATTAGAAAAACAAAAACACAGCAAGGAACTCCAATATGTAAAAAAATTAGTGGAAGATATGGAAAAAGAAGTCAGACCTATCTGGAACCTAGCATATAAATTTTATTTTCTAAATCTTAAATAATCATATTTCATATACCTTTACAATTTACTAGATTTTCACATGCTGATATTCTAGTGACATTACAAATAATTTTTTGATCTAAAAATTTTATCTGACTTTTTTCCCTGAATTTGGATTCATAGATTTGTTAATTTTAGCATTATTTATTTTTCAATATTGGTCTGGATATTCTTAAAGCAATTTGAAATTGCAGTTGCTGTTGCACTTAATTTTTCCCCCCAATATTTCTTAATGTTTAAGAGGAAAAATAGTATAGAAAATGATAAAAAAAATCTTTAATTTTGGGAGAAAAAATTTTCTACTTTCTTCCCTTACATATTTATCTTTGGAATTTAGCAGCTAAAACTGATAAAAAACTGGTGAAATGCATTTGAACATGTGAAGACTGATTTATTGTAAGAGCTCTTCATTAACAAGGAAGGAAATAAGTATTTTTGAGTGGCTTTAGAGACATTCATGCAGCTTCTATGATCTATGGGTAAAACAGATAAAATCAGACCTGTTTCTTTTTTTTTAACTGATTTCAGTGTTTGGTCTCAGCAAAAATGGTATTAATACTGATGCCAATCTTGATTTGTTATCAAAAATCCATTTGCTTTTTTTTTTTTTAGAAGGCTTGTTACAGCTTAGCGATCTCATTAGATCTAATTAGTCATCACTTCTTGCTTCTAAAATTTACATGCACAATAGCTTATTTCCAGAAATGTGAAAGACTCTTTAATCAAGAAAAAAGCCCCAATAAACAAACAACCAAGCAGCAAAACAACAACAACAAAATAACTCAGAAAACTGAGTTGTTGGTTGGTGAGGTCAACATGACCTGAAGGAAAAGTGTATCGAATTAGGTCCTCAGTGAAGCCAGAATCTGCTTTCTTTTCCTAAAGAAGTTTTAGGACAAAACTGTCCAAGAGAAATCATAACAAGCAAACCAGATACTGCTGTGTAAGCCTTGGTGTTAAAACTGTCACCTAGTTAATCAGCATTCTCCTCCAGGGTCATTTCATTCTCTGTCAATATCCCAGTTTGCCTCTTGATCCCTCCCACTCCCAATAGCTAAAAGTTAAAAGGGTGAGACATGGAGAAGAAGCCATTGGAGGAGGGAGGAGCAGTGTGCTTACCTTTAAAACTGAGGAGATTATTGCAGATAACTTTTGCAGATACTTATTCAGGAGGTACTTGATGACATGGTGCACAGCATTCTCTGTGTCACATTTGCTGTGTTTCTCAGGTGTTCTGGGTACTTAATTTGTTTATGGATCACTTGAATTAATTATGCTCCGAGTGTAACTGGGTAGCTCCCATAGCCATGCAAACCTGCCTGGACAGGAGAGACTGTAGCTACCTTTAGTTTCAGTGGAAACTCTTATTAGTTTTCTAGTTAATTTTGAAAGTAACATTCTTGGTGGCTCTAATTTGTAAGATAAATCAGTCTTTTTTTTTAAATGTTAAACCAAGTGGTAATCCAGACTTGAAAGAAACCTGCAAACTGAGAAAATAAAAAAGTGAAAGTACAATGTCTCTAGTGTCACCATAAGAAGTTGAAAAATGGTTGGGACTTATGTGCCCATACTTAGCTTTTGTTTAGTACTGTGGCAGTGTAGAGGTCCAATATGATCAAATCTAAAGGATACTAAATGTCAGTCCATAAGTGTGACTTGACTATAGGATGTACTTGCTTCCAGTCTCCATCTCAAAGACTTTCAGCCTTAACCTTTAACCTGTGAGTCAGAACTCTCCATGTCAGCAGGGGATTTAAATATATAATCCCCACCTTCCAAAGCCTCCATAATTTGTACCTGTGGGCCAAAAGGTAAGGAGAATTTTGTGAGAAAAGACTGCTGCTATTTTATTCTAGAATGTGGAGGTTCTATATCCTATCAGGTTTTCCATACAGCTCTCAGCCGGCAATGCTTCCTTCTGACTAAGAGGCCATGTCAGGGTTGGATGGCACACTGGAGGAACAGCTGGGGGACCAGAGGTATAAAACTACCCTCTTTGTCCTCAACAGGGGGAGCAGGGAGTCAGCAGGCAGTGCTGCAAAAATCAGAAGTGTGGGGAGTTGTTTGAAGAGCTGAAAGTAAGGTTCAATTTTGGTTTTTTTTTTCCCTAAGTCAGATTTACTGGTGAATATGGCTCTAGGCTGACTAATAAATGGTTATCCATGCACTGGTTTTCAACCACACGTAGCCTAATCAAGAGCTCAATTACTCTGGAGTGCATAAAGAATTCTTTAAAAGGAAACTTATTTTCCTTTTCCTACAGGATTCATCTGACTAATATAATGCATCAGAAGAATAAATAGTGTTTCGAGTGAATTAAAGTTGTTGTTTTGCTTAAGTATTTTTCCTTCCTCATTTTTCTTTTTATGGACATATTTCTCCCACAGAAAATTGTTAACAATATATTTTACCTTAATCATGTTTTTCTATAAATTTTATGAAGCGCTATTTCACTCACTTTTTTAAAATTAGAAAATTACCATAGAAACAGTTTCTCATTTTAAAAAAGACATCAGTATGGTAAGGAAATTGTAAAAATAATGTCCACCGTTCAACAGAAGAAAACACATTTATGTTCCACCATTTACCTAGCTAATTTTGCTTCCTATTAAAAAGAAATGTTTTGCTAGTAGTTCATCTTGGTAACCTCATTTAGTTTACATTATAGCAAGTAGCAGCAGCTTCTGACAGTAAACTGTGGATCTCAAATGACAGCACCCTGAAGTGACCTTCAGAGGTCCTCTGCTCCAAGCCCTCCAGCTCAAGCAGGGCCAGCTAGACTCAATTACCCAGTGCTGCGTCCAGATATGTGTTTAGTCTCTCCAGTGGTGGAGACTCAAAAATGTCCTTGGGCAACATGCTTGAGTGCTTTGTCACCCTTACAGTGAAAAAACCCACAACATTCTCATGAGGTAAAGGGGTATTTTGAAAGAGAGATCATTAAGGTCGAGACTAAAGACCCGTCCGTGGATATTTTAGAATGTTCTGCATCTTCATTTTCCGTTTAGTGCAAGAGAAGCTGATGGAGTTGATATATACTCAAAACCTTAGAAATGCTTTTCTTTACATACCAGAACCTTTGTGTTTTGGACCCTTGTTTGTGTCCACTTTAAGAGCTCAATATCACAGATACTCCAATTTGTGCCCTCTGGGCATGCAGGTACCTTATTCTGATCATCCAAAATTGAAAGCCAGGATGCATCTAATTTGAAAATATAGCTTTTCGAATCAGAGTAAGTGTTTAATACATTAAAAGTTCATCAGCTCTCTGATATTTTCTGCACTGGTGGCAAAACAATTATTTTTTTGAGAAACAGCATGAGATGTCATAAACACAGGGTTATGACTTCTCTCAGCTGAAGGAAAAGCTGATTTGTGAGGGAGAAAGCTCTTCAAACACCAGCATCTTTAATAATAGCAAGAGGAATAAAGAATGCTGCTATCTAAGGAAATTGGTCTTGTATGAATGTATTTAGGTTGTGGGGGTGTTTTTAATGCACTCAATGTAAAAGGCTTCTTCATAGGAAATTCAAGGAATTTCTTTTGTTTCTTTTTTTAATTTTAATTTTTAAGGAATTCTATTGTGTTTTTCCATTTTTACTATTAAAAGAAATTGAAGACAAAAAGGGAAGGTAACTGATTTTATATAGCCCACATTAGTCATCAAGTGTTTGGAATAATGTAATGCTGACATCATTCACTAATTCTGAGCAAAATAGTATACTTTGAATCCAAAAACTGAGGGCCGAATCCCAAGATTTCGAGACAGAGCTGTGAGTTATGGTTCCTTTGAACAAGGACTAAAACAAGGCAATCTATTCATGGTAAATACTTTATTTGGTTTATTTTATTCAGATTTTATATGTGAAAATTTTTCACAGGATGAGATTTTTGCCTATTAATTGGCATGTTCAAGTTTGTGTGAAAAAAAAAAACAACAAACAAAAAAACCAAAAAAGCATTTTACATCAAGATGTTTTAGCCTTTCATTCCAAAACAGTTTCCTTCAGCTACTTAATGTTTATTTTTGTCAGCAAGAACATGAAGGCACCGAAAATCATTAGGCAGAGTACTCTCTGTAGGCAGAAGAGTAGAAGGGAATTTTAGCTGCTCCATTGACTGATAAGGTGGATACTCTCATGCCTGCCTGCACACCTCAGGGATCGCATCTGGGTTGTGCTTACACCGCTGCACAGTGGACTCAGCCAGTGCTAAAGGAGGGCAGAGGAACCACACAGCTGAATAACTACAGTCTTCCATGGAAATAAGCATTTCCATTTGATTGTTTTCATCTATTTTTTTTTTCTATCTGTCTTTTCACTTGGTTTCCTGAAAATTGGCTGATTTCTTGGACATGTTTTTGGCAAGATAAGATTTGAGGAGAGATTTCCTTAAAGGTTTGAAGCAGAAAAGAGTTGGGCTGGTAGACAAAGGCTAACATGGCTGAAGTAAAAGGAGTGCTTGCATTTATGTTGACAGAGAAGCAAAAAGGGCTAGTATATACAGGGAGCTGAGAGGGTAGTGCATTTCCTTTTAGAGAGAACAGTGTTCGTAAGCAAGGAAAATCTAAGCTGAAAGCTGACTGTGTTATACATGACAATATATTATAAGTAATAATATAAATTTATAATCTTTATTACAAATGAAAATATAAATATACCAGTAAAATGTCTTTGATATATATTTTTAATAAAAACATTTTTTAAATATTTCCTATGAAATTACAGAACAAAATTATATTCAGTGGACAAAATAGAAAGCTACAAGTCCCCCCCCACCTCACTGAGAACTATTCATCAATGTCCAAAAAGTGTCAGTATCTGTGATTATGGTTTTGAGAAGTGCTGGGAAATCATCATATATCAGCCAATTTTGATCAATGGTTATATTGCCTTCAGTTATAAACTAGAGAGCATCTTCTTCCAGCTGCAGGAAGGAACTTACCACAAAGCAGCTGCTATTATAGAATTTTCATCTGAATTTCTGAATTTTTGCTGCTCCCATTTTAGCACACAGCCTTTGGATAACATTTGGATAATCAATCTTTTGGCTGCTTATCTAAACCACACCCAATGTGTTGAGATTTGCCCTTCATCATTGATGTAAATTTGTTTTATTAGTCACATCAGTTAGAGTACTTTTAATTATCATCATTATTCAGTAATAACCTCATGTCTGACAAGAAAAAGGATACCAATGGATATTGAACCTCTTATCCAAGAATAGGAAGGTTATTGAGTGAGATCTATTTTGGGAAGAGGAAAAGAGCAGATAAAAGGCAGTATTCAAAGCCCTTCCTAATAGATTTATAGCTTAGCTATAGATTAATAGCTATAAAGATAAACACAGTGTGGGTACTTAATTGTGATACTACTTTCCTGGTTTTAGATACTATTTAAATGTGCATATTTATAAAAATTTTAAAAAGAATACAGGCTTTTTTAAAGTCACACCTCCAGTACTTCTGAAGTTTCACTTGAGGCACTTGATTTAAAAAAAAACATTTACTGAGGACAAGCTTTCTCCATGGGAGTACAATGATAGAATCGACAAAACCAATTTCACTCTAATTTGAGAATGCAGTGGTAATACCTCTCTGCTGATCCTGATCTGTCTCACCTTGTACCCTACTGTGTTAGGGATGGGGAAAGTATCTGTTTGAGCACATGTCTAATGGGCTTGAATGGTGTAGGACTGAAACCTATCCTGGTAATGGAGCTTTATAAAAGGCTCTATGGTCTTTGAACCTGGCACTTTACCAAAGCAGAGGGGCACTGTTGTGGTTTGCTTGTCATTTCTGTGCACTAAATAAAAATGAAATCAGACCCCAAAGTAGCTCCTTCCCAGATCACCTTTGAAAACCTCAGAGGCCTACTAGCAGGGAGCAGCAATGGAGGAAATTGGAGGCCAGAGGGTTTATTCCAAATATACTTCAGAGCTCCCACGGGAAGTAGAAGAGAGCAGCTGAACTACCACAGGGCATAACAGAACAGTCAGTAGGAAGGAGAGTGTTCAAGCTACTAATGCTAGAGGTGACCAAATTAGGGTACATAGGTTTGTATGTGATCAATTTCCCTTCTGTTTGTGAATCGTTAGGAAATGGATTGTCAGGGGTTGGTGTTTCTTGCTCTACACAACACACAAATTTGTGCAGCTAAAAAGGAATGAAGTCCAGTGTAAGTACATGCATTGAAAAGGGTATAAACTTTTTGCCAATGTTTTTCTACTTCAGAGAAGTTTTAAATAACAGAAAAGGCAAACTCTTCCCAACATGGCACATTGTAACAATGTTTTTCCCTTGCTAAGCAGTGAAGTTCCAGTCCTCGTAGCACTGGTTCAAGTGGAATGAACCATCCTCTGAAGCTGGTCTTGCAGCATACTAGTCTTCACCATGCCACCGTGCAAAACAAGAGGAGCTCAGCACCTTGTCTGAACACATGCCTCCCTCTCCCACACTTACAGGTATCTCCCTGGACTTCAGGAATTTTTTTATACTTTCCAAAGGCAAAGCTGGACTACACCAAATGCTTTACAGTGTTTTTAGATAGCTAAGCCAAACAAACCTTAAGGTGAGAGTCCAGGAAGCAGAATGCTATCATCAGTCCTGTACATTTGGTTAGTCAGAACTAAATGCTAAATCCTCCATTGCTTCAGATCATAGGGATCATGGATAGTCATGGATCATCACCAGACTACCCCAACCACTCAGAAAATAAGCTTCCTCCATGCTGCTCTTTATCTCTTTTTCATATAAACTGGCAAGTCTATGTGGACAGTTACCACATTCAGGGAACCTATTAATTGAAAATGACAACTTCAGGGATAAAAAACCAGGTACATTTCAGTCCAAACGGGAAAAATACTGGTTTTAGTTTTGAAAAGTTAACCATTTAAAATATCTGAAGTGATGATTAAAAAAAAATAACCGCCATATCTTAAATGTTATCTTAAACTTGAATAGTTGAGTTACACATTTTATTTAGGTCAAAACAAAACAATAAAAATTTTGGGTTCTTTTTCCCTTTCTTAAACCAAGGAAAAAATACTCAGAAAACTCAGGTATTGATGTAATACCAGGCTCTGTCTGGTGTTAAAAGAACTCACAGAGTGAATATCCCCTCATATGACAAAAGACGGAATTTTATACCTGCTAGCATTAAGTTGACCCTTTAGTACAGATGGAGCTTAATGTTACAATACCATGTCAGTGTTCTTCCTTTTGTCCTATCTGCATTAATTGAGGAGCCCTTTTGAAGAAAGGAGTGTGGTGCCAATTACCACAAAAAATGTGTGAAATTCTGATTCATACCTGTGATTCAGGGGACCATACTTATTTTCCGTTTCTTTGAGAGCAAAAAATCAAGGAGAGATTGACGTTTTATTCCCCCTCTCTTCTAGATGGAAGTAAATTAGTACATTATCCACCTCTCAACTGACTCATAGAATTCTTATTTCAGATCATAATGTTGTGTTCTTTGTGACAGAGGCAGAGTTATTTTTTACAAGGCTCTGTGAAAAAAAAAATCATGAGCAAACCTTTAACTGCCCTAGGTTTGCCTGCTGTTGCATTTTGTTAGCATTTTGCAGTACTGACCTTTCAAAACAGAGTCAGTAATTTGCATGAAAATCCTGGCTCTAGACATGATCCCCATTCCTGAAGTAGTGCATGAAATACTGCTGTACCACTGACTTGTGAGCCTACAAGTCATTTTCTAAGGCACCGCAGAAAACACCATTACAGAAAGAGACTGGGAGTGGAGAACAGAGCAGTAAATAATGTCAGAAGACTGGTAGGGGAAAAAAACATTAATTTTTTAGCTCAGTTTTTTTTTTTTTTTAGTTATATTATTTATCTTACTTTGTTTAAGAGCAAACTTCAGCTTTTCCCATTAGTTCTTGATTTTAGTGACCACAGATGCCTGGTGTTTAACCGCAGATTCAAATGCAATGAAGGAACTGAGTCACCTTTGTCTTTCCCCACTCCAATTTGTTTCAAATGTAGCAGTTAGAAGCAGACAAATCGTTGAAGAAACACACAAGCACAAAGGAAATGCGGGGCAGGAATTAAGGTCAGTGATTATCTTCTGCTTCTACAGTCATTTTCACCTTTTCAAAATGAGCCCAAAGTGGTGCTAAATCATTATCAAGGCCAAGCAGTACCCATTCATATCCACTTCACACTCATACAAGTCACTCCACGAGGATGAAGGTACTCGAGGATCAGGGCCCTAATCTCTTTATCCTAGTCAATTCATGACTTGCCTTGGACAAATTGCCAAGCTGCTGCCCACTCCTGCTGAGCCCGCAGAGGGCTAAGCCATGCTGTGAATGGAACATATGGCCCTTCTGACAGCACTTAGGCTGTAATCAAGCCTCAGCATGACAGAAGGGTATCTCTTAGATCCATTATATATAGACTCCAGCTCAACCCTTCCTGTTTGTTGCTCTGTCTTTTATAAATGAGGAAGGACTTTAAGTTTGATAAGCAGAACATGCATTCCTGTGCACTGTGGTCTGAAACATGCTATATCTTTGCGTTCACAGCAATGCTCTGCAAGCATGGCAAAACTATTCACTAAGCCTCAGCTTTCTGCAAACACTCAAAGGGACAAACACTGACAGCCTTCTGGATTCTAAGAAGTCCCCAGTTCACCAGGCAAAGACAGCCTTTTTGTGGTGGCCACAAAACTGCATACAGGATAAGGTCTTAAAGTTGAAAAAACCAAGTGAAAATCTTTAGTTCACAAGTATAGAGTTATAGAATCATAGAATGGTTTGGTTGGAAGGAACCTTAAGGATCACCTAGTTCCAGCCCCTCTGCCATGGGAGGTTATACATTTCTATAGTTTTGTGGGCTTGCCTAGCCAGAATTGAATGCTAAATTCTCAATTGTCAGAAAGGCCATACTTTTTCTGGCTGTTGGGAGAGGGCATGCTCAGAGTTCAGCTTTCTACATGATTGAACAGATCTGATGGCTGGCTAATATTGAAGGTTCCCAAAAGCTTGTAGAAGTCTTAAAGACAAGTCATGAGGAAGGCTCGCCTCCTGACATCTGGACATTAAAATTATCTATGCTCTTCCTTCACAGAGGTTCTAGCTGGGGCTAATGAGCAGTTTTGGTGGTGTTTCCTTAGGACAACATCTGAGGCAGAGTGGAAAGGAAGGAATAGATTTCTCCTCAGACTAGTCAAATATGATGAATGTGCCCAGGACTTTTGAAGGCACTATACTTCCAAGGCATCTTTGTGTCCAGTCCAGATTTTCTCCAGTTTCCTCCAAAGGATGGTGCAGCTTTTTACTGTCTTTTGCTGTGGGCTGTGGGCAAAACCACAATGTAGCAGATAGAGTTTTCTTTCTCCTTTTTCTATATAAGCCTGCGCTGGTAATACAAGTTCTCCTAATTGCTCCTGAGGGTTTCAAAAGATGAAAGAAATTATGTCCTATCCAAACATAACAATAGTAATGATAGCACACAAGCAGATAAGGCTGTCAATTTAGTACAATTAACTATCCACTTTGCAATACTTTCATTTGGTGATCTATTTTTACAAAGCAATCAAAGGGAAATGGAAAATATTTATAATAAAACAAGGGAATCAGAAAGGAATGAAAATTATGGGGAAGAAATAAAGCAATGGTGGACTTAAGGGGATAAAATTGAATAAATTATGCAGAGGGACAGTCCACACTGACGTCATATATAAACTAACCACAGTCATACCTGCATGATGCTGTCTGACTACTGGTTGAAGTCAGAACAAATGAGGCAGTGATAAGCTCTTTTGGAAAAATATCTAAGGGTCTCAGAAAAATATTTGTAGTGAGGAACTCAGAGAGAATTTCTCTTTCTGCAAGTACTTGTGTCTACATTACTCAGACCCATTTGAAGTACTAACCCTAAATAAGGCCTCAAAGTAGAGATGTTTCAAAGGACTTTGAGCAAAACCGAGTGCCTGGTGCCACAAAAGTTAGATTTGTCATGGTGAGTTTGCCCAGGGATGCCTGTTAAAACCTGGACTTTAACAAGTAGAAGGTGCAGCAAGAGGTCAAGGAATAATCCCAAGAAGCTCAGAAAGATCACAAGAAACTTTTTCAGAGCTTCTGTGGCCACAGGCCATAACACAGAATGAGACTGGTTCTTGCTCATTGGTGACTGACAGAACTGATGCAGATTTTGACCACATCAAATAGGAATAATGAAATGTATTGCTAGTGCTTCCAGGCTCAGGGCAGTTCCCCTCCTCATCCTCCGAATATGACCTTATGGAAAAGGTGAATGTGCAGGGCAGGGGAGGAGATAAAACTCCCATATAAGCTATTTGTCCATCCCAACTTTCTGGATGACTCTAATGAAGATTGTTCTAACACTCCAGGGGAAAGAGCAAGTGGATGAAGCCACACAAATCCAGCAAAATGGGAAGAGAGACATTAATCTGTTTTTTTGTGTGGTGATCACAAATGACAGATCTGACCTTTCAT
This sequence comes from Zonotrichia albicollis, assembly GCF_047830755.1. Lineage (NCBI taxonomy): Eukaryota > Metazoa > Chordata > Aves > Passeriformes > Passerellidae > Zonotrichia > Zonotrichia albicollis. Next base: position 110,009,988 of record NC_133819.1, read on the forward strand.
GAACTGCAGTTATGGGCAGGTCTGCAGAGTCTAAAATTGGATTGGACAGCATGTCTGCTAGAGCTAATAATGCTGCTGGTACTTGTCAGTGGCCATGTCACTCCTGCTCTTGTAAACTGAGCATAAACTTTGGTCTGGGGAAACTTAGTGACTCTCAGAGAAAAAAATTCATAAATACTTACCAATATAAGATGTCCAGT